>NC_138303.1:33237500-33660000 GCF_965601325.2 Salmo salar | reverse complement strand
TAGTAGTGGTTTCTTTGCAGCAATTCGAATTTATTGACATTTTCCAGATTGACTGACCTACATGTTTTAAAGTAATGATGGACTGTAATTTTTCTTTGCTTATTTGAGCTATTCTTGCCATAATATGGACTTGGACTTTTACCAAATTAGGCTATCTTCTGAATACCACCCCTACCTTAAACGCATTAAGAAGGAGAAGGAAAGAAATTCCACAAATTGACTTTTAACAAGGCATTGAAATTAATTTAAATGCATTCCAGGTGACTACCTCATGAAGCTAGTTGAGTGAGTGCCAAGAGGGTGCAAAGCTGTCATCTAGGCAAAGGGTGGCTACTTCATTTGTTTAACACTTTTTTGGTTACTACGTGATTACATGTGTTATTTCATCGTTTTGATTTCTTCACTATTATTCTACAATGTAGAAAATATTAAAAATAAAGAAAAAGTGTGTTTATGTAAGTGTGTGTGTCCAAACTTTTGAGTGGTACTGTATGTATGTATATATATATATATATATATATATATATATATATATATATATATATATATATATATATATATATATTATTGTTATAGTTTTTTTTTACAAATTAGTGCACTGGGCCTTTACTAGTCCTGTATTAGCGGACTGATATCACTGTCTGTAGGTCGAGCAAAAATAAATGAATCTGCAGACTAGCTCCAGAATGGGAAAATTATTGTCAATTATATTCTTCTTACTATAAAATCAAATAAGCTAATATTAAATAATGGTTTGGGACTGATAGCCCATCTTGTCTGCTAAAGGAACAAGCCTACAGCCTATGACATGGAGCATAGCCACATAACATACAGTAGGACAACTCATTCTGTTCTTCTGAAATACATTTTCTTCATATCAGAATGTTTCTTTAGACCTGCTAAATCAAATCATGGATTTATTGTGATGTTGTATATTAAATTGGTTTATTATACTTTTTTAAAATGTTGATGTTCCAAAGACGCATCAGCGGCTTGTACGTGTGGAGACCTGGATATTCTAAACATGTTTATGGAGACCTGGATATTCTAAACGTGTTTATGGAGACCTGGATATTCTAAACATGTTTATGGAGACCTGGATATTCTAAACATGTTTATGGAGACCTGGATATTCTAAACATGTTTATGGAGACCTGGATATTCTAAACGTGTTTATGGAGACCTGGATATTCTAAACATGTTTATGGAGCCCTGGATATTCTAAACATGTTTATGGAGACCTGGATATTCTAAACATGTTTATGGAGACCTGGATATTCTAAACATGTTTATGGAGACCTGGATATTCTAAACATGTTTATGGAGACCTGGATATTCTAAACATGTTTATGGAGACCTGGATATTCTAAACGTGTTTATGTTAATTAACGGTCAATTACAGTGAGAAGCTTTTGAATGACAATAACCAGCTGACAAAATGTCATGACCCCCACAGCCCTACTTTTGGCTGAGAAAATAAGAGGACGTGGTACAGCTCATCTATCAATGATCAGAAACATTTATCAATAATGTAATAATGCAATAATGTAGCCCAGATCAAGTCCATTATTTTCATCAGTCGTGTAAAGGCAACACCAAAAGCCTGCAGAGGTTGTGAAATATGAACATGAGACTGACATGCTTTTGAAAATAAGATTGTTATTCTTTTCTATTGGTATCATGATGTAGATACTCTCAATGTAAGACCCTACACCCTGCTCCCTAACAAAGTGGAGGAAAGAGATGAAATGTGGTTACAAAAATGCATGGGCTTGGGTTCTGTTTCAAAAATAACTTTTTTATATGACAGCCATTCCACGTGTTCCCGTGACACAAGCTGTGTAGGAAAAAATATTACTTGTATTTTATACTGTTATGTTCCATTATATTGTTACTGCAAAATATGTGTGTGTTGACTGTGATCAGGGCAGGTGTGTATTGTCTGTTAAATGAACTAAATAATGAACTATTGATTTCATTCATTTGGACGTAACATAAATAACCTCAAAATATGCCATTCTATTGTTTTGAAAATACATGTTATTAGTCTTCTAATGTTTCTTAGGACCTTTCTAAACAAATGAATAATAGATGTGTTTTTGATGGTATATATTCAATGGGTTTATTAAAATAGATGCCCACCCTCATCTGCTCACCACTCCCACTCGCCGGCATGCCAGCATGTGCACGAGGGGTATAAAACCTGCATGCAGGCAAGAATGTGGTCAAAATGGGCCTGTTTGTAAGGGGGTAATATAAACTTTGCCCTATTATTTTTACAGGCAAAATACCTTAAATCCTTTGTGAAAGCGGTATAAGCTACTTTGTCAAAGCCCAGTGGAGCCATGTTGCTGCTTAAAGTGCAATTTTGCCCATTTTCAACCTCATATTCATTATCTTCAGCACCAAACCAGTAGGGGTGTAACAGTTCACCAAACTCACGGTTTGGTACATATTGCGGTTTTGTGGGAAAATTAAATGCCAATAGTTACTGTAGTACATTTTTGTTTATTTGAAAGGTGCAATATGCAAAAATCGCTCTGCCATTTCCTGGTTGCTAAAATTCTAATAGTTTGCCTAATTTCAGTTTATGTGACAAAACAAGCAATATATAGTGCAGAGAATCCATGTACCATCTAAACCGCTGTGAAAAATATTGTGTTTTCAGCTGTTTGAAGATGGTGTACAAAACCAAAAGTAAAAGATACAAAAACAAAACTTAAGAACGGGAAGCATAGAAATAGCACACTTAGAACATACAGTTAATTCAGAGAGTATTCAAACCCCTTGACTTTTTCCTCATTTTGTCAGGATCTTGACCAAGGCCCTTCTCCGCCGATTGCTCAGTTTGGCAGGGCAGCCAGCTCTAGGAAGAGTCTTGGTGGTTCCTAACTTCTTCCATTTAAGAATGATGAAGGCCACTGTGTTCTTGGGGACATTCAATGCTGGAGACATTTTTTGGTACCCTTCCCCAGATCTGTGCCTCGACATAATCCTGTTTCGGAGCTCAACAGACAATTCCTTCGACCTCATGGCTTGGTTTTTGCTCTGACATGCACTGTCAACTATGGGACCTTAAATAGACACGTGTATGCCTTTCTAAATCATCTCAAGGATGATCATTAGAAACAGGATGCACCTGAGCTCAATTTCGAGTCTCATAGCAAAGGGTCTGAATAAATATGTAAATAAAGTATTTCTGTTTTTTATTTGTAATAAATTTGCAAACAATCCTAAAAACCTGTTTTCGCTTTGTCATTGTGGGGTATTGTGTGTAGATTGATGAGGAATTTGTTTTATTTAATCAATTTTAGAATAAGGCTGTATGTAACAAAATGTGGAAAAAGTCAAGAGGTCTGAATACTTTCCGAATGCACTGTAGATAGTGACTGGAGCTGGAGCTGGAGCTGGGGCTGCACTGGTGGGTGAAGAGAGAGAGTATATTCTCTGTTGGTTATTCCCTGAAGCGTGTACCTGAGGTAAGAGGGCTTTTTCACATAAAGAGCCGGGCTGGAGGTATAGGCTCTACACAAATAACAATCTGTGGAGAAAGCCTGCTTTAAAGAGGCAGCCTCAGTCCCAGCCTCATGCCCAGCCTCATGCCCAGCCTCAGCCAGGAGCTGCCTGTCCATGCATGCAGGAGGAAGAAAGTCGACTGCAGAGAACACAGCATTCACCAGGCTAGATAAAGGAAGGCAGGAGGGATGGATACGCGCTATGCTTGCCAGACATAGTGGGTGTTGTTATGCACTGGTTTCCAGACACTGGGACTGTAAACTCCATTTGTGACTGTCTCCTAGGACCTAAAGTACACCTACAACACATTTTATATTCCGGGGGTTTTATTCACGACTTACCCACAGCTGGCAAATTAATATACTTCAATCTACTGTATGTTGATTGTCTAATACTTTTCTATGCAGCCTCATATTTACATATTTGTTAACAAAGTCATTTTTTTCTTTTGTCAGTGGTGGAACCCTGTTGACCGTCAGTGGAACTAACCTGGCCACCATCAGAGAGCCTAAGATCAGAGCCAAGTACGGCTCCGCCGAATCCTTCCATGTGAGTATGGACCTAGCCCAGACCCCTTCACAAACACCTCACTCACACACATCTCGTCGCGTGGTGTGTCTTCCATGGGTGGCCATCAGACTCTCTGCCGGTTGTTCTGCCAATTCTGTCTCCTGTTTCTACCCTGCTCCTTGAAACAAAACATCCAACACTCCCCCAGGCCGTTTAACCTTTAAAATGTCCCAGGATGACAAAGCGGTGTTGGCAAGTCGCCCCTCACCCCCTCACCTTGCACCATGGGGCTCCATTAACCTTTCCTTCAGTTCTACTGGAAGAGAATCAACTTCTGCTTAATGACCTTGTTCTAATGGCCCGTCCCTTGTGCTCCGTCCACACTAGCTTCTGCTCTAGACACGATGCTGCTGAGGTCCTTGTGTTCAGTGTTGGTGAACATGTTAAGTGGTCCATGTAGAGAAGCATACAGCGTAGGTGAAGTGATTGTTACAGTTCTGAATCTACTAGCAATACCTGGAGACATAAAAGCCAACACAGCAAAGCAGTAATATTTTCTTAGAATGTTTAGCTGGGAGTTAGAGAAACTGTAATGAGATGCATATAAACCAATATTTGAATGGGTTTCTAAGTAACATGGCTCCTCTAGGGCTGTGGTTCTGAACTGGTTTTGCCTCTGGACCCAAATCTGACCAGGTTGTCTCAGTCGCGACCCAATATTCACATTGTGAGAAAGAATCGCCAATATACAATCTGGAAAACAATTTGTAATGCTATATTGATAGTAAATGTAGCAATTATATTACAAGGGAATGACATTCCCACCTCTTTCATTGTCAATAATTACATTTGGCCCATATTTCTGATGACGAACGTTAATAAATTCACTGGTTTGAGACCACAAAATCCACCAAAATAGCACTGCTAATATCTCTATAATGAAAATACTGGGATTAAAGAAAACATTTCAAGAGATTCAATTATTAAAATCTGTAAATTCATTATCATTTCAAAAAAAGTTATACCTGCTTAAAGTCATTTAAATTCAGATTAGGGTATTATTATTATAAAACATTTTTTTAAGGAACTCAGTCTGGGTCTCAATTTACTCTTGAAAAGTTATAATAGTAGAATGCACAAGGTGAATTAATAAATTGGCTAGTGCATCATCAGTTCCTCTTGTCATGTCAGTCATTGCAGACCTTAGAGAGCTATTTAGAACTGGTCAGAAATGTCCAGATCAACTAGCCCATGTCAGCTAAAGTTTTTTAACTAGGTTTTTTAACCCATAGATTTTGTTGAAATGTTTGCGTCACTCAGATGTCTCACAGACACACATAAGACATGGCAAAATGCGTTCCCAAATAAAGCAAGGGGAGGCCGAGAGAAAAGGGGTGGGAACCACTGTTTTAAGGGAACATACAATTTGTCATCTCACACTTTCCTAACCTCTTTTATTTACTATTTTCCTTCCCCCGTCCCGCTCAGAACTGCACAGTGTTTAATAACTCAGTGATGGTGTGCCTGGCCCCGTCGGTAACTGACTCCGAGAGGGGCTTCTCAGACACAGGCAGTGGGCCGGATGAGATCGGCTTCTACATGGACAACGTCCACGCTCTGATGGTGGTCAACGAGACGTTCAGCTACTACCCTGACCCCGTGTTCGAACCTCTCAGCCCCACCGGAGTCCTGGAGCTTAAACCCACCTCCCCTCTCATCCTCAAGGTAAGAGAGGCAGCAGGGCAGAGTGGTTGGAGTGGGGGTGTACACTGAGGACCAGAGAGGCTCAGTCATTTCAACGAGTCACAGAAATTGAAATTGATATTTTCAAGTGTCTACCAGGGAATTCTCTTTCACCTGTCTATCTTATAAACCATTCATGTATTTGTATTTGTTAATCCCTTTTAAAATACAGTGTATACTATTATATAAAATATATTTTTACGTTTTTGGATTACATCAAATGTAATCCGCCGGATTTTTCGATTTAGATGATACAATGTTTCATGTATCCCTCAGCTCCAGCTCTAAACGTCAACATTGGGACGGTTGTGCATCCAATTATCCTCTGAGCCAAAATAAAAAACAACAACATAAGAACCATCATTGAAAATGAAATGTATTAACTAAACCTTTTCTGATTGCAGAGAGAATCCCCCGCCTGGTTTGTTAAAACTAACCTTCACATTAGCACAGTGATGAGAATAAGAAAATGTAATTTGCTGAAATAATCAAGGGTATTTTACGAGATGTGCATCGCATTCGCCATGCAGTTAATTTTTCATCTGGTGCGCGGGGTGGTGTGTTGGGTGCATGGCTGATGCAGGGTGAAATGATCGTGAATAGAATGCATGCCTGAAGTGTTCCACGGCGTGACCTGCCTGGGAGGAGCCCTGTGGAGAGAGGGATTGGAAGACTGAGTCTTCACCTCTCTCATGCTGCTAGAGCAGTGGGTGGCACAACAGCTCTCTCTCTCTCCCCCCACCTGCTCTTCTCTGCCACCCTTCTGTTGTTGCTGCTCTCTCTCTAGAGTTGAAGGCTACAGGGCTCAATGGCCTCTCTCTGACACTTAGGCAAAGAGAGATGCTTGGGAAAAAAAGATATGTTTTCCAAAGCTTTTGTCAGATTGAAATTGTGCGACCTCCAACATCGGCGGTGGCTCCATACGAGCCCCGCCAAAGTCTGTCACATTATAGAACATATCTTGCCTTGCTACTGGTGCACGGCTTTGTGTGATTAACTCTGTGCTTGGCCTTGGTTGAAAGGATTGGGTCAGATAAAAAAGATGAAACATTTGACACTGTTTTTGTGTGTTTCCTTCCAGGGTCGTAACCTAATCCCTGCAGCGCCTGGTAACTCCAGGCTGAACTACACGGTGTTCATCGGGGAGACCCCCTGTGTTCTGACCCTGTCTGAGACTCAGCTGCTGTGTGAATGGCCCAACCTCACTGGACAGCACAAAGTCACAGTGAGCACTTACTCTATACCATTTCACATGGCACACGACTCACCTGGACTGAGTTCACACTGTCTCCCTTTGCTTTGTTTTATCTAACCTTTATATATACTCAAGATGGAATTGCCTCTGTACATTTTTTTCAGTAAAATACTACAGCTAATTTCAGTGCACTTAGTATTTTTTCGGTTTCCCCAAGTACTACTTTCTATTTATCCTCAAATACACACACACAGTCCCCTCCAAACGTATCTCTACTAGCCTCTCCAGTCACACTATCTGTGTGACATTTACTAGTCTGGAAAAACATTGAAAGTAGTGACAACACATCCATGTAATTCAATATGATGGCTCTCCAAACTACCAGTAGGCTTGGAGCTGGATTCTTTTTGCTTTGCAACTAAATGTCATGTTGAATATTGGAGAAATACCATTTTCATGGGTTGGTATAGTAATTCATTACTCTTGACAATGGCACTTTAAAAATAGAACAGTCTGTTTCCATCCGCTCTGTGCTGGGCTGTGTGTTGTGTGTGTTGTGTGCGCTGTGGGGTGTGCTGGGGAGAAGGGCACAGCTGTGTGTTCTATACCCTGTGTAAAGTGACCTACATACAGGGCCCCCAGTAGGCGTCCGGCCCAACTCACAAGGCTATGTCTCTGTATGTGTGCACAGCTGTGTGTTGGCGGCTGTGCCTCCTGCAAGTTTTCTAAGAAACCTTTTAAGGCCTTCAGGTTTTTCTGTTCTCATCAGTCCCTTCCCTGTCAATACAATAGAAAGACCATGATGTTTAGAAACTGTCATCAACAGGAGGAACTTTTAGCACCTGAACCAAAACAACCCAATTTTACAAGTGTTTAACATTCTTTGACTGTGTTAACTTGATATTTTAAAGTGCAGTAATCATTGCTCATCGAAATACGTATCAACCCCCCACTGAATACTTTGATTTGAGATATTCCAGTGATGGGTTCTGTCAGACCTGCTGCGTTTATGTAAATGTGGTTTTTTAGAACCCATTCCCAGTGTTTTACTCCTATTAATGACTTTGGTTCCTGAGGGGTAGATTCTTTCACTGTAGTGATTGCTTTGTTTGATTAGCACTGTGACGTGTTTCTGTGTTTTTTTCTGTGTGTGTGTGTTCAGATCCGGGTGGGTGGGTTCGAGTACTCCCCTGGTACTCTCCAGATCTACTCAGACAGCCTGCTGACCCTGCCTGCCATCATCGGTATCGGCGGAGGTGGTGGTCTGCTGCTATTGGTCATCATCGCTGTGCTCATCGCCTACAAGAGGAAGTCCCGCGATGCTGACCGCACCCTGAAACGCCTGCAGCTGCAGATGGACAACCTGGAGTCCAGAGTGGCCCTGGAGTGTAAAGAAGGTACGGACAGTCACACACTCTTTCAGTCTCTCTTTCACCCCTCTCTCTCTCTCTCTCTCTCTCTCTCTCTCTCTCTCTCTCTTTCTCTTTTCTTTCTCTCTCCCTCTCTATTTTCTCTCTCTCTCTTTTTTTTCTCTCTCTCTCTCTTTCTCTTTCCCCCCTCACTCTCCCTGATTCATAATCACTCTCTCTCTCTCTCTCCTCTCTCCTCTCTCTCTCTCTCTCTCTCTCTTTCCCCCCTCACTCTCCCTGATTCATAATCACTCTCTCTCTCTTTCTCTTTCCCCCTCACTCTCCCTGATTCATAATCACTCTCTTTCTCTCTTCCTGTGTGGATATGTGACTGTGCTGTAGCTGCACTGTCCAGTCGTCATGGTAACAGGTTGGTGTGGCTGATGCGAGAGGGCTGCTTGCTCTCTGGTGGTGTGGTCGCAGTATCCTCTGAACGTGTGAGTGTGTCTGTGTGTTGTGTGGACAGCCAAGTTGGTGTTGTCGCTTTGACGTTTTGAGGTGCGTCTATGCTGCCCACTGAGAGATGGACGGAGACTAATTGGTCCTTATCTGTGGCTGGCCATCCGGAGGGTCATAGCCTTGTCAGTCTCAGCCCACAGCCTGTCGCCAAACACTGATGGATACAGAGATGGGGAGGAGAAGTCTGGCAGGGAGAGAGAAACGGGGACTGTGTGGGGTCAGATCGACCAGTACAGAGAACATCGGAGAGTGATTGAGTTAAAGCAACTGTTACTCCACGTGTACACCTGATAGAATTAGCATTCTTGCCACACATGCTCAATACAATGCACATGCCGTGATTTATTTACAACAAAAACAGCAGCAGCACATAACAGACATGAGTTCATTTACACACCAGTCTCAGACCTGACAGACCAGCAGCAGCAGACAGTGATCTACACATCTGCCTCTGTAGCTGGGAAGTTTGGGCAACGATGTGAGGTAAATACACTGAGTGCCACCAGGAAGTAGAGCGTTGCTGTGTCCCCGCCCCCTGCCCCGCCCCTCCTGCTGGAGACCCAGAAGGGCTATGCTACCCAGGTGATGGGGATGGGCGGGGCAGCAGACGGGGGGGCGGGCCTGGCTGCGGGGAGGTGGGCGTGTCCCACTAAGTGTCAGCCAGCAGGGGAGGGGAGGATGATAGGAGAGGTGGAGCTCAATGAGCCATGCTCTAAGGGCCATCAGAGAGCAGTGTAATCCAAACAAACAGACAGACAAAACTAACAGTCACACGGCTAATGGCCCATTAACAACATATTAGATGCTGCTGCAACTGTTGACGGGGAGACGATCTGCTGTGTAGTTTACTCTGCTGGATGTAATGGCTGCTTTGACTTGGTGCTTAGACACAACACACTCAATAGAATGAAGGATAACTATTTTATTTTGCCAATTGTTGGAAAGTCGAGACACAGCCAGACACATTCCCTGTCAACAGAATGTTTTATTATTCACATTATAACTTTGATAGTTATTTTATTTCTATGAATAATTGGCCCCATACTGAAAAGCCCATATATGCATGATAATAAAGCCGTAATTAACCTGTAGGAATCGTGCAGTCTGTATAATGTTTGAGTGGCTGCTAAACTGTATGTAGAAATGGTGAAGCCCTTACAGAAGGGGGAGCTTAGCAGTCTACTATAATCATCCCAGTGGACCTCACAGACCAATAACAGCTGGAGGAAATGATGCATGAAATGCATTGCTCCTTTATTAATTATCCACTCATCCAATTAATTGACTTTCTTTCCGATGAACTTTGTTTTATCTTTTTCTCTTTCCATTGTCTCTCCCCTTTTTTGTAACAGTTTATTTTCTTTCGTTTAGCACTTCTCTTGAATTTCCAAGAAGTATGGATTACATTCAAAACACAACAGAAGAATGAAATCAACCTTCTATTTACTTGCCTTTCCCTGTGTCTTTTTCTCTAAGCCAATCAGTGCACTATTGGTGTGGTGGTACATGTTTGCAGTTGACATTGATAATAATGTGCAACACACAGTTGTAACATTGGAATACACACACATAGAGTGTAATGAAGATACTGTTCTTCCAGAATCCCCTTCAATGTCCATTCTTACCCAGTGCAACTGGCTGTGCATCCCTGTGTTTAAGTGTCTACCTCTTAGTAAGGTAATTGTCTGTCTGTGTGTTCTCTCAGCCTTTGCAGAGTTGCAGACAGACATCCATGAGCTGACCCAGGAGCTGGACGGAGCGGGCATCCCCTTCCTTGAGTACAGGACCTACGCCATGCGAGTACTGTTCCCTGGCATCGAGGATCACCCCGTGCTCAAGGAGATGGAGGTACGGGTCAAGGAGGTACACCACCACTGCCACCGCAGCATGTAGAATAGAATATCTATACCACTATCTATGCTAATCTGTATCTATATCTAATATCCCACCCTCTAAATGTTAGATGAAACCTTTGTCTCACCAAAATCCCATGTTACAGCTCGGGAAGGTACAGAGGACAGGATGTATGTAACATGATATCATTTCATACAGCCAATCATTAAGCCGATGAAATGGTCATATGATATGGCTATAATCATTTCATATACAGTGGCCGCATCACATAGGAGCTTCTCTCTCTTCATGTATCAATGACGTTCCATATATATTTCAAATATGCTACTAGATCCCACCTGGTTCAGCATGAAATATATGCAAATGCCTGTTAGAATACAGTGTAGAGACTGTCTACCTCCCCGCCCTGTCAACCACAGGCTCTTCTAAAGGGGAGGGATTACATCTTTATTGTTATGTCCGGATTTCTTTCCCACTGAATTTCCCCTCAGGTCCCAGGCGTAATCAAGTGTCCATACACACGGCTCAATCCCTTATTGCTCTGTGTAGCTGCTCTCCCCAAAGCAACCTACAGTACCCAGCCTGCTCCCCCAGAGGCCCCAGAATTTCATTTAGCTCCACTGAGGAAAATTGAGGCACTTTATTAGGCCGTGTAGTGGAAGGAGGAGAGATTCTGTGAAGTCAGAGTGCATGGTGTACGGTATGGCAGTCCTCGATTGGCTACAGGACTAGATGTGTTTCAGAGTTATGAGGTCAGTCAAGGATCATGGGAGGCAGGCGGGTGGGGGGATGGAGCCAGGCGATTGGCTAATGGAGGAGGAAGTGTTTTTTCATAAAGACAGAGACAGTACTTTGATTTTATTTTCCTTTTATTAACACATACTGGGTGTTGTTTAGACATTATGCCGTAAGCCTTGCAGAATATACTAGATGTTTGTCTCCCTTTTTAACAGACACTACCCTTGTTTTTCTGAGCAGTTGCACTGCCCTGTCTATGTGAGAGAGTTAGAGTGAAGGATTGTGGGTTAGGTCTAGAGGGGGCCGTAGCATTGCTGATGAGAAGTGACAGATGCCAGCCTGTGGAACAGACTTCTGTCACCCAGCCACCCTCGGACGCACAGCACTGCACAGGCCCTCTACTTTCTACGCCCCAGTGCATCCTCCTTCCTCCTCCTCCTCCTCCTCCTACCGTTCTCTTTTCTCCTGTGCTCAGCTGACGACGTAGGGCAAATTGATCATAAGACATTTGAAGAAACATCTCCTAAGATAGAATGCACTGTACTTGTGCTTGTGACAATAAAACTTGAAACTTGAAAATGTACCTCAGGCTTTAAAAGCAGCTAAGGTCATGAATGTGAATCTAACAATGGCCTCATAGACCAAGATGTCATGTCTTGTATACAGTACATAGCCAAGCTCTAAATAATGCTTACATCATTTATTGTTGTGTTATTTACATTAGTCTTACTCCATGCATTTACATTATACCATTTACATTACCCCTACCCCACATAGAAATACTACAGTTTACTATAGAATACTACAGTACTTACTAGAATATGTAGTAAACTGTAGTATACTGTAGAATTCTATAGTAAATATTACAGTCCGCAAAAACACTACACTTCTGGCCCCTCTTTGGTCACTGTGTTAACTAACCTCCAGACGAGCTTCAATGCCATACAACTCTCCTTCCGTGGCCTCCAACTGCTCTTAAACGCAAGTAAAACTAAATGCATGCTATTCAATCGATCACTGCCCGCACCTGCTCGCCCGTCCAGCATCACTACTCTGGACGGCTCTGACTTAGAATACGTGGACAACTACAAATACCTGGGTGTCTGGTTAGACTGTAAACTCTCCTTCCAGACTCACATTAAGCATCTCCAATCCAAAATTAAATCTCATGCTGCCAAACATACCCTCGTAAAACTGACCATCCTACCGATCCTCGACTTCGGTGATGTCATCTATAAAATAGCCTCCAACACTCTACTCAACAAACTGGATGCAGTCTATCACAGTGCCATCCGTTTTGTCACCAAAGCCCCATACACTACCCACCATTGCAACCTGTACGTTCTCTTTGGTTGGGCCTTGCTTCATACTCGTTGCCAAACCCACTGGCTACAGGTTATCTACAAGTCTCTGCTAGGTAAAGCCCCGCCTTATCTCAGCTCACTGGTCACCATAGCAGCACCCACTCGTAGCACGCGCTCCAGCAGGTATATCTCACTGGTCACCCCCAAAGCCAATTCCTCCTTTGGTCGTCTTTCCTTCCAGTTCTCTGCTGCCAATGACTGGAACGAACTGCAAAAATCTCTGAAGCTGGAGACTCATATCTCCCTCACTAGCTAAAAGCCTGTTTAGGATAGGGGGCAGTATTTTCACGGCCGGATGAAAAAACGTACCCGATTTAAACTGGTTACTACTCTTGCCCAGAAACGAGAATATACATATTATTAGTAGATATGGCAGGCAAAAACCTGAGAAAATTCCAAGCAGGAAGTGGCCTGTCTGAGAATTTGTAGTTCGTCTTTTGATTCTCTAACGAATCTACAGTATCTGTGGGGTTACGTTGCACTTTCTAAGGCTTCCATTGGCTGTCTAAAGCCTTCAGAAAGCGGATTGAGCCGTCTCCTGTCTCTGGGCAGAGTATAGTAGCTCAGTTTCTCAGTGGTCTGCCTGGGGACAAAGAGATTGGATATGCGCATTCACGCGAGCACGCTGTTTTTTCTTTTCCTCTTTGAATGAATACACTATTGTCTGGTTGGAATATTATCGCTATTTTACGAGTAAAATACCATAAAAATTGATTTTAAACAGTGTTTGACATGCTTCTAAGTACGGTAATGGAACATTTGGAATTTTTTTTACTCGAAATGCACTCGCGCGTTACCCTTTGGATAGTGACCTGAACGCACGAACAAAACAGAGGTATTTGGACATAACTATGGATTATTTGAAACAAAAACAACATTTCTTGTGGAAGTAGCAGTCCTGGGAGTACATTCTGACGAAGATCAGCAAAGGTAATACAATATTTCTAATACTAATTCTGAGTTTAGTTTGCCCCGAACTTGGCGGGTGTCAAAATAGCTAGCCTGATGGCTGAGCTATGTACTCAGAATATTGAAAAATATGCTTTCGCCGAAAAGCTATTTTAAAATCTGACATAGCGATGGCATAAAGGAGTTCTGTATCTATAATTCTTAAAATAATTGTTATGTATTTTGTAAACATTTATGATGAGTAATTTTGTAAATTCACCGGAAGTTTTTGGTAGGAATACATGTTCTGAACATCACACGCCAATGTAAAAAGCTGTTTTTGGATATAAATATGAACTTGATTGAACAAAACATACATGTATTATATAACATAATGTCCTAGGAGTGTCATCTGATGAAGATCATCAAAGGTTAGTGCTTCCTTTAGCTGTGTTTTGGGTTTTTGTGACATATATGCTTGCTTGGAAAATGGCTGTGTGATTATTTTGGTCTATGTACTCTCCTAACATAATCTAATGTTTTGCTTTCGCTGTAAAGCCTTTTTGAAATCAGACAATGTGGTTAGATTAACGAGAGTCTTATCTTTAAAATGGTGTAAAATAGTCGTATGTTTGAAAAATTGAAATGATTGCATTTTGGAGGTTTTTGTATTTCGCGCCACGCTGTTCCATTGGATATTGGCTCGGTGTTCCGCTAGCGGAACGTCTGTCCTCAACAGGTTTTAAGCACCAGCTGTCAGAGCAGCTCACAGATCACTGCACCTGGACATAGCCCATCTGTAAACAGCCCATCTATCTACCTTCCTCATCCCCATACTGTATTTATTTATTTATCTTGCTCCTTTGCACCCCAGTATCTCTACTTGCACATTCATCTTCTGCTCATCTACAATTCCAGTATTTAATTGCTATATTGTAATTACTTCGCCACCATGGCCTATTTATTGCCTTAACTTACCTCATTTGCACTCACTGTAGATGGACTTTTTGTTTTCTTTTGTTCTACTGAATTATTGACTGTATGTTTTGTTTATTCCATGTGTAACTCCGTGTTGTTGTATGTGTCAAATTGCTATGCTTTATCTTGGCCAGGTCGCAGTTGCAAATGAGAACTTGTTCTCAACTAGCCTACCTGGTTAACCTCTTACATCTAGACGTTCCGCTAGCGGAACACCTGCTCCAATATCCAATGATAGGCGTGGCGCGAATTACAAAGTCCTCAAAAATCCAAAAACCTCCATTTTTCAAACATATGACTATTTTACACCATTTTAAATACAAGACTCTCCTTTATCTAACCACACTGTCCAATTTCAAAAAGGCTTTGCAGCGAAAGCAAAACATTAGATTATGTCAGCAGAGTACCCAGCCAGAAATAATCAGACACCCATTTTTCAAGCTAGCATATAATGTCACAAAAAACAAAACCACAGCTAAATGCAGCACTAACCTTTGATGATCTTCATCAGATGACACTCCTAGGACATTGTTATACAATACATGCATGTTTTGTTCAATCAAGTTCATATTTATATCAAAAACCAGCTTTTTACATTAGCATGTGACATTCAGAACTAGCATTCCCACCGAACACTTCCGGTGAATTTACTAAATTACTCACGATAAACGTTCACAAAAAACATAACAATTATTTAAAGAATTATAGATACAGAACTCCTTTATGCAATCGCTATGTCCGATTTTAAAATAACTTTTCGGTGAAAGCACATTTTGCAATATTCTGAGTAGATAGCCTGGCCATCACGGGCTAGCTATTTTGACACCCACCAAGTTTGGCCCTCACCAAACTCAGATTTACTATAAGAAAAATTGGATTACCTTTGCTGTTCTTCGTCAGAATGCACTCCCAGGACTTCGACTTCAATAACAAATGTTGGTTTGGTTCCAAATAATCCATAGTTATATCCAAATAGCGGCGTTTTGTTCGTGCGTTCAAGACACTATCCGAAGGGTAAAGAATGGTGACGCGGCCGGCGCGTTTCGTGACAAAAAATGTCTAAATATTCCATTACCGTACTTCGAAGCATGTCAAACGCTGTTTAAAATCAATTTTTATGCGATTTTTCTCGTAAAAAAGCGATAATATTCCGACCGGGAAACCCTGTTTTCGTTCAAAGACGAAAAAATAAAAACATGGAGTCGTCTCGTGCACGCGCCCCCAGTCTCATTGTTCTCAGATCGACCACTATCCAAATGCGCTACTGTTTTTCAGCCATGGCCTGCAAAGTCATCATTCAATGTTCTGGCGCCTTCTGAGAGCCTATGGGAGCGTTAGAAAATGTCACGTTTCAGCAGAGATCCCCTGTTTTGGATAGAGATGATCAAGAAGGCCAAGAAATAGTCAGAGAGGGCGCTTCCTGTTTGGAATCTTCTCAGGTTTTGCCCTGCCAAATGAGTTCTGTTATACTCACAGACACCATTCAAACAGTTTTAGAAACTTTGGGGTGTTTTCTATCCAAAGCTAATAATTATATGCATATTCTAGTTTCTGGGCAGGAGTAATAATCAGATTAAATCGGGTACGTTTTTTATCCGGCCGTGAAAATACTGCCCCCTATCCATAACAAGTTAAATAAAAGTTAAATTAAAAAATAAAAAATAAAAAATACTATAGTATTTTATCCATAGTGTACTGTAGTATTTTTTAATGTGGGGTACTCCACATAATTTACATTACATTTACAACACATGTGGATGTTGTTTCCTTATAGGTCCAGGCCAACCAGGAGAAGGCCTTGACCCTGTTTGGCCAGCTCCTCACCAAGAAGCACTTCCTGTTGACGTTCATCCGCACCCTGGAGGCGCAGCGCTCCTTCTCCATGCGTGACCGTGGCAACGTGGCGTCGCTCATCATGACAGCGCTGCAGGGGGAGATGGAGTACGCCACAGGGGTTCTCAAACAGCTTCTATCTGACCTCATCGACAAGAACCTGGAGAGCAAGAACCACCCCAAGCTGCTGCTGCGCCGGTGAGACGGACACATTCACACAATCACCCACTCGCGCAGTCGTCCGCTGACACACTCACTCATTTGTTGTAACCCACATTTCTTAACATACTGACTTGTGTACTACTGTTTAATAAATCATACTACTCTTACATACAGTGCATTCGGGAAGGTATTCAAACCCCTTGACTTTTTCCACATTTTGTTACTTTACAGCCTTATTCTAAAATGTATTAAATTAATTGTTTTCCTCGTCAATCTACACAAAATACCCCATAATGACAAAGCGAAAACAGGTTTTTAGAATTGTTTGCAAATGAATTAAAAGTAATAAACAGAAATACCTTATTTACATAAGTATTCAGACCCTTTGCTATGAGACTCGAAATTGAGCTCAGATGCATCCTGTTTCCATTGATCATCCTTGAGATGTTTCTACAACTTGACTGGAGTCCACCTGTGGTAAATTCAATTGATTGGACATTATTTGGAAAGGCACACACTTGTGTATATGAAGTCCCACAGTTGACAGTGCATGTCAGAGCAAAAACAAGCGTCACGTCTGGAGAAAACCTGGCACCATCCCTACGGTGAAGCATGGTGGTGGCAGCATCATGCTGTGGGGATGCTTTTCAGTGGCAGTGACTGGGAGACTAGTCAGGATTGAGAGAAAGATGAACAGAGCATAGTACAGAGAGATCCTTGATGAAAACCTGCTCTGGAGCGCTCAGGACCCCGGACTGGGGAGAAGGTTCACCTTCCTACAGGACAACGACCCTAAGCACACAGCCAAGACAATGCAGGAGTGGCTTCGGAACAAGTCTCTGAATGTCCTTGAGTGGCCCAGCCAGAGCACGGACTTGAACCAGATCGAACGTCTCTGGAGAGACCTGAAAATATGAATATTTATATAATGTGATATTTCAGTTTTTAATTTTTAATACATTTGCAAAAATGTCTAAAAAACAGTTTTTGCTTTGTCATTATAGGAGATTTTGTGTAGATTGATGAAGGAAAAAAACTATTACATTTATTTGAGAATAAGGCTGTAACGTAACAAAATGTGGAAAAAGTCAAGGGGTCTGAATACTTTCCCAATGCACTGTACACAGTAGTACATATTTTATTTCCGTATTCTCTCAAACAATATAGCCATTGGTGTAGTGGAGGGTAAATGCAAGTAAACACAGTTTAGCCACCTTTTTTTGCCCAACCGTTAACCACCTTTTGCAGAAAAATGCATTTAAAGTATAGGGAGCGTTACTTTTTTCACCATGACCGACGATCAGGGTTTACCCAATAATTGTTTTACCACTACATCACTGTATATAGCCAAACCAAGATGGAGGACTTAAACTCAAACAAAGGGCCAAATCAAAATCTTAGTTAAAGATGCACTGTGATGAAATCGCTACCACCATTCCCTGGTTGCAAAAATTCTAATAGTTCACCAAATTTCAGTTTATGTGACAAACAAGCAAGTACTGTATTGTGTAAAGAATCATTGTACCATCTAAACCACTGTGAATTTATTTTTCCATAAGCAAAAATATTGTATTTTCAGCTGTTTGAAGCTGGTGTACAAAACCGAAAATAAAAGGCACAAAAACGAAACTTAAGCACGGAAAGCATAGAAATAGCGCGCAGAACAGATCTACTGCTTCTTAGACTTGCTTTCAATGAGAATGACAGATCTATAACTCATATTTCTATGTGAATTTGGTCAGGTTGCCCAAAAAGTTACATATTGCAGCTTTAGGGGTGTTTTGTAGAAGTTTTCTTCCTATCACCCCTCCTTCCTGTGCCGCCTTTTAATTTAGATTAACTAGATAATTAAGGAGAGAAAGTTGCTTTTCTAGCTGCTGTAGGGGGAGGAGAAAGGGGAAAGGGAAAAGGAGCAAACTGTTTGCCTAGGTTTCCTCTCTGGATATTAGGATAAATAAATATAAATAAATGACAGTGGATTTTAATTGCTCCTCATCTGTGGGACATTTCAGGGGTCTTTGATCGTAGAGGCAACAGGTTTATGATTAACGAGAGAAGTTACCCAATTATGGTAATTGTCTGTTTTTAATGAAGATTGGTTGTTTGCTTTGAGAATAAAGTATTTGTTTTAAGACCTTTTCCCCTTATGAAAGTATCAGTATTAGTCTAAAACTAAAACTAGATTTATTCCTAGTTAGTTTTGAGGTAGAGCTGCAATTTCTTCTACTTGATAATTGAACTATCATGTCTGATTCATCCTCCTCTTGCCTTACGTTTCTCTGTTAGAACGGAGTCTGTTGCTGAGAAGATGCTGACCAACTGGTTCACTTTTCTCTTGTACAAGTTCCTAAAGGTAAGTCCACCATCAAACTGCCCTGACCAGATGAGTTACAGTAGCTGCTCTTCAGGAACCCCTCAACTCCACCACTCTCTCTCTTCTACCGATTAGAATTAGTTTTGTTTCCCCCCTTCCCTGTTTCTCATTATGGGTTAGTATTAGTTAGTTCACTATTAGTATTTTAGTCTGTTAAAGTCTCCAGCTAGAGGCATTTCTCTTTATTTCATTAGTTTGTTACGTTATTATGTATTTGACAGACATGTTCTTGCCTGCGGTCATTAGGAGCTTTGGGGGTGTGGCGTTCGACTGGTCCTCTCTTCACTCTCTTCTCACTCTCCCGCGCTCCCTCGTGGAAGAGTGTAAAATTACCCCCTAATGAAGCCGGGTGGTGGAAATAAAGATAATTTCATAGACAACCGTGTCGTAGCGAGGGCTAGGGAGTGATGTATGCGTGTTCCCTATCGTTAGCAGCTGTCTGGTTAATTAGCACAGATGCTAACAAGATGTTAACAGCATATGCAGGGAGAGAGAGGGAGAGTTGGGCTGCTGCATAAGAATCAGGAGAGGACACTGGAGGTGGAGACTTAGCTAGCTTCATGTCTCCATTCTCCCCCTCTAGCAGTTAGCTAGGCCCTGTCTCCACCTCTATCCCAGTTAGCAGTTAGCTAGCCCCTGTCTCCACCTCTATCCCAGTTAGCAGTTAGCTCGCCCCTGTCTCCACCTCTATCCCAGTTAGCAGTTAGCTAGCCCCTGTCTCCACCTCTATCCCAGTTAGCAGTTAGCTAGCCCCTGTCTCCACCTCTATCCCAGTTAGCAGTTAGCTCGCCCCTGTCTCCACCTCTATCCCAGTTAGCAGTTAGCTAGCCCCTGTCTCCACCTCTATCCCAGTTAGCAGTTAGCTAGCCCCTGTCTCCACCTCTATCCCAGTTAGCAGTTAGCTAGCCCCTGTCTCCTCCTCTATCCCAGTTAGCAGTTAGCTAGCCCCTGTGTCCACCTCTATCACAGTTAACAGTTAGCTAGCCCCTGTCTCCACCTCTATCCCAGTTAGCAGTTAGCTAGCCCCTGTCTTCACTCTCTCACAGTTAACTACCCACGGGCACAGACGTCAGTTCGACGTCTAGTTTTGATTTACATTTGGTTGGTTGTCAACTAATGTGAATTCAATGTGAAATCAACATGTCATTGGATTTAGGTGAAATTCCCTTACGTTGATGACTTTTTTCGAATCTAATCAGTTTTCCACATTGATTCAATGTCATCACATAGATTTTCTTTGTTTAAATGACGTGGAAACAATGTTGATTCAACCAGTTTATGCCCAGTGTGGAGCTTCAGTCTCAATGTCTGATCACCAACAACAATGAGACGGCCTATAGGGAGGAGGTCAGAGACCTGGCAGTGTGGTGCCAGGTCAACAACCTCTCCCTCAATGTGAGCAAGACAAAGGAGCTGATTGTGGACTACAGGATAAGGCGAGCCGAACAGGCCTCCATTAACATCGACGGGGCTGTAGTGGAGCGTCTAGGACCAAAAGGCTCCTTAACAGCTTCTACCCCCAAGCTATAAGACTGCTGAACAATTAATCAAATGGCCACCCAGACTATTTACATTGACCCCCCCCCCCCCCTTCATTTTTAGACACTCACTGTTTATTATCAATGCATAGTCACTTCACCCCCACCTACATGTACAAATTACCTCGACTAACCTGTACCCCCGCACATTGACTTGGTACCGGTGCCCCCTGTATATACAGTAGCCTCGTTATTGTTAATTTATTGTGTTATTTTTTGTTTGTTTGTTTATTTAGTCAATATTTTCTTAACTTTATTTCTTGAACTGCGTTGTTGGTTAAGGGCTTGTAAGTTAGCATTTCACAGTAAGGTCTACACCTGTTGTATTCGGCGCATGTGACAAATAACATTTGATTTCATTTCATTTAATTTGACGACTCAAACTAAATGATTCCGCAGCTTTATGTTCGCTACATACTCAGTCTGAGACTGCCATCAACGTTGTTTGTGGGGATGAGGGGGATTGTACAAAAAAATGTAATCAGCGATTGGATCGTCTCTAACCAATCAGCGGATCAATGCCAATTATGAATTTTGTAAACGCCGCTTTACCCATGTGTGTTCTGGCTCTGGCCCAACCAATTGGTTTCTGGGACCAATCAGAATGGTTAGAATGTGTTTGTGTTCTAGAAATCGTCAGGGAGGTACTCAGAACCAAACTCTTTGCGGAGAAGAAACTTCCTTGGTTAGTATATAGATCATCTTTGCTACTGCGGATATTTGGAAAAATATATATTTGGACAACTGCAAAGGTGTTGCTACAGCTCTCACTAATATTGCTGCCCTGAATTTAGCTGGGTTTAAGTACAGACTACTTTCTGGAGGACAATACCAGGCTCACTCACGTGTTTACATGTGTGGGTGAGGTGGGGCTAAGGCTTAAGAGGGTATGAATGATGCTGAATGGGTGTTAACAAAGAAGATCTCTCTTGGAAGTGTACAAATCTCATCAAATTCTTTCAAAGGGCATTTTCTCCTACTTCAGTGGGATAACAAGTGTATCAACATTTAAAGCAGCATTACTTGTCCATGTTTCCTCCAACCATGTTGAAATTCTGAGTTTGTACTTTTATAGAATACTAAAATAAATGCAAATCACTTGCATTTCATCTAAACCTTAATAGAGAAATCTGGATACTTATGCATGTGCGTATTTCTCACCTTCCGCTTGAAAGATATCAACTTTTTGATTGCTGATAAATGGTGGAGAGAGGGTGAGAGGGCAAGGAGTTCTGAGTGTGTTTTAAATTGGGAGAGATAAATGCTATGCCTATCAAGCACTTAGATCTCTCTCTCTCTTTCTCTCTCTCTCAATTCAATTTAAGGGCTTTATTGGTATGGGATGGGAAACATATGTTTACATTGCCAAAGCAAGTGAAATAGATAATAAACAAAAGTGAAATCAACAATAAAAATTAAAAGTAAACATTACACTTACAAAAGCTCTCTCTCTCTCTCTCTCTCTCTCTCTCTCTCTCTCTCTCTCTCTCTCTCTCTCTCTCTCTCTCTCTCTCTCTCTCTCTCTCTCCCTCGACTACAGCCCATGCATTTCTAACATGGTGAAGGGCTTCCTAAGCACTTCCTCTCAATCATTAACCTCGTATTAGTTTCAGCCTCAGTTGCCACCTGTCTGTCGTCTCTCTCACTCTGCTCTAAACTGTTTCTCTTTTTAAGAGGGGAGAGTTTTTCTTGGGTCTGAGCTGGGGGTAATGACACTATTGATTGGCAAGTGCCCATGATAGTGCAAACGCAGGAAACATTTATGTTAGACCACCCTAGTGCTCTGTCGATTAGGCCAGTGAGAAGATACAGGAGAATAGCATTGCCTCATTGGCAACAAATTTCATGTTCATATGCATACCTGTTTGATATACACTGAGTGTACAAAACATTAGGAACACCTGCTCTTTCCATGACAGAATGACCAGGTGAAAGCTATGATCCCTTATTGATGTCACCTGTTAAAATACACTTCAGTCAGTGTAGTGGAGGAGACAGGTTAAAGAAGGATTTTTAAGCCTTGAGACATGGATTGTGTATGTGTGCTATTCAGAGGGTGAATGGGCATTATAAAATATTTGAGTGCCTTTGAACAGGGTATAGTAGTAGGTGCCAGGTTCACCGGTTTGAGTCAAGAACTTCAACGCTGCTGGGTTTTTCACGCTCAACAGTTCACCGTGTGTATCCAGAATGGTCCACCACCCAAAAGACATCCAGCCAACTTGACACAACTGTGGAAACATTGGAGTCAACATGGACCAGTATTCCTTTGGAATGCTTTTGACACCTTGTAGTCCATGCCCCTCAATATTAGGAAGGTGTTCTTAGTGTTTTGTCCACTCAGTGTAGATACATTTGGTTGAGAAATTGCATTGTTGGAGCAGAATCCTGAAGGCCACTGGTCCCAAGCTTCAGCCTGTACCTGTCGCTGATGGTCTTTGTCCCTGTGTGTCCCTGTGTGTCCAGGAGTGTGCTGGGGAGCCTCTGTTCATGCTGTACTGTGCCATGAAGCAGCAGATGGAGAAGGGGCCTATAGACTCCATCACAGGAGAGGCACGCTACTCCCTCAGTGAGGACAAGCTCATCAGACAGCAGATTGACTACAAGACCCTGGTGAGTGCTGTCAAATATAACTATTTTATAGGACAATAAAGATATTTGATCAATTGTGTGATTTACCTTTGAGAAGGCAGTAAGGTCGGTAGGATCTGTCATTACCTCAGTGACTCTAATTAGTGCTTGATAACGCGATTCGAATACCTGCAAATGACAACTTATTTAACTAAGCTGAACCTAATTCCTGTCCCCTCCCTCCCCTGGCAGACTCTCCACTGTATGAACCCGGAGAATGAGAACGCTTCGGAGGTGACAGTGAAGGGGCTGAACTGTGACACCATCACCCAGGTGAAGGAGAAGCTGCTGGATGCAGTGTACAAGGGCAGCCCCTACTCCCAGAGACCCAAGGCTGGGGACATGGACCTGGGTAAGAACACCAGTGTTTAGTGACTGACTGTGTGTTTGTGTTTAGTGCCTGTCTCCGCTCTCATCCTCATCTTCTCTTCACAGAGTGGCGTCAGGGCAGGATGGCCAGAATCATCCTTCAGGATGAGGATGTCACCACCAAGATCGATAACGACTGGAAACGCCTCAACACACTGGCCCACTATCAGGTGAAGCAGAGGGCTGGAGTTGCCAGAGTGTGGTTTTATCTGTGCAAACAGAAAGTGCATGGAGTGATTGACAGGACAATGTTTACAAGACAGCCCTTTGTTTTTCCATCCTTGTAGGTGACGGACGGCTCAGTGATCGCTCTGGTACCAAAGCAGAACTCAGCCTACAACATATCCAACTCCTCTACCTTCACCAAGTCTCTCAGCAGATATGGTGAGTCTCTCTTTCTCCTTTCTTTTTCTTTCAATCTCTCTCCCAATCTCTGTCTTTCGCCCTCTGTATGTCTTTATTGATAGTAGGCTAGATTTGACTCAGCCTCTGTGAATAGAGAGAACCATAGATCCACCACTATCAAGCCTACGCCATTTCAGAGGTATTTCCACCATCTAGGAAATAACAGGCATTACATCAGACATCTCACTCCTCCTGCCAGAGACTGAAGACCAATAGCTAACACAGACACACCTCTGAACACAGCCTCAGCTGTACACCACAACAGTGTAACCAGCTCTCTGGCAAAAGCCTGAGGGCTTTCACGTTTGTTGTTGTTTTCCCTTCTCTCTCTCCTCAAGTGTGTCTGTGTGTTAAGGGGTTACGATAGCAACGCTGACAGGCCAGTGAAAGCCAGGCTGGTTTGTTAGTCCACAGAGAGGATAGCCAAGCCCTGGCTGTTGTAAAAGCAGAGGTAAACATCCACCACTCCCCCAGAAGCCAAAGAACATGATTGTCATGAAATTTACAGGCACTCAAGCAGCAGTAGCAACAGCAGCAGCAGCAGTAGTAGTAGTAGTAGCAGCCTCATGATGAATGTCCAATAGAAGTAGGAGTACAGTACTATTGGCTGCTGGTAGAGTGGCTACAGTGGAGAGAATGTTCTGGTGTGAACAAGCTGATACTGGGGGTTGACAAGGTCATTGGCACGGAGACCAATCTTAGTCACACTGGTTCCGTTTTCCTTTAGTTTCATCACTGGTTTTAACACCTCCACTAGAAATACGTGTAGCAGGAGTTAGTCTCTGGTTCGCTGTTTAAATACTACAGGGCCCATATTTACAAAGTGTCTCCGAGTATGAATGCTGATCTAGGATCAGGTCCCCCCTGTTATTCATTATGATTTAGAAGGCAAAACGTATTCCTACTCTGAGACGCTTCGTGAATACAGGCCAAGTTCTCTGTAGAATGAATTGGGTATATTCAGGTCACTGCTCTTATTCCCCATAAGAAACAACAAACCAAGAAGCACTGACCCACATTGGTTTAGCAGTGTTTCCAGCACCATCTCTCTGTGTCATTGAGTCTCTGAGCTTCACTTCCCTCATCCTCTCACCCTGAAAGCCAGCGTGATATCCCTGCGCTCAGACACTCAGAAGGCCCCAGTGTCACTCTATCATTCAGGCAGAATGATAGTTTTTTTCTTCCTCCGTCCTGTCATCCCTCCCTCCATACACCTGCATTCTGGCCACCCTACCTCCTCTCCAGGCAGCGTCCCTCCCTCCCTTGCTGGCTGCCACTGCAGCAGGCTCGCTGATAAGGAACACGGCAGATAGGCATCTTTTTGGTCTCCCGTAATGAAGTTTGACACTCACACCATTAATAATGAAGCAGTGCATGGAGGCAGGTGGCCCCCGGGAGGAGACGAGTGGGGGGAGACAGAAACTCACACAATGGAGCCTGTACAGCCTGACTCATACATTACCACAGGAAGGGAGGATATTGGTATTGTGTATGGGTTTCTATTATATCCACCACTCTAACATTATGGGTCATTTGGGGTGGGGAGAGGAGAGGGAGGGGAGGGGAGGGGGATGAGATGGAGATGGAAGGGCTGGTGTAAAAACATGCTGAAGAAGATAAGACAGAAAGCAGATTCTCTATCCTATCTCCTCTCTCGGCCATGGCACAATGAAGACGAGGCACGCCATTTTTCTTCTCCCACTTTGCTAATTAGTTATAGTCTGCCAATTGAGCGTAATGAGTTAGCCATCTCTCCTCGCTCCTTAGTTGAGGCCTAATCATTTTTCTCACCATCCATCCACCTCTCTGACGTACAAAATGAGTTTTTACAATAGGAGAGGCTACAGGGATCTGTTGTCTTGCTCATTAAAATGTTCTCTCCATCTCCGAGGTCAGGTCCCAGTGGATTATGGGTTGTGACCTTGTGACAGACAGACTGATACTCTGCTCCTCACGCTGGCACAGTCTTTGTTCTGGCTGGATGACGGCCAGATATAGACAGCCCATAGAGCCATTTCTTCACCAGACTAAATATGTTTGTTTTCTCTTTTATGTTTGTACACTATGCACAGCACTTTGACCTGAAATGTGTGATTAAACAAGTGTGTCACAGCTGGAAGTTCGCACAACACAATAGCACATGGAACCATCAACATTAAACCAGTTGATAGTGATAGAGCTGACGTCATCTACATATTCCTATGGAAAACTCCCGATGGTGCATGAAGCTGGAAGTATTTCAATTTGAAGCGTTCCATATTGCTGAATTGTGATTGTAATTTACATAGGCTTTCTAGGCAAGACCAGAGCTTTTGGCACCGCTAAGTTGCTACGCAGTAGCCGACCAGCCGAGTTTGTGTTTTCACACTCCACACTGGGGGCCTGCATGAAACCAGGGAGTCAGCCTGGTGTTCTGTTCTGGTCATCCTGTTCCATTGACCCATATAGACCTCTGCATTGCGTGTTCCTGATGAACCTGCCTTTCTCCTGATGGCCTTGTCTTTGTCCTGATGTTCCTATCTCTCTCTTGCCTCTGTCCAGAGAGCATGTTGCGAACAGCCAGCAGTCCAGACAGTCTGCGCTCCCGCACCCCCATGATCACCCCTGACCTGGAGAGTGGTACCAAGCTGTGGCACCTGGTCAAGAACCACGACCACTCTGACCAGCGCGAGGGTGACCGCGGCAGCAAGATGGTCTCTGAGATCTATCTGACCCGTCTGCTCGCCACCAAGGTAAGATTACATAGACACCAGACCACACCTACATAAATAACAAGTACTGTTGATGAGAGGTCAACTTTAACATCTGACTGTTGAGTAAGTCATTGTAATGCTGTCCATATATCAAGAGTTTTTCCTGGGGGAACTATCTTCTTTGGTAGTCCCTTGTTGTGCTTGTTTCTACTAAATGACTAAAATGTAAACAGCTCAGCCTCCATTACAGCATTCTTCTGGGGTCCCTCAGCCAATTCCCTGTTAACGGGTCTGCCTGCCTGCCTGCCTGCCTGCCTGCCTGCCTGCCCCTCTCCTCTCCTCTAGCTGCCTCAGAGCTCATTGTTTCGCTCCTAATTGTAGGGAAAGAAAAAACATGGAAATTAGACGCTGTTTACAAGCCTATTGGGTGGTCAGAAAAAGATAGATAAATATAAAGCTGGGATAAGAGAAGGGAAAATAGCAGGAGACGAGTCATTTGTTGTGGGATTGAGTGTTTTGTGGCGCATGATGCAGAGAAGCGAATGGAATTCATATAGCTCACATAGGTCTGTCTGGTAAGCTAGCATGTCTCAGCACTTTGATCTTGGAAGAGCAGAATGTAGCGTCCTCTCCACAGCCACTCCCCCTTAATGGGAGAAATGAATCTCTCCTCTCATCCCTACTGTCCTCAGGGTACGTTGCAGAAGTTTGTGGACGACCTGTTTGAGACCATCTTCAGCACGGCCCACCGCGGCAGCGCCCTGCCTCTCGCCATCAAGTACATGTTTGACTTCCTGGACGAGCAGGCCGACAAACACTCCATATCAGACTCAGACGTACGGCACACCTGGAAGAGCAATTGGTGAGACACATTACAGAACAAATGGCAATGGTTTGGTTGGCTGTTTCTTCTCTGTGTGTGTATTTGGTTTATGGTATCCATCGTCTCATGATAACGCTCTCGTCCCAGCCTCCCGCTGCGTTTCTGGGTGAACGTGATCAAGAACCCCCAGTTTGTGTTTGACATCCATAAGAACAGCATCACAGACGCCTGTCTGTCTGTGGTGGCCCAGACCTTCATGGACTCCTGCTCCACCTCAGAACACAAGCTGGGCAAAGACTCGCCCTCCAACAAGCTGCTCTACGCCAAGGATATTCCTAACTACAAGAACTGGGTGGAGAGGTATGAATGACAGAGAGCTCAACTGCCTTCTAGTTTGTAAGATTGTCCATTTCAATGCTTCCATTTCCAAAAGATATAGTCTGCACCCAGTGTTTTAACAGTTGGTGAAATTAGATTAGATGAATGTTGTTGACAAGTACTTGATTGAGGCCTTGACTTTTTCATCGCAGTCCTTCACGTACACAACTAAAGAGGTGTCCTCTCCAGTCCAGGATGCTAACCCCCTCCCTCTCTGCTCCCGTCCTGTCCTGCAGGTACTACTCCGACATCTCCCGTATGCCGGTCATCAGTGACCAGGATATGAGTGCCTACCTGGCTGAACAGTCCCGGCTGCACCTCAGCCAGTTCAACAGCATGAGTGCCCTGCATGAGATCTACTCCTACATCGTCAAGTACAAAGATGAGGTGAGTCACCGGTATATTATGAAGCTATTGCAATATAAATCGTAGACATTATGATAGTTTAATAATATAGATATCTAATGTATTTTATAAATATATATTAGTTACAGCATGAAGAGATCAGAGTAGAATAGCCATTGGTTCTGTATGTTAACATAGGGGTGAGACTCTTTGTATGTGCCCTCTACTTTTCATGATGAATGAATGTGGGCATTCTAATTCAATTAGAAGATAACTGAGTATGCATCCGTAAATGCATGCAGCTATTTAAGTAATTAAAGTACATATTTTGAAACTAATGGACCACATTGGATTTGTGTTTTATTCATTCTCCCATGTGCTATCCTTCCGGGGAGTTCATTAACACACTATATTCCATGTGCATGAATTTATTTCTCCACCAAAATAGACTGACTAATCATTCTTGAAATGTTGCTTATGCATTGAGGCAGGGCCAGTATAGTGTAGCTACTCCATGTAGGAGATGTGAATGAGACTGTACTCTGAGTGCTAATTCTCAGAGAGCTGAGAAGAGCCTGGAAAGGGCTAAAGTCAGTGAGTCACGGAGACTGGGCTGTGGAACTGGAGAGATAATGAGGCAATGCAGAAGCAGAAGCTCCCTCCACTCTATCTGCTTCATCCGCTCTCAGCCATTAGGACAGACAGCCAGCCAGCGAGGGAGGAAGGCAGTGCTAGGATAGCTACTGTACTGTACTCACTCTAAGAGAGTGTCTGCCGTGGCCTTCAAAAACACGTAAACAATGTTTGTCTGTCTGCTCAGACAATTCTTCCTACCTTGTTGGTTATAGTGCATTGACTGTGTGCTGTGAGAGGTTCAGGCAGCCTCTCTGCTTGCCTTTTCAAAGGGCATGGAGGGAAAGAGCATGGTGGTGGAAGTGAGGGGGGTATATTCAGTCATCTCCACTCAGCATCACACCCTATCTCTACCCCCCTCCCTCTCCCCTCATCTCTCAGCAGTGCTGGTTCCTGTGTCTGAGGCAACAGCTGCAGCTTCCTCTATTTAAGCAGCCGCTCCCATTCATTAAGGCTTATTATCCAGATGCGGGCGGCTGCAGGGTCCTCCTCTCGCCCTCCTCATCCATCACAGCAGCACTAACACACGGGGCATTAGCAGGCCATTATGCATTCTCCTGTATGAGTCCCTAACAGCTAGTATACAGCTACCTATCACTAATGGACCCACCAGCACCTCCTCTTCCAGTTCCCATAATGCCATAGTACATACAGCTCCCCTCGCAGCTTCCATCGTTATCCGCCTGTTTAATGATAATGTTCTTCTATGCAATGTCATGTAGTAGACATTCAACTTTCCATACAGAGGTAAACTATGGATGTCACTCTGCCTCTGTTTCCTTGTATATTTCTTCAATATTCATGAGTAAACAGCTGTATAGTGTTTGTAGGGAAAGATATCAACTGTTTGTATGCTTCTACATGAAAGTCTTTGGTATTGTAAATACCAATAAATAGCCTACTCATGCCACCATCACGGCATGTTTGCTTCAACAGCTGTTTAAAAACTGACAGATGTGTTGATAGACTTTACACAGACTTACAGATGTTCTGATAGACTTTACAGACTTACAGATGTTCTGATAGACTTTACACACACGTACAGATGCTCTGATAGACTTTACACAGACTAACAGATGTTCTGATAGACTTTACACAGACTTACAGATGTTCTGATAGACTTTACACAGACGTACAGATGTTCTGAAATAAGACTTTACACAGACGTCCAGATGTTCTGATAAACTTTACACAGACTTACAGATGTTCTGAAAGACTTTACACAGACGTACAGATGTTCTGAAATAAGACTTTACACAGACGTACAGATGTTCTGATAAACTTTACACAGACTTACAGATGTTCTGATAGACTTTACACAGACTTACAGATGTTCTGATAGACTTTCTCTGTCAGTGGTTCACCCTGCTGATCTATTGACTAATCTCCCACTCTCCTTCTCTTCTTTCTCCCTCTTTCCTCTCTTCTTTCTCCTCCTCTCCTCTCTCCTCTCTCCCCAGATCCTGTCTGCGCTGCAGAAGGACGAACAGTCTCGTAGGCAGAGACTGCGCAGTAAGCTGGAGCAGGTCATCGACACCATGGCCCTGGCCAGCTGAGGAACGGCCCGCCACTGAGGGTCGGAGAGGGTAGCAGCTAGGCCTTCTCTCACTGACCCCAGCTCCTAACCCCAACACAACGCGTAAGGACTGCAAGGACACAAGCAGTACACTGGAGACCCACCAGAGTTAGGCCTGGGCCTCTGCCCATCCAAACAACCCCTCATTTATAAACACTTAACGTCTGTCTGTCGCCCCGAGAAAGTGTCTTATCATCGCGGTCTTCATCACTGGTTTCAGTTTGTCTTCCGTGTTGATTATCTACCCACATACAGGACAGGGACTGTGAAGCAGCTGGCTAAAGAGGCCAGGATATATATATATAAGGGGGGCTATGAAGAAAGGACTTCATTTATAAAGGCCCCCCCCATGGACGCTTCTGACATGTCAGCAGTCTATCATCAGAGACTTCATCAACTTTCATGGACGTCGGTTTGGTTTTCAGATCCATTTTATTTCTATTTGGTTGATTTAGTTGTTGATCTTGTGTTTAACAACTGCCTACTCTCTCCGTTGGTGTGCCACTTGTGTTACTGCTGAATTTGCACAATTTACAAAAAAGCTAAATCAAAAGAAGAGGATATAAATATAGATATATAGATATATAAATACAACTTCATTTTTAAAGAAACAAATGGAAATAGTCAAAAGTTTTCCATTTTAATGTACAAAATACTTTGAAAGAGAAGGATTTGATATTTCAAAGACTGAACTATGAAACCTTGTCCTGTGCCATGTTTTATTTAAATGTTGTTTAGTGCAAAGACTTTCTTTAGATAAAATGTGTTATGATTCAAATGTTGTCATGCCTAGTGACTGAAGGTGAGAGTAAAGTAAAAAAAAAAAACAGTTAAATGACAAAAAAATTGTAGAAGCAAGTCAACAAATCGTTAGGTCTTGGGGCGTTTCCTGTCTTGGGAGAACATTTGTTTTAATGGTACTGGAAAGGACTGTATTTTATTCCTGTATTTAATACAACCAGTGATATTGTGGCTTTTAGAAAAACCAAAGGCTTGTTTTTTTTTTAATACAACTCAGAGAAAAACAGCCTCCTGTGTTAGCCGACAACCTCACATTCACAGCCACCTGAGTGAGCAGCCCTCCTGGTTGCATCCACCACCATGCACGCCTCTGTGCACAGGCTCCGGACCACAGCAAACTTAGATTACTTTTGTTCTGGGACCTCAAGGTTTTTTGGGAGGCAAGTAACATGACTTAAAGTACTGTGATATTATGGACTCTGCTGTACCACAAAAGTCAGACTCCACAGAAGGATTCATTGGGCTTAGCGCCATGCTAAATGTAGCAAAGGTTTAATTCACCCACTACCCTTTCAAAGCCTTCCTGAAGTTTTCCCGCTGTCCCCTTCCCTCAGATAGATCACTGTTAGACTATCCTACAGACTGTCATGGTGGACACTGAGGTAGAGGTTTGCACACCAAGATGAGAGGAGTTTTTAGGTAAAGCTTTGAGTGAAGAGTAATCCCTCCTGATTTTAGCCCCTCATGCATTGTCATTCTAGTGAATTCAACATTCAACAGTTCTATTTTATTGCAATTAAAAAGATGGTTTAATTTTTGTTGTTGGTGTGGTGAAAGTTGTATGAGTTGTTTTCTTTGTACTCTGCAGAAACCATACATTGTTTGTGCTAGCAGAGTAGACTCTCCCAGGGTTTCCCTTAAGTTCCATAACGGCATCTGGGACGAGCGTCATTCAAAAGTAAAAAGAGGACTTTTGAAGCACCAAGGAAGTCTCTTTTCTTCGTTTTTTAGTCTGCTGTGAAGATGAAAAAACAGCGACAAATATTTTGAAATGCAAACATCTGTGATGTAACAAGATAATGAAATGTAGCTCAATCTGTGTGTTTTTTAACTGGCGGATGGTTTTTGTTTCCTCAGAAACCGGATACCTTTGTGAAATGCATTGTCTCCCTTTAATATGTTGCATCGATTCCCTTTCGGTCAATGTCCTCTGAGATTAAAGGAGATATGGAGGAAAAACAAACCAGATAAATGTTTGAGAAACCTCTGAAATATTTAGGTCAGTTCTCGGGTGAGAGCCATGTGAATCACACAGGCTAGAGTTGTGATATGTAACCTTGGGCCATCTGCCCATCCAGCTATCCTACATCAGGCTTCAACAAAGATGGTGGGATTTAATGAAAATGAAAAGCATTTTCTCTGTTTATTTATTTATAATTTTTCAGTTTGAAATGGGAGCAGGTCTCAATAACACATGATATATTTGGTTAGACATTTCAGAAAAGATATGGATATGTTTTATTCTTCTTAGTGTCCTGCAGGGCTCTTACTCCCATCTTTCTCTCTCTGTCATTCTCCAATATCAACTCCCTCTAGTCTCTACTCTCCATCCCAGTCCTGTCCTAGTGTTGGCAACTCAATAAAGGTACTCCTATACGGTACACCCCACCCTTCCACCAATCCCTCGCTCCCCTCCCAACCAAACACAAAAGTCTGGACTGTATGTATGTATTGTACTCTTTACTTGATATCTGAGAGCAGAGCGTATGGAGTAGTTTATGAAATTCAACTTAAACAGGGTTATCTGCTGGTTACTGGTTTTTCCCATACCAAGAGAAGGCCTCTCGTAGTGCAGGATCGGTATTGACTTGACCACTATTCTGTTCCTTCACCCTATTGTGATGATTTGTGACGGTTCTGCTCTGTCACTGTTCTTCTGTTAAGCATATTTTATTACCTGATTGTCTCCCTTATTTGTTTAGTGGATGGAAAATGTTTCTGTGTGCTGCCTCCCTCCCGCCACACACAAGCTAGGCTTTGATGACTGTGATTGTAAAACAGCTAGTTGCATTACAAAGTCTCCAGGGGGTTCTCCTGCTTTGATGTCCTTTTGCTCCTCTGTTATTTAAGTGGAAGATTTTTGGATGGTGATGATCAGCATCTTGGCGGGATTATGGATTAATGTGGTAATCTGTAACGTTACTCTATAGAGTATGAAACAAGTTATATTGTAAGTACTGGGGCAGTTGGTCTCTCATGTTATGTTTTGTGTGGTTGTTATTTCATTTTACTATGCCACTTGTTGTGTAAAGATGAAAAGAAAGAGACTCCTCTACAGAACTCCTTTGAAGTAGTCTCTACTTATCTTTTGTTGTTGTGTCTGTCTGCCATTGCGAGTTGGGTGGAAGACGGAGAGGAAAGCCAGAGGGAGTGATCCAGATGCTGTTGATGAACACAGAGCTTTCACTTTGCACATAGTGCCTTGTCAGCTGCCCCCCTTCCCATAACCCTCTATGACCCCTCCATTACCCACAATCCACCACCTGACCATGCCCACTCATACCACTGTCACAGGTTTCACCCTCTGCCACTGAACAACTTCTATCCTTGTCCTCCCGATTCCCTCGTTTGGTTTGTTTTGGCATATTGGAAAGCAGTTCCTTTTTCAAAGTAAATTTAAAAAGGCTTAGGATCAAACATAAAAATATCTAGACACAGATTTAAGAGAAAATAGAAACTAAAGAGTTGTAATACTTTCTGAATTCTGATACCTTTTTAAGAGTTTCAGATTTGAAGCAACTGTGACAGGTTGGCTGTTTCACGCTCGTGTAAATATTCTGCTCTTTCCTATTTTGCAGATTTATTACTTGTAAATAAACACGCATCAAGGAGAGATTAAACTTTTTTTGCAAAATCTGTTGTCTGTCTTGTTTTTTTCTGTCTTGCTCTTAGAAATTAGTTCAGCACCCAAGGTATTACAGACAGGCATATACCTTGAAAGTACTATGGCGTTAGTTCATATGCATCTCTAAAGCATTGCAGAATGCAACAGATTTCCTGCCTTTTTCTAGTTGTCCATCAGTGCGACAATGGTGATGGTAATGATTCTCTCTATCTCCTCCTTCAACTCAATGAGCCCGTTTGTTCCTAGCACATGGCCACCTGCCTAATTCTATTACTCCCATAAATTCCCATCAACACCAGAATTACCCAATGATTACAAGTCCACTGAATCCTTAAATGATGCTGTCTGAAACAAATGTTCACTTAGCAGTAATGGTGTGATATATTGTATCATACTGTTGAAATGATCAGATCACCATTTCTTTTACCGGTGCTGTATCATGTACAGTATTGTATTATCATTCTGTTCTCTCTTTCCAGAAATCTCAACGTATCGCCTGGCCTTAGGAATCTCTCTCTCTCTTCCTCTCTCGCGCTCTCATTCAAATGAAATCAAATCAAATTGTGTTTGTCACATGCGCCGAATACAACAGGTGTAGACCTTACAGTGAAATGCTTACTTACAAGCCCTTAACCAACAACGCTTTAATACGTTTTTAAGAAAAAAGAAAAAAAACTGTTAAGTAAAAATAGATAAGTAAAAAATAGAAAAATAAAAGTAACAAATAAGCAGCAGTAAAATAACAATAGCGAGGCTATTATCAGGGGGTACCGGTACAGAGTCAATGTGCGGTACAGAGTCAATGTGCGGGGGCACCGGGTAGTCGAGGTAATTGAGGTAATATGTACATGTAGGTAGAGTTAAAGTGACTATGCATAGATAATAAACAGAGTAGCAGCAGCGTAAAAGAGGGGTCTGGGTAGCCCTTTGATTAGTTGTTCAGTAGTCTTATGGCTTGGGGGTAGAAGCTGTTATGAAGCCTTTTGGACCTAGATTTGACTCTCTGGTACCGTTTACCATGCGGTAGCAGAGAGAACAGTCTATGACTAGGGTGGCTGGAGTCTTTGACAATCTTTAGGGCCTTCCTCTGACACCACCTGGTATAGAGTTCCTGGATGGCAGGAAGCTTGGCCCCATTGATGTACTTGGCCATATGCACTACCCTCTGTAGTGCCTTGCGGTCGGAGGCCAAGCAGTTGCCATACCAGGCAGTGATGCAACCAGTCAGGATGCTCTCGATGGTGCAGCTGTAGAACCTTTTGAGGATCTGAGGACCCATGCCAAATCTTTTCAGTCTCCTGAGGGGGAATAGGTTTTGTCATGCCCTCTTCACGACTGTCTTGGTGTGTTTGGACCATGATAGTTTGTTGGTGATGTGGACACCAAGGAACTTGAAGCTCTCAACCTGCTCCACTGCAGCCCCGTCGATGAGAATGGGGGCGTGCTCGGTCCTCCTTTTCCTGTAGACCACAATCATCTCCTTTGTCTTGATCACGTTGAGGGAAAGGTTGTTGTCCTGGCACCAAACGTCCAGCTCTCTGACCTCCTCTCTAGGCTGTCTCATCATAGTTGGTGATCAGGCCTACCACTGTAGTGTCATCGGCAAACTTGATGATGGTGTTGGAGTCGTGCCTGGCCATGCAGTTATGAGTGAACAGGGAGTACAGGAGGGGACTGAGCACACACCCCTGAGGGGCCCCCGTGTTGAGGATCAGCGTGGCAGATGTGTTGTTACCTACCCTTACCACCTGGGGGCGGCCCGTCAGGAAGTCCAGGATCCAGTTGCAGAGGGAGGTATTTAGTCCCAGGGTCCTTAGCTTAGTGATGAGCTTTGAGGGCACTATGCTGTTGAATGCTGAGCTGTAGTCAATGAATAGTATTGTCACATAGGTGTTCCTTTTGTCCAGGTGTGAAAGGGCAGTGTTGAGTGCAATAGAGATTGCATCATCTGTGGATCTGTTGGGGTGGTATGCAAATTGAAGGGGGTCAAATTGGAGGGAGCCATAACCATTCTTACAAAGCACTTCATGACTACAGATGTGAGTGCTATGGGTCGGTAGTCATTTAGGCAGGTTACCTTAGTGTTCTTGGGCACAGGTACTATGGTGGTCTGCTTGAAACATGTTGGTATTACAGACTCAGTCAAGGAGAGATTGAAAATGTCAGTGAAGACACTTGCCAGTTGGTCAGCGCATGCTCGGAGTACACGTCCTGGTAATCCGTCTGGCCCTGCGGCCTTGTGAATGTTGACCTACGGAGAGCGTGGTCACACAGTCTTCCGGAACAGCTAATGCTCTCATGCATGCTTTGGTGTTACTTGCCTCGAAGTGAGCATAAAAGTAATTTAGCTCATCTAGTAGGCACGTGTCACTGGGCAGCTCACAGCTGTGCTTCCCTTTGTAGTCTGTAATAGTTTGCAACCCCTGCCACATCCAACGAGCGTCGGAGCCGGTGTAGTACGATGCGGTCTTAGTCCTGTATTGACGCTTTGCCTTTTTGATGGTTCGTCAGAGGGCATAGCGGGATTTCTTATAAGCTTCCGGGTTTCCAGTCTGTGCTAGCAAAACAGTCCTGTAGCTTAGCATCTGCTTCATCTGACCACTTTCTTATTGACCGAGTCACTGGTGCCTCCTGCTTTAGTTTTTGCTTGTAAGCAGGAATCAGGAGGATAGAATTAGGATCAGATTTGCCAAATGGAGGGCGAGGGAGAGCTTTGTACGCGTGTGTGGAGTAAAGGTGGTCTAGAGTTGTTTCCCTCTGGTTGCACATTTAACATGCTGGTAGAAATTAGGTAAAACAGATTTGAGTTTCCCTGCATTAAAGTTCCCGGCCACTAGGAGCGCCGCCTCTGGATGAGCATTTTCCTGTTTGCTTATGGCCGTATACAGCTCATTGAGCGAGGTTTTAGTGCCAGCGTTGGTTTGTGGTGGTATATAGACAGCTATGAAAAATACAGATGAAAACAGTGTGGTCTACAGCTTATGATGAGATACTCTACCTCAGGCAAGCAAAACCTTGAGACTTCCTTAGATTTTGTGCATCAGCTGTTATACAAATATACATAGACCGACACCCCTTGTCTTACCAGAGGCCGCTGTTATATCCTGCTGATACAGTATATAACCCGCCAGCTGTATGTTATTCATGTCGTCGTTCAGCCCCGACTCGGTGAAACATAAGATATTGCCGTTTTTAATGTCCCGTTGGTAGGATATACGCGATCGTAGTTCATCTATTTTATTATCGATTGATTGTACGTTGGCTAATTGGACCGATGGTAAAGGTAGATTATCCTCTCTGCGACAAATCCTTACAAGGCACCCGGACCTTTGTCCATGTTACCTCCGTCTCTTTCTCCTGTGAATGACGGGGATGAGTGCCTTGTCAGGCGTCTGAAGTAAATCCTTCCTGTCTGTCTCGTTGAAGAAAAAGTCTTCCTCCAGTATGGGGTGAGTAATCGCTGTCCTGATATCTAGAAGCTCTTTTCGGTCAAAAGACACAGTGGCAAAAACATTATGTACAAAATAAGTTAACAAATAACGCGAAAAAACACACAATAGCACAATTGATTACAGGATTGTAAACGGCAGCTATCTCCTTCTGCTCCATTCACTACAAAATTCCCTATGGAGGTGTAAGTATGTCACTGTTGTCTTTGTGCTCTGTAATGTAATGTTGTAGTAGAGAGGCAGAGAGAGGTCCAGCTCCAGCCAGCTTCCCAGCTCTGAAGCTGTCCATTAGCAGGCCTGCTGGAAAGTGGTACCTCCCCCCAGGGGCCTCAGGAGTTGACAAGCACACCGTCAATCAAATTAAAAGCACATTACAATAACATAAAGAGGAGAGATTAATCCCCTAGAGAAATACTGATTTGAATTATATAGCAGGCTGTCAGTTTGTTTGATGAAATTGACCTGCCTTTATTATTGTAAGTGCCTTTTTCAAGTGTTCTACCTGTGGGGTGATTTCAACTTCATCTATCACTGTTCCTCCCTGCATGTTGGACTTAACAGAGTAGAGGGCTTTGTTCTTCACAGGACTTTCATGTTTCTCCAGTTTTTTTTCTCTTGCATTTAATTTGGACTCCATGTCATTGTTTATTTCACAGCAGGTAGAGCCACGCCACCCCTCCCATGGCCAAAGGCACTCCATCTAGCTGCACTTTGACACTATCTCAGGGAGTCCCATTACCATGTCCTGAATTGTCCTTCTTGTTGAAAAATCCGTCTTTATTTTCTCTGTCTTTTGTGTCGCTGGAGATTTTCTGTCGATCCACCCTTTCACTTTAATGAACAAACATGGTCGTCCTGAGACCAGAGAATGAATGACTAAGTCACATTGACTTTAGCAGTGATGTCGACACTTGGTGGATAGATTAAATTGTGATAAGGAGCCTTTTCTCCTCTGTCTGCAGCTCAGAGAGGATGCAGCTAGTGGACTTGTCTCAGAGGGGTTTAATACTGGTTCACAGAGAGGATGCAGCTAGTGGACTAGTCTCAGAGGGGTTTAATACTGGCTCACAGAGAGGATGCAGCTAGTGGACTAGTCTCAGAGGGGTTTAATACTGGCTCACAGAGAGGATGCAGCTAGTGGACTAGTCTCAGAGGGGTTTAATACTGGCTCACAGAGAGGATGCAGCTAGTGGACTAGTCTCAGAGGGGTTTAATACTGGCTCACAGAGAGGACGCAGCTAGTGGACTAGTCTCAGAGGGGTTTAATACTGGCTCACAGAGAAGCCTCCACCAGGTCTGTCTCATATACTGCAGCTCCCTTTATTGGTCCCAGTAAATGAAGATCAGCATGGGAAATAAGATGATACCAGTGGATCAGTGCAGAGAGCCAGTGTCAAGCTAGTGTTTTTAAAGCTGAATTAGCTTGGCTAATGCTAAAATGTGCTTCTTTGGGTGAGGTAATGCTCAGTGAGGAAAGAGGCTTTGCACGTGTTCTGGTCACCTCTGAAGGCTAAGCTGCTCCTGAGGACTTACTGCAAGCAATCAGTAATTACCAGCTGCCTACAAAGTAAAGACCATTGCAGAGTGCAGAACTGAGACTTTAGAATTCAGTGCTGGTTTCTTTCTCAGAAAAGGTTCCCCTGCAAGCTTTCTCTTCACCTTTGCTCTACTCAGCTCGACAGGTTATTCTCTCACTTTCTTCTTTCCCTTAACTGTCTGTTTCCATCTTTGACCCTCTGCAGGATGGACAGATGCTGCAGAAGCTGATGGATGAGAATAAAACTGAGCAGACGGAAGCAGTCATTTTAGCGTCAGATCCCTCTGTCTCCCCCATGCCCCGTGTATCCCTGCATGGAGGAGACAGCGTCAGATCCCTCCATCTCCCCCATGCCCCGTGTCTCTCTGCATGGAGCAGACAGCGTTAGATCCCTTCTTCTCTCCCATGCCCTGTGTCTCCCTGCATGGAGCAGAAAGTGTCAGAAGCAGTCTGGGTTTTAAGAGTGAGTGGCTGCCGGACCAACAGAGATGATTTTGCTGCCACAGACAAGGTCAGGCCACGGCGGAGCCGTAAGTGTCACTTCAATTAGCAGCCTCGCCGCTCACCTGTCGTCAGGAGGAAAGGACAGGTGTAGAGCAGGAGATTGATCAGGAGGAAAGGACAGGTAGGGAGCAGGAGATTGATCAGGAGGAAAGGACAGGTAGTGAGCAGGAGATTGATCAGGAGGAAAGGACAGGTAGGGAGCAGGAGATTGATCAGGAGGAAAGGACAGGTGATGAGCAGGAGATTGGTCAGGAGGAAAGGACAGGTCAAGAGCAGGAGAATGATCAGGAGGAAAGGACAGGTGTAGAGCAGGAGATTGGTCAGGAGGAAAGGACAGGTCTAGAGCAGGAGATTGATCAGGAGGAAAGGACAGGTAGAGAGCAGGAGATTGGTCAGGAGGAAAGGACAGGTGTTGAGCAGGAGATTGATCAGGAGGAAAGGACAGGTAGGGAGCAGGAGATTGATCAGGAGGAAAGGACAGGTCAAGAGCAGGAGAATGATCAGGAGGAAAGGACAGGTGTAGAGCAGGAGATTGGTCAGGAGGAAAGGACAGGTCTAGAGCAGGAGATTGATCAGGAGGAAAGGACAGGTAGAGAGCAGGAGATTGGTCAGGAGGAAAGGACAGGTGTTCAGCAGGAGATTAGTCAGGAGGAAAGGACAGGTGTAGAGCAGGAGATTGGTCAGGAGGAAAGGACAGGTAGAGAGCAGGAGATTGGTCAGGAGGAAAGGACAGGTGTAGAGCAGGAGATTGGTCAGGAGGAAAGGACAGGAGTAGAGCAGGAGATTGGTCAGGAAGAAAGGACAGGTGTCGAGCAGGAAATTGATCAGGAGGAAAGGACAGGTGTGGAGCAGGAGATTGGTCAGGAGGAAAGGACAGGTGTAGAGCAGGAGATTGGTCAGGAGGAAAGGACAGGTATAGAGCAGGAGATTGGTCAGGAGGAAAGGACAGGTCTAGAGCAGGAGATTGGTCAGGAGGAAAGGACAGGTGTAGAGCAGGAGATTGGTCAGGAGGAAAGGACAGGGGTGGAGCAGGAAATTGGTCAGGAGGAAAGGACAGGTAGAGAGCAGGAGATTGGTCAGGAAGAAAGCACAGGTGTAGAGCAGGAGATTGGTCAGGAGGAAAGGACAGGTAGAGAGCAGGAGATTGGTCAGGAGGAAAGGACAGGTGTAGAGCAGGAGATTGGTCAGGAGGAAAGGACAGGTGTAGAGCAGGAGATTGGTCAGGAGGAAAGGACAGGTAGAGAGCAGGAGATTGGTCAGGAGGAAAGGGCAGGTGGAGAGCAGGAGATTGGTCAGGAGGAAAGGACAGGTGGGGAGCAGGAGATTGGTCAGGAGGAAAAGACAGGTGTAGAGCAGGAGATTGAAGAGAGGTAATAAGGAAACCTCAGAAAAAACGGAACTTTACCTGACAAAAATAATTATAAACTAGATATGTTTTTGTTTGCTTTGGAGGGATTACAACCCATGCAAGGTAGGTACGCTTTAGCACATTATGCAGATAGAAAAACACACTCCTTTGAAACTTGATTTATCTGGTAACATAGCGGTGGTTGGCTCTGTTGTTGTGTCTTGACCAGGATCAGAGAGTTTTTTTTGGCAGTGATTACGAGGGTCATGGCGACAGAGAGACAATACCACAGGGGATAGATAAAGGCCCGGTGTTTCAAAGGGAAAAGGTTGAATTATTCATTCAGGATCCCCATCCATTGATAATGTTTTACACATGAAGTCCATTAAGTTACAATACTGGAACAACAACGCAATGTCTTATTAATGGCAACTTAAATGACAGATACGAAAACAGACTGTTTCTTTTACTACTCTGTTTTTCTGTCGGTATGTAACCTTGTGTCAATGTTTTTCTTAGTTGTTATCTCGCAAAGTTTTCAAAATAAATAACAAAGTTGTAAATTGCCAGAGGTTGAAATGACATAGAGAGAGAGAAAAAGTATGTTTGCAATCTTTCAATTTATCTACGGAGGAATTAGCATGAAGTTTCTTTATGCTGTCCAGAGATAAGCTAGGCAGTGCATTCTGGTCCTTCTAAAGCCAGGCTCCATCTTTGAAGGAACACTGGGCAGATAGAGATAGGGAATGTGTGTGTGTGTGTGTTTCTGATGTGTGTGTGTGTGCCTCCTTGCCATGTGTGTGAATATAGTGGCCAAGAGGGGGTCTGTTTAAACCACAAACCAAAGCCAACCGAAGGTTTCAGCAGTGTGGAGGTTTGATGGCAGAGAGAAGTGATCTAGGAAGCAGCACGACTATTCTTACCACAGCAGTGGTCCAATGTCAACACGTGCTGACTGAAGTAATGCCAATTTCAATTATTCACCCCGAACATGTCAGCCTTGAAGTAGCCGACATCCTCTCAAGGTCACAACTTAGTTTGAATCCGCAACTCGACACCACTCCTTCCAACATCCAGAGGAAGAGAAAGAAGGCTACTATGAAACCGTTGTCATTTTGTTGATTCTACTTATTCAAGGGTTTTTCTTTATTTTTACTATTTTCTACATTGTAGAATAATAGTGACGACATCAAAACTATGAAATAACAAATATGGAATCATGTAGTAACCAAAAAAGTATATTTTATGTTGTAGATTTATATTGTAGGTAACTCTGGGTCTTCCTTTCCTGTGGCGGTCCTCATGAGAGCCAGTTTCATCATAGTGCTTGATGGTTTTTGCGACTGCACTTGAAGAAACGTTGAAAGTTCTTGAAATGTTCCGCATTGACTGACCTTCATGTCTTAAAGTAATGATGGACTGTCGTTTCTCTTTGCTTATTTGAACTGTTCTTGCCATAACATGGACTTTGTCTTTTACCAAATAGGGCTATCTTCTGTATACCACACTTTTTTGGTTACTACATGATTCCATATGTGTTATTTCATAGTTTTGATGTCTTCACTATTATTCTACAATGTAGAAAATAGCCAAAATAAAGAAAAACCCTTGAATGAGTAGGTGTGTCCAAACTTTTGACTGGTACTGTATGTATATATAGCAATGAGAAAGAAACATTCCTGTTAACTAATAAAACTATGAGGATAGCTAGTTGTGATAGGAGCTAAAGAAGTAGGCTAGGAAATGAAAGGGGGAGCGTGGACAGACAGACAGGTGAATGTGAGTGTAGTCGGAGGAGATATTCAGTTCATAGCACTGTCTGTGCTTTTTCTGCAGTGCCCGCTCTAGCAAACTGACACTGCAACCTCCATGCATTTTTCATGAACTGTGTTGCTTTACAAGTCTTTCTCTCTTCTCTCTCTCTCTCTCTCTCTCTCTCTCTCTCACACACACTCTCTTTCTCTCCCTCTCTTTCCTCTACCCCTCAACTACCAACACACACATATTCACACTTTCTTTTACTCTCATCTGAGCTGTCTCCTTGACCCTCAAAAACCATCAGTCTCAACAATTCACTTACTAATGCAGAATGGCATTTCATTTTAAAGAAGAGCAGGAGAGTGGGAGAGAGATTGAAAGAGAGGAAAGTAGGGAGGGTGAATGAGGGTGAATGAGTTCTTATCCACCATGGCTTGTCATGTCCACTTTACCAACACTGGTCACAGTTACTCGTAAAATAGGGGAAACCAATCAGTTCAATTCATTCTGTTTACGGTTGTTAATATGGTTGAAACAAGCTCCCATATAATGAGATCTTCATGTGAATAAAGTGTAATATTCTGTAATATTCTTTAATGCTTGCTGGGTCTCTCAATGCACCACTGCACTCATATAACCACTTGTTGGTGTTTAGCCTTAATGATTGACTTTAAAAGCCCTGTTTAGTCATGTATTATTATTATGTTGTGTTTGTGTTTGTGTATGTTAAACCAACTGTCTATTAGAAGCTATTTCATTTTAGGGACACAATTTAATATTATTTCAAAGAAGCTGAGTGCCTTCACACTGTCTGTCCTACAGGTGCTGTGGGAGGCTGTGTTGCTATGTCACAGACAGTAGTATCCTTCAGACTGTTGTTTTGCATCTATCTCACTTCCAGGGGGCCTGTCCCTCATCGACGGCCTCCCCTCCACATCATTCAGGTCACGTCTTCTCTATTACTGCCTCTGATCTTAGGTCATCCACTGCTGGTGCCATTAGTCCCGTTTCATTTCTCCCTGTTTGCCTACCTCTGATCTGGGGTCAGTGGCTGCTGGCGGTTTTTACATACCATCAATTTCCCCCTACCTGACCCGACGCTTATCTCCAGTCATTCTGGTTGTGCTCCTCACCTCTCATTTCCCCCCCCATGCAGTACTGATCCCAGCGCAGGTCACTGCCTGGATGCTACGGCTGCTTCTATTACTCATTATTCTATTCTGCATCTTTGGTTCTGTCTTCTGTACCCCAATCCCTGGGGAGTAGTGGCTAGCTGGGTGTATCACTCACTACACTGTTACACTCTACCATTGTCTTCTGTTGTGCTTGTACTAGTTGGGTAATTGTGTTTCTCTACATAGATTTTATGTCAATGTTTTTGGTTGGTTTATTTTGTTGCATTTGAAGTAGCTGCTTACTGATTGGCTAATAAATCTTTAGTCCTTCGTACTCTGGTTTAACTAAATACTCATAGCATCAAATATGCAGGTGTCTTGGTCCACACCTATTGGAGGTTTGCTGCAGTCAATCAATATCAAAGCAAAACCCTGGAAATATGAGCTCTGTATACTTGTAATCAGGGTGTAAATCTATGCTGTAGAATATCATGGGAGGCTTACTAGCGTGTATCTGCAGATCTAGCACCAAGCCTAATATTTGACTTATTAGACTCCTTGGAAATGGCATGGTGTGAGTAGTCTAGACAAGAAAATCTAGTAATGTATTGATTACATTTTAAAATATAATTTATTTGTCCATCTGAATTAATAAGCAAATGAGAATTTTTTATATTTTTTATATACTTTGTGCAGGTTCATTTGAATGCACTTTTTTTCTTCAATTATAATGCAATATTGATTAATGCTTGACTCTCTGACTGACTTTATGGCTTCAGGCTTTACTCTGAAACGCCCTGGTGTGCCGAACCCGAACGTAGGACACCCCACACAGTGCTACCAAAATGCAAACCACAACATTGTGTCACAAAACTTTAAGAATTCTCTCAGGTATGAACTTCTGTTGTAGTGTGTAGGCTATTCGTTTGTGGAGAGAGAAATGAACGAAGCGTACAGATGAATAATAAAATAAAGGCTGCTGCTGTTCTGTTCTGTTGTGTTGTTTTGAGGCTGTGGGCCAGCCAGGCTATAATAACCCACTTTCTCCCTTCAGCCCCATGCCCCTGCCTCAGCCATAGCCAGCCACACAGACTTGAAATCTATCAAATACTTTTAGCGTTTGCTTTAGTCTGCATACCTTGAATGCCAAACGGTTTGCAGTCTTGCGAATATTCTATTTCTTTTATTGCGCCAGGCAAGCTGAAATAGTATTTGAAACCAGATCTGCAACCACAACCACAACCACAGTCTCAGCCTCAGCCTCAGCCCAGTGTCAGCCCAGTGTCAGCAGCACTCTCACTGCAACATACCGCAACTCTTTGCTTCCCTCTAATTAGTCCCAAGGCAGGTTCACAGAGGAGAGAGGGAGAAAGTCAACGTGCCTAGCCCTAGTTATGGACAGAGAGAGAGGGAGAAAGTCAACGTGCCTAGCCCTAGTTATGGACAGAGAGAGAGGGAGAAAGTCAACGTGCCTAGCCCTAGTTATGGACAGAGCGAGAGGGAGAAAGTCAACATGCCTAGCCCTAGTTATGGACAGAGAGAGTAGAGGAAATGTAATGCAGCTCTACTGTATGTATTATCAGTGTCAGTTCAGGAGATAATATTGCATTTGCCCACTTCCCTGTCAGTTGTACTCTACCTGTTGTGCACTTTCTCTTTATGTACTACAGGTCACAATGTGGGAGGAAAGAGGACAGACATGCCGGCAGATATCTACAGTGAGTATGGCTCACTAACGCTACAAGACAGACAGACAGACAGACAGACAGACAGACAGACAGACAGACAGACAGACAGACAGACAGACAGACAGACAGACAGACAGACAGACAGACAGACAGACAGACAGACAGACAGATAGACAGATAGATAGATAGATAGATAGATAGATAGATAGATAGATAGATAGATAGATAGATAGATAGATAGATAGATAGATAGATAGATAGATAGATAGATAGATAGATAGATAGATAGATAGATAGATAAATAACAGGGACTAGTGCATGCGCAGTAGATTAAATTGATATCCAGTGATAGTATCTATAGCTAGTGATATAGTCTATAATAAGACTACAGCGAGGGTGAATGGCACCCTATGCTACTTTAATAAAATGTAACACGAATTACCCTGATGCAGATGGAATGAGATACCTTACCCTTATAATATATTTAGAATACATTTCAGTCTGCCACACAGAGGCTTGTTTTTTACATTTTTTGTCAGCTGAAAGATGTCAGATTCCCCCTGATGCCGGGGCTGACATGGTCCCATGGTGGATGAAATTGTTGATGTAATGAAGAGAATTGTATCAAGGACGATCATCATCACCAAAATGTGCTGCTTGTATTTATCATTTTAAATGAATGGGTTAGCACTTTACCAGTAAATCCTGCACTGAAACCACTACATTAGAAGCATGTCATCCAGTCACAGAGCTCACTGTGCAAGCCATGTGTGTCTTTAGTCCCAAGACCAATTACTGTAAGTGTAAAAATCCCTGTAAGGTGGAACAGTGATGTCTTGCAGCTAACTAATAGCTGATAATTGGGCACAACACAGAAATAGTACCTTGTTCATGCATGAGGGTTTCTGCAACAGAATATAACACTGAATACTGAATAGTGTGACATCCTGATGTTAAATGTACCTACAGCGAATTCACCTGCTTCTGCTCCATGACACCTCAATCACCTCTTCACACTGTCATTCTCACCTCTATTAGTAGAATCCATTCTCAGGTACAGTAAGAGAAATGGTAGAATTGGCCACAGATTATTCCTGAGTCCAGAGGCGGCATAATGGGTGGGCCTTAGGGGGCCTGGCCCGCCCTACCGTACCTCCTTGCCCATACAAATAAAATATTGAAATATTAATCATTCATTTGACCGAGACGCACGCCGACAGAAAGATGCATCAGTCTCGGTTAAAACATCAGAGCGAGCGAATCATCACCCCTCAGTATGTTTAGACCATGTATCTGATGCTGTCTGGACCAAAAGACCATGGCATGTCATACTATTTCTGGCCGACAGCATCAGAAAAATGGGCTACACATAGAGGGGCGCTGTATAGGTTCAGCAGAGAGGAAGAGGCGAAGCAAGAGGGCTCACTCTCACCCAAATCTGTCCAAAATAAGCCACATTTGTTTCTATGGGAATAATATGCAGACCTAAGCCTTTGGGCAATGGCTCGCATTGTTAGGGCAGAGACATGAACTTCTCGTCATTATATACAGATCTCTGATTTGTCGGCGGGTGATCAGTGCACTGTTAAGATGCTGGATTGACCTGAAGTAAATGTATGTTTCGCCAAAATTATATAATTACTCCTGTTTAAATATAATCATTCAAAATACTTCACCAGGGATCGTAATTTAGCCTCAGAGGATTATTAGCTTCTTTAAAAAAAATAACTGTAGGTTGTTTCAAATCACAAGTGTGTATGGGAAGCCCACAATTTGGATAGTGTGCGTGGTAATAGGTCTAGCTGATTGAGTTGTGGCTGTCAGTGAAAAGCATTTAAAATATGTGTGAAGAGTGTCTTGAGTATAATTTCAAATGTTGCATTACGATATGGTGCATCTCTCTAGAATGCATGCATATGTAAGAAAGTTCCCATTTGGGAAAGGATACCCTGATTCTGATAGTCTTTACCACGTACACCACTATTAAACTGAGCTTCTTCTTCGCCTCACACAAGTCAACAAAGTCTGTTTTTTTAACATTCTTTGCGAATGATAGTTCCTCAGCATTTGAAAAATATTTCCAGTGATGACTTGACACAATGTTGCACTTCACTAGCAATAGCTCAAGTTAAGACAGATAGAAAGGGAGGCAGACAGGTGGAGTAAAGAGACTAATGTGATTGAAAGAACCAGAATTTTCATCAGGATAGTTTCTACTGTTTTTATTAGTCTGATTTAGGCCTATGTATTTTACTTAGTTGAAGATAAGTTATAGGCAAGCGCGTGCACACAGGAGGTCCCGTGAATAAACTGGCACGGAAATCAAAGGCCCATCCAACTGATTCATTCTGAGTCTATTTTCTGAAATTTTGATCTCATATATCTGTAATCCACATGCAGTGTTGGGGAGTAATTACATGTAATCTGGTTACCAAAAAACGGTTACTGTAATCAGTTACCTTACCAGCTAAAATATTGTAATCAGATTACAGATACTTTTGTAAAACTAGATAATTACTTCTTGGATTACTTTTAAATTAGGATGTTTGTGAAAAAAATTACGACACCTTTCTGTTTTATTAATGACATTCAATTCAGCATTGAAAAAAGGCGCAAGTTTAAGTTTGTTCCACCTGAGTGAGTCTGACCACAATTCAGAGACCTCTATGATGACACACAAAATGGGTTTGATGGATCCCTTTGGTTTTCTTCTAATGCCTCTTAAAGGGAAAGTTACCTAAAAGTAATTTAAAGTCAAATTATGTTACTGAGTTTGTGTAATCCCAAAATTACGACACTGATTAAAATGTTTGACAGGTAACTAGTAACTGTAACGGATTACATGTAGAATGTAACCTAACCAACCAGACCACATGTATATGGAAAAAAATATGGAAAAAACAACTCTTTTCTCCTCTATAGGAGCGGACTATAGCAGATCAGTATTCAGAGAGGGAGTTAACATTCTGAAGAAGAAGCCAAAAGCGAGCCTGGCAATTAGCTGGCCATACGCAAGAAGATAATTTGCTTGAAAAGTTAGCACCACTGCCATTCACAGAACTAATGATAAGAAATTCTGGCTGGCCAGGGACATTCAAAAGTAAGGGCTGAATGTCATTGTTTTTATAGAAAAACTATCCTTTTTAATGCTGCAAAGTATTACTATGATAATTCTAGTAGTGCAGTTACATAAAATCAAACACGATGGATGTATTTGTTGATCAGTCTCTATATTATCCTCTTTTAGATTATTAGCTACGATAAGTAACACACAGTTTCCCTAATAATATTAGCATCACTCTTATCTATTACCTGTTTCTCAGGTTGCCCATTTTGGAAGCTTCTACTACACTCTTAGAAAAAAGGGTTCCAAAATGTTTCTTCGGCTGTCCCCATAGGAGAACCCTTTTTGGTTCCAGGTAGAACCCTTTTGGGTTCGATGTAGAACCCTCTGTGGAAAGGGTTCTTCATGGAACCTAACAGGGTTCTACCTGGAACCAAAATGGGTTTTTCAAAGGGTTCTCCTATGGGGACAGCCGATGAACCATTTTAGGTTCTAGATAGCACCTTTTTTTTCTACGAGTATAGTAATGTTTTGAATTCCCGTTATGTTTCTTTATGTAATCTCCTCTGCCAAAAAAGAGAAAGCAGAGCAGAGCTGAGAGAACAATACAGGGATGGATTATGCTGTTGAGGTAATTATATAAGAAACAACAGACTCTAACACCCAGTCAGACTCAGTAGGCTGCCAGGGGAGGATAATTGTCACATTCTTTCTCTGAAATAGGAGAAACACAGTGTTGCGTATCTTTGTGTGCAAACGCATATACACATGCAGAGTTCAAGGCAGATGGCAAAGAGAGCTAGAGAGATGACTGTGGCAGGCATGAGGTTGGTCTTTTTCAAGGTGTTAGAGAATTAACGTAGCAAACGGCTTTAACGTGGGCCGACAGATTGAGGTCAGTCACTCCCCATCTGTAGTGAATATAGAGGAGACACACAGAGTCATGCTGCTCCACTGCAGCACCTGCTGCACCAAGGAGAGGGGGATCAGATAGGAGGAAAGAAGAGGAGAAAAGTATTAAAAAGTGATGGAGTAGGGAAGGAGTGTTGCATGGAAGACAGGGGAGATGGTAAAGACGGATGTAGAAGAAATGAGAAAGGGTTTGAGGAGAGGCCTAATTGCACCTGTATATCGCTCCAGCTCAGGTATTCCCCCAGGGGTACGCGCAATTCCTTCGGGGGTACCCCAAATAAAAATGTGATTCACATTTTAATGTATTGCTTTTTTAAAATGTTTTTTTGGGGGAGGGGTTACCTTTTTTTTCCTTCACATTTTCAAACAGCTCATTTACATTTTCCAACGGGGCTATACATTTGGGTGAGTTTTTTTTCTCGGCTGAATTGCAAAAACCATGACAGGGAGACATAGTGGACTGGTAATGCGCATGCAAGCAGTTGCTCCCGCCACCACTTGGGTACACTGCAGCATCCACCGAGAGGCTCTTGCTGCCAAGGAATGCCTGACAGCTTGAAAGACGTTTTGGACACTACAGTGAAAATGGTAAACTTTTTTAAAGCAAGGCCCCTGAACTCTCGTGTATTTTCTGCACTATGCAATGACATGGGCAGCGACCATGTAACGTTTTTACAACATACAGAAGTGCGCTGGTTATCAAGGGGCAAAGTATTGACACGTTTTTTTTTATTGAGAGACGAGCTTAAAGTTTTGTTTACTGACCATCATTTTCACTTGTCTGACCGCTTGCATGATGATGAGTTTCTCACACGACTGGCCTATCTGGGTGATGTTTTTTCTCGCCTGAATGATCTGAATCTAGGATTACAGGGACTCTCCGTAACTATATTCATTGTGCGGGACAAAATTGAGGCTATGATTAAGAAGTTGGAGCTCTTCTCTGACTTCATTAACAAGGACAACACACAGGTCTTTCCATCATTGTATGATTTTTTTGTGTGCAAATGAACTCAAGCTTACAGACAATGTCAAATGTGATATAGCGAAGCACCTGAGTGAGTTGGGTGCGCAATTACGCACGTATTTTCCCGAAACGGATGACACAAACAACTGGATTCGTTATCCCTTTCTTGCCCTGCCTCCAGTCCACTTACCGATATCTGAACAAGAAAGCCTCATCGAAATTGCAACAAGCGGTTCTGTGAAAATTCTATTTAATCAGAATCCACTGCCAGATTTCTGGATTGGGCTGTGCTCAGAGTATCCTGCCTTGGCAAATCGTGCTGTTAAGACACTGATTCTCTTTGCAACCACGTACCTATGTGAGAGTGGATTCTCGGCCCTCACTAGCATGACTGTGTGTGGAAAATGATTTAAGACTGAGACTCTCTCCAATACAACCCAACATTGCAGAGTTATGTGCATCCTTTCAAGCACACATTTGTCATTAACCTGTGGTGAGTTATTCACCATTTTCGATGAACAAATAAGGTTTTATATGTAAGATGGCTAAATAAAGAGCTAAGTTATTGATTATTATTATATTATTATTTTTGCCCTGGTCCAATAAGAGCTCTGTGTCACTTCCCACGAGCCGGGTTGTGACAAAAACTCACACTCATTCTTATGTTTAATAAATGTATTGTATGTTGCAGGCTTACAATGATGGCAAAAAACAACATTTGAAAGTGCGCTGACCCTGGTGCTAGAGGGGGTAGACAGCTGGAGGTTGAATGTTTGAAGGGGTACGGGACTATAACAAGTTAGGGAACCACTGCTCTAGATAAATGTAAATGTAAATGTGAAATGTTGAAGGTGAAGGGGAGATGTGAAAGGAAGGTATAGAAAAAGGACACATTTTCAGTCTGAGAGATGCATTGTTATCATGTGGAGGTAACAGAAATCTGGCCAGCTGCAGGTGCCAAAGACAACCATTAGTTGGTGTGTATAACCTAGTTCAAATCCCTATATTAGAAAATGCAGACAATTCAATCACAGCAAGACAACAACAATGACTTTCCTGGTGTAATACGGAAAGCTGGCTAAAGGTAACTATACGTTTTAGTAGAGTTTATGAAGAGGAAGATGACTGGTTTATTGCTTGCTGTACACCATTTTGTTTTTATTCTCATTCTATTTTATAGTTCAGAAAGAGTCTACTGCAAGGAAAGTGCTGCAGCTAAATGCTGATGTTGATGCTAGAACATAATGACTACTGCACACTAACCTCCTAAATCACACACCCCAATGGGAAAAAATGGCTTGAATCAACATTGTTTCCATGTAAATTCAACCAAAAAATATAATGTGATGACATTCAATCAACATGGAAAACTGATTGGATTTACAAAACGTATTTTAACCTAAATCCAATGACAGGGTGAAATATAATTCAAAAATAGACCTTGAACTGCCATCTGTGCCCAGTAGGATGGCACCTCAAACCAACCAAACCCAATGTAGCATAGTTTTACCTCCCCTAGGTGACGTTCCAGGTATGCAAGTAAACCAAGATGGGACTACAGAACATGATGCATATGCTTTGGTGCTAATTTGCTCACTAAAAATACATAAAGTTGCACACTCTAAATATGCCCCCAAACATTGACTGGGTGCAAGCAACTAGGCAACTTGTACCCATTAAATGTTTGGGAGCATATTTAGAGTGTGTGACTTTTTATACAGTTTTTCCCTCCATTAGTCAGCACCTCTACCAACATTTTGGGTGTGCGTCAGCCGATGCTTTTACTACACATATTTACTCCCTCCATAACAAATGAGCTGTTTCTCCTCACCATGTCTCTGTGTATAGAGTTGGGGGTTGGTCGGGGACAGGGAAAGGGAAAGGGAAAGGTAAGGGGGTACAGGAGCCCCATACATCATACTGCAGCAGGTACGTGCTCTCTCTTCTCCCCACAGGAGAACAGCAGCCCCGGGCCCCCCTGTGGCCCCCAGCAGACGACCCCCTGAGCCTGACCTACATTGTGTGTCCTCCCGCCTGCACACTGCCTATTCATCACCACACGGCACTGGCCCCCATAGGGAGAGACGGGATAGCCGGGAACAGAGGACAGGGTGTCCTCCAGATCCAGCACAGTCCTCTCCTCGGTGAACAACTTAAACATGCTACTGTAGTGACCAGCCAGGCTGGCTCTGTACACTGGAATATATATGCTACTGATGGGTTTTAAATGATAGCTTTTTGGTCATTTATCTAAAGTGCATTTAATAGGGTACCCTTCAAAAACCTCACCCAATCAATGCTGTAATAATCAGCTCTGTGTGTATGACTGTGCAGACACAACAGTGAAAACAATAGAATATACTGAACAAAAATATAAACGCAACATGTAAAGTGCTGGTCCCATGTAAAATGTACAGTTTTGTCATACGACACAATGCCACAGATGTCTCAAGTTTTGAGGTAGCGTGCAATTGGCATGCTGACTGCAGGAATGTCCACCAGAGCTGCTGCCAGAGAACTTAATATTCATTTCTCTACCATAAGCTGCCTCCAACGTCGTTTTAGAGAATTTGGCAGCATGTCCAACTGGCCTCATAACCGTAGACCCTGTGCAACCACGCCAGCCCAGAACCTCCACATCTTTCTTCACCTGCGGGATCGCCTGAGGGGGTGCTGAGAAGTATTTCTGTCTGTAATAAAGCCCTTTTTGGGGGAAAAACTCATTCTGATTGGCTGGGCCTGGCTCCCCAGCCATGATTGCACCCCTGCCTAGTCATTTGAAATCCATAGATTAGGGCCTAATGAATTTATTTCAATTGACTGATTCCCTTGTATGAACTGTAACTCAGTATAATCTTTGACATTGTTGCATGTTGCATTTATATTTATAGTATCCTGGAAGATTTAATAAAAAATAAAACAGTCATTGAAAAGACAGATCTGTTGCTATGTCAACCCTGTTTTCTTTATTGTAGAAATCAATTGCTCCTCTACTCACCGATGCCAAACTGCTGCTGAGATGGTCTCTGGCCAAGTGGGCCTAATCTGTCTCGGTGTGGACGAACAGAGGAACAATCCCGTTTGGCCCCAGACCCTGGCCCTGATCTGTAATGAATTCCCTGGTCTGTTTGGCCTGCTTGTGTTGTGTTGTACCAGAGGTGAGTGTGGGTGTGTGTGTTGTGTTGTACCAGAGGTGAGTGTGGGTGTGTGTGTTGTGTTGTACCAGAGGTGAGTGTGGGTGTGTGTGTTGTGTTGTACCAGAGGTGAGTGTGGGTGTGTGTGTTGTGTTTTACCAGGTGTGTGTGACCATGTGGTTCAGCTCTGTTCTGTTCCTCCTCCATGCTCCTGAATGCTAGGTCCATGTGGGCCTCTGAAAACAAGGCCAGAGCCACTAATTGCTCTCCTCTCATCCACATCTTCTTGCACATTCATGAGTTTCTCTGAGCCCCAGACTGCGCCGTTGGGGGCTGGAGGGAGGCTGGGGTGTCCCTGGTGGGGCTGTGTTATGAGAGACAGCCGAGTGAGCCTTAAATCTTCCAGGACACTGAGACAGGGACAGTGGTAGGGTAGGGGGCAGGGAGGTGAAGGGAGGTATGGGGATGGCGGGGTGTCCCAGAGGAACCGGCCCAAATGATTCTCAGAGCCCCAGAGGGCCCCGGCTGATTGGCTCTGACCTTCCAGCTCAGACTGCTTTATTCAAGGGCACAGATCACACTATTGAACATCATGGTCCTGAGAAGCTAGGGGAGCTCTAGAGATATATGTGTCTGAACAGCATAGCTACTTTATGTATGTGTGTTAGTGATGTTTTTAAGTGTCTTTACTACATACAGTATATGAGGTGGGTTTGACTGGGGTCCCAATATGTAAGATATTCTTACTGGAAATATTAGTATATCTTCTTTACTGTTCCTAAACTGCTATAAAACTTTAATGCCATTTATAAAAAAAAATGCGGCACCTTTATCACCAAAATTGTTGGCACGCTTGATAAAGATCACCAAAAAATGATGTATAAAAAATATAATACAAATACTGAGCTACTGAATATTGTATGCTCCAAAATGTTTATACTAATACAATACCTAAGAGATCGAGATTTTGTTGGACTGCTCTCTTCAATTCTAGGATAGAAAGAAGGATAAATATGCAGAAAAGAACCTCATACCTACTGTAAAATATGGTGGTGGATCTTTGATGTTATGGGGCTATTTTGCTTCCACTGGTCCTGGATCCCTAAAGGTCAAAGGAACTTTATCAAGTACCAGGACATTTTAGCCAAAAACCTGGTTGACTCTGCCTGAAAGGTTGACTCTTTCAGGCTGAAACTTGGCCGCAAGTGGATCTTCCAGCAAAACTTCAATACCAATCACACATAAAAATCCACAACAAAATGGTTAATTGACTGCAAAATCAACATTTTGCAATTGCCATCTCAGTTCCTGGACTTTGGGGGCAGTCCATAAGAGCAGACAAAGAATATAGAGGATCTGGAAAGATTCTGTATGGAGGAATGGGTTAACATCCCTCCCAATATGTTCTCCAATCTCATAAAACATTGTAGTAAAATACTCAGTGGCATTGTGAGGGTGGCTGTGTATGAAAAACAGGGGTGCCAATAATTCTGACCTTTTTTAGATTTTCATTATTTGTTCAACAAAATCGGTTTCTCAGAGCAATTGTACTAGTGTAATAGAATATAACTTTCCACATTTTTTTTGCAAACAATAACTGTACCTCAGTAGGCCTATTTGTATTATGACATTTTTACAGGCCTTTAAGCTTATCTTCATCAAGGATGCCAATCATTTTGGACCTGACTGTATGTATGATTGGAAAAGGTCTTTCCAGGGAGAGAGTGGGTGGGAGCTGAGAACATTGCGTAGAATTACTATAACATTAGCTATAATAGGAGTGCGCCATAAGCTTAATTAGATTGGATAAACCTCTTTAATCCATTGTCTTTACTTCTGCTGCCTTATCAAAGCCCTATATGTGTCTGCCAGATTATACAGCAAATACTAAGAGTCAGAGATCCTTGAGTGGATTAAGTTGTATCATGCCTCAGGAAGATACACACCACTTTATTTTAATAGTGATTATCATTCTGTAAGGAGTTCTACCTGCATATAGAGCAAAACTACTTGACCTTTTCAACAATGAACAATTCTGTAGAGAGGGCTCCGTTTACTTACTTCTACAGAACCCTGTCTCTTAAAAACCGACGACCTCAGGGTCCTCTCTCACCTTTTTAATGTACTTTTATTTTCTATTGTTTCTGAGGCAGGCGCGATCTAACTCATTGGCTCCAACAGAACACCATGCTGCTAACATCAAGCGTTTCCCTTGTAAAGGTGCTGCTCAGCCGCTGCGGGGTGCTTCTAAATACGGTAACACCGACCCAAGTGGTGCCTGTGTCTCCATGGTTACAGACTCCTACTTTATTCACCTCAGCCCTCCTATTTCACACATTTATGATTCATGAAATGAGAAGATAAGAGGGTTTCAGACACCAAAAAGAAGAAGGGGATAGCATTAGTCACGTTGTTCACCGTGACGCACCGTCTGCTTCCTTCGTGTCTGTCTTTCTCTGCAACTCTGTGACTGCATCCAAACTCTTTATTCATTTTAATAACTGGGAAGTTTTCAAACACCTATCTAACTCATGAGCTTAAAAAAGAAAAAGAAAGACTGCTGAACTGCAATTGATGTGGATGGGGAAAAAGGCTGGTGGTCTTTGTTTAACTATTCTTACTGTCTCTGGGGAGTTGGAGGTGTGCACTACTGGGACTGTTGGCCCTTTGATTTTCCCAGAATTCCATGGTGTGTTTGATGCTTGGAACAGTGTCAGGGAGCGTTTGATGACGTCTCTGTGTCAGGAGGACAGACATTCCTTTCTCTCAGTGGTAGCTGCTCCTCGTTCGCTGACAGACAGACCGACAGGCCGACTCTCTCTGTCTCATCTCTAAGAGACAGACACTTTCAACTTCTTACTGTTCTTCACTCACACAAGGTCAGGTTCAAGGACCATCTTTCAATTGTTTCATTGTACTGAGAGACAAAAAGAATACATTTTAAATCTAAACTTCACTCTGACTTTCAAGCGTTCTTTATTGTGAATTATTCATTTTCTAAAATCCATCAAAATCCATTCTTTGTATGGTAGTCTATTTATTTTCACCCCTTGGCTTTTCAGTTCATCTTTGCACAGTGTTGTATCCTCAATATTGTTGGTCTTGCTTTTATTTGTCAGTTCTTCGACATATCATCCCATATTGTTACTTTTATCTCTTACTTTTTTAGGTATTTTCTTAAAACTGCATTGTTGGTTAAGGGCTTATAAGTAAGCATTTCACTGTAAGGTTTTTTCACACCTGTTGTACTCGGCGCATGTGACAAATACAATTAGATTTGATATGCTCCCATAATTTATTGAAGAGAAGAGTTCGCTAACTACATTTTGTGTGTCCATGTGTGCCTACACATATGTGTATGTGTGTGCGTGCGTTTGACTAAGGCATCTTCAGCAGGAGCCGATACAATGTGCTCCTAATCACAGCATGCTCTCCAGCTCTCTGTCGTCTCTCTTTTTGTTTATTTGGTCCTTCATTGCAGCCATTGGAGCAGAGAAATTGCCTGTTATCTGGGGGGTCGATTTTTCATGTGCCCGTAAATTGCTTTGTATTGACACCCTGTCAGTGTGAGGATCTTCATGTTAACCCCAAGATCTGCCCTCGGGTGTGAGCACCGGACCCCCTCTAAGACGGTTCTGCCGAGTTGTTCTACAGAGTCATTCGAGGAAGGCTCCACACCACTCTCTCACTTGAGTATCTTACCTAGTATTTTTCAGATTATCTCATTTTGCTCTTTTGTGGCTTTGGCAACTTTGTGTGTGTTTTTTATACCTGTTCCTTCCTCTTTCTGTAGGCTTTACAGACACTCCCCACCCCTTGGCTGCAACCCTTCCAATTTAGTGAACCCTGCGCCCACAACCCATGTGGAATTGCTTGTCTCTGGCAACGTTTGGAACTGCCAATCTGCGGTCAAGAACGCCTACTGTAGTTCATCACAGCCTATGCTGCCCTGATGGAGACATGTTCCACCCCAGAGAACATTGCTACTCCAGATGCTCTCTCTTCATCTGACTATGTTTTCTCTCATAGTTGGAGAGCATCTGGTCGTCACGGTGGTGGAACAGGGCTACTCATTTATCCAAAGTGGAGATGTTCTCTTTTCACCTTCACTCACTTGTCCATATTCTCATTTGAATTCCATGCTGTCACTGTCACATGTCTACTCAAGTTTAACATTGTTGTCATCTGTCACTTACCAGGTGCCCTTAGCCTGTTGGGGATAGGGGGCAGTATTTGCATGGCCGGATAAAAAACGTACCCAATTTAATCTGGTTACTACTCCTGCCCAGTAACTAGAATATGCATATAATTAGTAGATTTGGATAGAAAACACTCTAAAGTTTCTAAAACTGTTTGAATGGTGTCTGTGAGTATAACAGAACTCATATGGCAGGCCAAAACCTGGGAAGATTCCATGCAGGAAGTGGAAATCTGATTTGTGGAATCACCTTCAACACTTTGCCTATGAAACACACCGTGAGTTAGGATTCATTTAGCACTTCCTAAGGCTTCCACTAGATGTCAACAGTCCTTACAAAGTGGTTTGAGTCTTCTCCGGTAGAAACTGAATGAAAGAGAGGCTTGGAAAGTTGGTCATAGGGGGAGGGCCATTACTACTATGACGCGGGCGCCCATGGGTACCCTCTCATTCCGAAACGTTTAGTAAGACAATGCAATCGTCCGCCTTGAATATTATTGAAGCTCTGGTTGAAAAAGGCCATAAAGATTTATGTTATATAACGTTTGACATGTTTGAACGAACGTAAATATATATTTTTTGCACATTTGTGACGACAAGTCCAGCGCGCCTCGTACATTATGAGTAGCCTTCGGAACGCGCTAACAAGAAGGAGCTATTGGGACATAAATTATTAACTTTTTCGAACAAAACTACATTTGTTGTGGACCTGGGAATCCTGGAAGTGCCTTCTGATGAAGATAATCAAAGGTAAGGGAATATTTACAATAATATATTTGATTTTAGATGGTTCCAAGATGGCGCTAACCTGTATCGCCTAGCCTATTTTTATGAGCATACCACCTCGTTTATTGCAAAGTGTGATTTCCCAGTAAAGTTATTTTTAAATCTGGCAATGCGGTTGCATTCACGAGATGTTAATCTATAATTCTTTGAATGACAATATTACATTTTAACAATGTTTTCGAATAGTAATTTTGTAAATTGTAGCGCTGATCCACCGGAAGCATTTGAGGGAAATTATTTTCTGAACGTCAAGCGCCGATATAAAATGCTGTTTTTATATATAAATATGAACTTTATCGAACAAAAAATGCATGTATTGTGTAACATGATGTCCTAGGAGTGTCATCTGATGAAGATTGTCAAAGGTTAGTGCTGCATTTAGCTGTGTTTTGGGTATTTGTGATGCATGCTAGTTGCTTTGAAAATGGCAGTGTGATTTTTTTGGCAGGGTACTCTCCTAACATAATCTAATATTTTGCTTTTGCTGTAAAGCCTTTTTGAAATCGAGAAATTGAAGTTATAGCATTTATGAGGTATTTGTATTTCGCGCGACGCGATTCCACTGGCTGTTGACTAGGGTGGGACGCAAGCGTCCCACGTTCCCAGACAGGTTAGAGAGCTTCTCAATGAGCTTGACACCTTGATAACCTAATTTCCTGACGATGGCTCACCGCTCTTTGTACTTGGCGACTTCAACCTCCCGATGTCTGCCTTCAATTAATTTCTTTCCAACCCTCTCTTTCCCCTCCTTGACTATTTTGACGTCACCATTTCCCAATCCCCTCCCACTTACCTCATCTTTAATCTTTACTAGAGGCTGTTTGCCTACTAATCTCATGCAACCCCCCTCCAGGTCTCTGTTCTCCTACTAATCTCATGAAACCCCCCTCCAGGTCTCTGATCACTACTTTGTTTCCTTTTCTCCCACTCCTCCAACACTAACCACTCAACCCCTACTCAGATGGTCATGCGTCGTCATAGTCTTCGCTCTCTCTCTCTCTCTCTCTCTCACTACTTTCCCCTCTTCTATCCTATCATCTCTCTCTTCTGCTAAACCATTCTCCCTTCTGTCTCCTGATTCTGCCTATTCAATCCTACTTTCCTCCCTCTCCGCATCCGATGACTTGCACTGTCCCCTTACCTCCTGGCCCGGCACACCCCTCCTGCTCCATGGCTAAGTGATTAATTGCGAGCTTACAGAACAGGGCTGTGGGCAGCTGAGCGAAAATTGAGGAAAACTAAACTTCCGGAGGACCTATCACCCTTTCACTTCCTCCTCTCTACATTCTCTTCATCTGTATCTGCTGCTAAAGCCACTTTCTATCACTCTAAATTTCAAGCTTCTGCTTCTAACTATTTCCCATCTTCTCCTCCCTCCTTAATCCTCCACCTCCTCCCCCTCTCTCATTCCGTTTCTGCGGATGACTTTGTCAAACACTTTGAAAAGAAGGTTGATGACATCTGCTCCTCATTCACTCAGCCTATTGAGTCCACTGGTCCTACTCACACAAAATGACCCTACTCCCTGACCTCTTTCTCCCCTCTCTCCAGATAAAATCCTGCGACTAGTGAGGTCTTGCAACCCGACAACCTGCACGCTCGACCCCATCCCATCCTCACTTCTCCAGACCATCTCTGGAGACCTTCTCCCATTCCTCACTTCCCTCATCAACTAATGCTGACCACTGGCTACGTCCCCTCTGACATAAACATGTCCTTATTACTCCCCTCCTCAAGAAACCAACACTTGACTTCTCTGACATCAAAAACGTCTCAGGGTTTGCACTCTCTTGAATTTCATCCTACCTGGCAGGCCGCTCCTACCAGATGACATGGAGAGGATCTGTGTCTGCACCATGTACTCTCACTAATGGTGTCCCTCACGGCACGGTTTCAGGCCCTCTCCTCATCACGCTATACACCAAGAACCTGTCTCTATTAGCACAACCAGCTGAAGAAAGTTTTCTCCCTAATTGTCTTCCCCATGCCCTATATAAACTTGTCCATTCCCTTTGTGATTATTCTGAAGAAGGCCATTGAAAGCCGAAAGGTCAATCTTTTAAACTGGTCTATCAATACATTTGGGTATATGTTTTGCTTTCAAAATCATTCTTTGTGTTTGCAATAGTAAGATTTTTGTTCTCGCCTTTAGAAGTTTTGCTTGATATCAATGGCACAAAAGTAAGTCACTCACTATAGTATTGCACCATATAATAACACTATTACTCTAGTAAAGGTGTTTAAAGCAGCAATCCTCAATTTAAATATTAACAAAGTGTCCTCCCCACCACATTTTATTTAGATCAGCTTTAATATTGCAGATAGATTATAGCTTTCATCAATGTAATTGTGTGTATCCTTTCCAATCCCCCATATATATTTTTTGTAAATATATATATTTATCTATATATTTATATACAGTTGAAGTCGGAAGTTTACATACACTTAGGTTAAAACTAATTTTCAACCACTCCACAAATGTCTTGTTAATTAACAAACTAGTTTTGACAAGTCGGTTAGGACATCTACTTTCTGCATGACAAAAGTAATTTTTCCAACAATTGTTTACAGACAGATTATTTCACTTATAATTCACTGTATCACAATTCAAGTGGGTCAGAAGTTTACATACACTAAGTTGACTGAGCCTTTAAACATCTTGGAAAATTCCAGAAAATTATGTTATGGCTTTAGAAGCTTCTGATAAACTAATTGACATAATTTAAATCCATTTTAGAATAAGGCTGTATGTAACATAACAAATCAAAAGGTTGGACACACCTACATATTCCAGGGTTTTTCTTTATTTTTACTATTTTCTACATTGAAATAACACATACGGAATCATGTAGTAACCAAAAAAGTGTTAAAGTTGGTTGATAGAATGCCCAGAGTGTGCAAAGCTGCCATCAAGGCAAAGGGTGGCTACTTTGAAGAATCTACAATATAAAATATATTTTGATTTGTTTAACACTTTTTTGGTTACTACATAGTAATAAAAAAACTGGTCGCTAGGTGTGGGCAAGACCATAAGAAAATAGTTAAACTTGGATTTGACTAAAGAGTTAATCAGGTAGATTTTTCCACAAATAGACAGTATTTTCATTTCCCTGGTAGCAAGATCTTATCTATTTTAGCTAACTTTCTATTAAAATGTATTGGAGTGAGATAATATCTTTCTTTTGGGATATGTATACCGAGTATGTCCACATCATTTGTTAGTAAACTACACAATAATGTGAAAGTTGTATTTTTATGGGATCAATACGTAATATAGTACACTTACCCAAAGAGGTTAGAAAAGTATATAGATCCTCTATGAGGCTGTGGAGGGATCCAAATTGTGCATTTAAAATAAATCATGAATCATCAGTGTGCAATGATACCTTTGTTTTTAAGCCCTGGATTTCTAACCCCTTAATATTATTTTTGGATCCGATTTTAACTGCTGACATTTCGATGGCAATAATAAATAGATATGCCGATAATGGACAACCTTGTTTTACTCCTCTTGACAGTTTGAAACTTTCTGAGAAGTAGCCATTATTTATGATTTTACACCTAGGGTTACTATACATAACTTTAAACCAATTTTAAAATAGATTCTCCAAAATATAAATATTAAAGGCATTTATATATAAACTCCAGTCATACTTTATCAAAGGCCTTTTCAAAGTCAGCTATGGATACCAGGCCTGGTTTACATTTTTTATAGGGTTCTATTGTTTCCAGTACTTGTCTTATATTATCTCCAATGTATCATCCATGTAAAGAACCTGTCTTACTAGGATGAATAATATCCAACAACACCTTTTTAATTTGATGTGCTAAGCATTTTGCTAGAATTTTGGCATCACAACACTGAAGTGTAAGAAGACTTCAATTTTTTAAATGGACTGGATCTTTATATTTACCACTTGGATCCTGTTTCAGTAATAATGAAATCAGAACTTCTTGTTGAGTGTCTGATAATCTACCATTTATAGAGGAGTGGTTAAAACATGCTAATAACGGTCCTCTGAGTATATCAAAAAAGGTTTGGTACACCTCCACTGGTATTCCATCCAACCCTGGAGTTTTCCCAGATATAAAGGCTTTAATTGCATCAAGAAGTTCCTCCTCTGTAATTTGGCCTTCACATGAGTCTTTCTGTGCAGCTGATCATTTTACATTATTAATAGAAAAAAATCCATTCAATTAGCTTGGTTAGTGGAGATTGAGGAGATGCTCGTCGGATGTGGCAGGGCTTGCAAACTATTACAGACTACAAAGGGAAGCACAGCGGTGAGCTGTCCAGTGACACGAGCCTATCAGACAAGCTATATTACGTCTATGCTCGCTTCGAGCCAAGTAACACTGAAACGTGCATGAGAGCATCAGCTGTTCCGGACGACTGTGTGATCACAATCTCCATAACCTTTAACTTCTATGGGCTAGATGGGACACAGCCAGTGAAATATCAGGGCGGAAAATTCAAAAACAACAAAATGTCATAATTCAACTTTCTCAAACATACAACTATTTTACACCATTTTAAAGATAAACTTCTTGTTAATCTAACCACATTGTCCGATTTCAAAAAGGCTTTACAGCGAAAGCAAAACATTAGATTATGTTAGGAGAGTACATAGACAAAAATAATCACACAGCCATTTTCCAAGCAAGGACATGTGTCAATAAAACCCAAAACACAGCTAAATGAAGCACTAACCTTTGACGATCTTCATCAGAATTGACTAAATTACTCACGATAAACGTTCACAAAAAACATAACAATTATTTTAAGAATTATAGATACAGGACTCCTTTATGCACTCGCTAATGTCCGATTTTAAAATAGCTTTTCGGTGAAAGCACATTTTGCAATATTCTGAGTCGATAGCCCGGCATCACAGGGCTAGCTATTTAGACACCCACCAAGTTTAGCCCTCACCAAAGTCAGATTTACTATAAGAAAAATTCGATTACCTTTGCTGTTCTTCGTCAGAATGCACTCCCAGGACTTCTACTTCAATAACAAATGTTGGTTTGGTTCAAAATAATCCATAGTTATATCCAAATAGCGGCATTTTGTTTTTGCGTTCAAAACACTATCCGAAAGGGTAAAGAAGGGTGACGCGCCCGACGCGTTTCGTGACCAAAAAATTCTAAATATTCCATTACCGTACTTCGAAGCATGTCAACCGCTGTTTAACCTGTTGGGTCTAGGGGGCAGCATTTGCACGTCTGGATAAAAAAAATGTACCCGATTTAATCTGGTTACTAATCCTACCCAGTAACTAGAATATGCATATACTTATTATATATGGATAGAAAACACTCTAAAGTTTCCAAAACTGTTTGAATGGTGTCTGTGAGTATAACAGAACTCATTTGGCAGGCAAAACCCTGAGACATTTTCTGACAGGAAGTGGATACCTGATGTGTTGTATTGACTTTAAACCTATCCCATTGAAAAACACAGGGGTTTAGGAATATTTTGGCACTTCCTATTGCTTCCACTAGATGTCACCAGCCTTTACAAAGTGTTTTGAGTCTTCTGGAGGGAGATCTGACCGAACAAGAGCCATGGAACGGTGATGTCCCATTAGACACCTGGCGCGCTACTTCATGTTGGGTACCCTCGTTCCAATACGTTATAAAAGGCTATGCATTCGTCCACCTTGAATATTATTCATGTTCTGGTTAAAAAAGGCCCTAATGATTTATGCTATACAACGTTTGACATGTTTGAACGAACGGAAATATATTTTTTCCCCTCGTTCATGACGAGAAGTCCGGCTGGCTTACATCATGTGCTAACGAGACGGAGATTTTTGGACATAAATGATGAGCTTTTTTGAACAAAACTACATTCGTTATGGACCTGTGATACCTGGAAGTGACATCTGATGAAGAGAATCAAAGGTAATGGATTATTTACATAGTATTTTCGATTTTAGATCTCCCCAACATGACGTCTAGTCTGTATCGCAACGCGTATTTTTCTGGGCACAGTGCTCAGATTATTGCAAAGTGTGATTTCCCAGTAAGGTTATTTTTAAATCTGGCAAGTTGATTGCGTTCAAAAGATGTAAATCTATAATTCTTTAAATGACAATATAATATTTTACCAATGTTTTCTAATTTTAATTATTTAATTTGTGACGCTGACTTGACTGCCGGTTATTGGAGGGAAACGATTTCCTCAACATCAATGCCATAGTAAAACGCTGTTTTTGTATATAAATATGAACTTGATAGAACTAAAAATGCATGCATTGTCTAACATAATGTCCTAGGAGTGTCATCTGATGGAGATTGTAAAAGGTTAGTGTATCATTTTAGCTGGTTTTATGGTTTTGGTGACCCTGTCTTTGACTTGACAAAACATTACACACAACTCTTGTAAATGTACTGTCCTAACATACTCTAAATTTATGCTTTCGCCGTAAAACCTTTTTGAAATCGTAAAACGTGGTTAGATTAAGGAGATGTTTATCTTTCAAATGGTGTAACATAGTTGTATTTTTGAAAAATTTGAATTTTGACATTTATTTGGATTCAAATTTGCCGCTCTTGAAATGCTCCTGCTGTTGATGGAGTGCACCACAGGTGGCACGCTAGCGTCCCACCTAGCCCCAAGAGGTTAAAATCAATTTTTATGCAATTTTTCTCGTAAAAAAGCGATAATATTCCGACCGGGAAACCCTGTTTTAGTACAAAGAGAGAGAAAATAAAAACATGGGGTCGCCTCGTGCACGCGCCTCAGTCTCATTGTCCTCTGATAGACCACTTACCAAAGGCGCTAATGTTTTTCAGCCAGGGGCTGCAAAGACGTCATTCAGCTTTTCCCGGGTTCTGAGAGCCTATGGGAGCCGTAGGAAGTGTCACGTTACAGCAAAGATCCTAAGTTTTCAATAAAAAGAGTCAAGAAGCCCAAGGAATGGTCAGAGAGGGCACTTCCTGTACAGAATCTTGTCAGGTTTTTGCCTACCATATGAGTTCTGTTATACTCAGAGACACCATTCAAACAGTTTTAGAAACTTTAGGGTGTTTTCTATCCAAAGCCAATAATTATATGCATATTCTAGTTTCTGGGCAGTAGTACTAACCAGATTAAATCGGGTATGTTTTTTATCCGGCCGTGCAAATACTGCCCCCTACCCTCAACGGGTTAAACAGGTCAACATTCACAAGGCCGCAGGGCCAGACGGATTACCAGGACATGTACTCCGAGCATGCGCTGACCAACTGCCAGGTCTCTTCACTGATATTTTCAACCTGTCCCTGACTGAGTCTGTAATACCAACATGTTTCAAGCAGACCACCATAGTCCCTGTGCCCAAGAACACTAAGGTAACCTGCCTAAATGACTACCAACCCGTAGCACTCACGTCTGTAGCCATGAAGTGCTTTGAAATGCTGGTCATGGCTGACATCAACACCATTATCCCAGAAACCTTAGACCCACTCCAATTTGCATACTACCCCAACAGATCCACAGATGATGCAATCTCTATTGCACTCCACAATGCCCTTTTTGCTCAGCCCCCTCCTGTACTCGCTGTTCACTCATGACTGCATGGCCAGGCACGACTCCAACACCATCATCAAGTTTGCCGATGACAACAGTGGTAGGCCTGATCACCGACAACGACTAGACAGCCTATAGGGAGGAGGTCAGAGACCTGGCCTTGTGGTGCCAGGACAACATCTCCCTCAACGTGATCAAGACAAAGGAGTTGATTGTGGACTACAGGAAAGGAGGACCGAGCACGCCCCCATTCTCATCGACGGGGCTGTAGTGGAGCAGGATGAGAGCTTCAAGTTCCTTGGTGTCCACATCACCAACAACTATCATGGTCCAATCACACCAAGACAGTCGTTAAGAGGGCACGACAAATCCTATTCCCCTCAGGAGACTGAAAAGATTTGGCATGGGTCCTCAGATCCTCAAAAAGTTCTACAGCTGCACCATCGAGAGCATCCTGACTGAGTGCATCCCTGCTTGGTATGGCAACTGCTCGGCCTCCGACCGCAAGGCACCACAGAGGGTAGTGCATACGGCCCAGGACATCACTGGGGCCAAGCTTCCTGCCATCCAGGACCTCTATACCAGGCAGTGTCAGAGGAAGGCCCTAAAAATTGTCAAAGACTCCAGCCACCCTAGTCATAGACTGTTCTCTCTGCTACCGCACGGCAAGCATTACCGGAGTGCCAAGTCTAGTTCTAAAAGGCTTCTTAACAGCTTCTACCCCCAAGTCATATGACTCCTGAACAGCTAATCAAAGGGTGCCCAGACTATTTGCCCCCCCCCCCCCATGTACGCTGCTCCTACTCTCTGTTTATTTTCTATGCATAGTCACTTTATCTCTACCTACAAGTACATTTTACCACAACTACCTCGACTAACTGGTGCCCCCCCGCACATTGACTCTGTACCGGTACCCCCTGTATATAGCCTCGGTATTATTATTTTACTGCTGCTTTTATCTATTTTTTACTGAACACTTATTTTTCTTAAAACTGCATTGTTGGTTAAGGGCTTGTAAATAAGATTTTCACTGTAAGGTCCACACCTGTTGTATTCGGCGTATGTTCCAAATACAATTTGATTTGATTTCAAATGAAAACATATGCTTAAAGTACTTTACTTCCCCTTTCAAAATATTGTTGGGTGAATCATGATTGACTCCGTCATTTGGAACAAGTTTCAGTAAATTGTTTTTGGTAGCATTTCTATGTTGAAGATTAAAAAATAATTTGGTGCATTTTTCCCCATATTCCATCCAGTTCGATGTATTTTTTATAATATATTACACTTGATCTTACTTGAATAAGTTCCTCCATTTTCTTTTTGTTTTCTTCAAACTTATTCTGAGCCTCTATGGTACAGTGTTTTTTGCTATCTATCTGTACTGTAAAAGTCCTTCCATTTCCTTTGTTAATATGGACTCGTGACCTAAATTGCTTTTGTTTTAGAGATGAGTACTGAATTGCATGGCCTCGTAAGGCACATTTAACAGTGTCCGATACAATAACGGGATGTTATGTTGGAAAAAGTAAGTTATACATTCTTAAAAATAAGTTATCACCCAATAGGCTTTGATTACATTTCCAATATCCTCGCCCACGTGGAAATTCTGTTAGACTAATATAAATGTCAATTATGGTCCGACCGCATTCTTTCCCATGTAAACGCTTTTTAAACTTTTGGTGCCAGAGAGAATGACATAAGAATGTAATCAAGATGCCTAGCTTGATTGAGCCTCGGCCATGTACATCTCATTAGGTCAGGATCTTTACGCCTCCATATATCCACTAGTTCCAATATATCCATGACATTCATGATTTCCTTAAGTGGACGAGGGTGATAGTTTGGAGTGTGATTTATTTTATACTCCATAGAGGTATTTAAAACCGTATTATAATCTCTCACCATAATATTAGAGTATTGTGTTGCTTGTAGGGTAGATCAAATATTATATACACTGCTCAAAAAAATAAAGGGAACACTTAAACAACACAATGTAACTCCAAGTCAATCACACTTCTGTGAAATCAAACTGTCCACTTAGGAAGCAACACTGATTGACAATAAATTTCACATGCTGTTGTGCAAATGGAATAGACAACAGGTGGAAATTATAGGCAATTAGCAAGACACCCCCAATAAAGGAGTGGTTCTGCAGGTGGGGACCACAGATCACTTCTCAGTTCCTATGCTTCCTGGCTGATGTTTTGGTCACTTTTGAATGCTGGCGGTGCTTTCACTCTAGTGGTAGCATGAGACGGAGTCTACAACCCACACAAGTGGCTCAGGTAGTGCAGCTCATCCAGGATGGCACATCAATGCGAGCTGTGGCAAGAAGGTTTGCTGTGTCTGTCAGCGTAGTGTCCAGAGCATGGAGGCGCTACCAGGAGACAGGCCCGTACATCAGGAAACGTGGAGGAGGCCGTAGGAGGGCAACAACCCAGCAGCAGGACCGCTACCTCCGCCTTTGTGCAAGGAGGAGCAGGAGGAGCACTGCCAGAGCCCTGCAAAATGACCTCCAGCAGGCCACAAATGTGCATGTGTCTGCTCAAACGGTCAGAAACAGACTCCATGAGGGTGGTATGAGGGCCCGACGTCCACAGGTGGGTGTTGTGCTTACAGCCCAACGCCGTGCAGGACGTTTGGCATTTGCCAGAGAACACCAAGATTGGAAAATTCGCCACTGGCGCCCTGTGCTCTTCACAGATGAAGCAGGTTCACACTGAGCACATGTGACAGACGTGACAGAGTCTGGAGACGCCGTGGAGAACGTTCTGCTGCCTGCAACATCCTCCAGCATGACCGATTTGGCAGTGGGTCAGTCATGGTGTGGGTTGGCATTTCTTTGGGGGGCCGCACAGCCCTCCATGTGCTCGCCAGAGGTAGCCTGACTGCCATTAGGTACCGAGATGAGATCCTCAGACCCCTTGTGAGACCATATGCTGGTGCGGTTGGCCCTGGGTTCCTCCTAATGCAAGACAATGCTAGACCTCATGTGGCTGGAATGTGTCAGCAGTTCCTGAAAGAGGAAGGCATTGATGCTATGGACTGGCCCGCCCGTTCCCCAGACCTGAATCCAATTGAGCACATCTGGGACATCATGTCTCGCTCCATCCACCAATGCCACGTTGCACCACAGACTGTCCAGGAGTTGGCGGATGCTTTAGTCCAGGTCTGGGAGGAGATCCCTCAGGAGACCATCCGCCACCTCATCAGGAGCATGCCCAGGCGTTGTAGGGAGGTCATACAGGCACGTGGAGGCCACACACACTACTGAGCCTCATTTTGACTTGTTTTAAGGACATTACATCAAAGTTGGATCAGCCTGTAGTGTGGTTTTCCACTTTAATTTTGAGTGTGACTCCAAATCCAGACCTCCAAGGGTTGATAAATTGGATTTCCATTGATTATTTTTGTGTGATTTTGTTTTCAGCACATTCAACTATGTAAAGAAAAAAGTATTTAATAAGATTATTTCATTCATTCAGATCTAGGATGTGTTATTTTAGTGTTCCCTTAATTTTTTTGAGCAGTATATATTTTCAAAGAAGCATGGATCATCCTTATTTGGACCGTTTAGGTTAATGAGCCATATCTGTTAATGGTCCAATAACACATTTAAACTCATCCATCTACCTTGAGGATCTGTTTGGACAGTTAATATTTCATGTCATCACCCCTTTTGAATTTCTTTGCCCATAGGAGAAATATATTTTACCCCCAGTCCTTTTTCCACACAACTTCATCTAAAATTGTTGAATGAGTTTCCTGTAAACAATAGATATTATATTCCTTCTCTTTTAGCCAAGTAAATACTGATTTACTATTTTCTTATTATCTGCAAAGCCATTACAATTATAACTTATTTCACCATTTACCATAATGAGATATACTTTTAAAATATATTTATCATAATATATGTTTGTAAACTCACCATTAAAAAGTACCGTAGTGATTGAGTGTCCATATAGCTGTACCATGATATTTGCATTTCTACTAGGTAAACCTCCAATTATTCCCCACTAATCCACCCACTAAAACCCTCCCCACCGTAAATGGATTGCCATCCTAGTGACCGGCAGACCAACCTTCGGAAGGAGCACACAGTGCTACCCACATAACAGAAGCAGATCAACGGTCAAAAGCATTTCCATCGCCCTCACCTCGATTTGCATTATATATAGCTATTAAAAAACACACACATATATATATATATATATATATATCAAAGGTATAAAATAATAATTGCTTGCCAAAACTGTAATTTTTGTAACGGCAATCCTTTGCATGAACTGCCTACATTATTATGAATATTATTGGGTAATTATGCAAATAATTATTGTGATTCATCCTATATTGTCCCTAACACCTTCACTCCCTAGCAACAGTTGTGGGATACACACACACACACACACACACACACACACACACACACACACACACACACACACACACACACACACACACACACACACACACACACACACACACACACACACACACACACACACACACACTCAACCCCTTTCCCCCAAAAACAATCATAAACTCTGGGATGGAACAGTTGTTCCATCCCAGAGCCCAACTCAAGGAAAGACTTGATTTACGAATGCATATACAGGTGCAGCTGTTTGAGAAGGCATGCAAAATGTAGCAAAAATGTATCAGATACACCCCCTTCGCCTGAAACACACACACGATTGACCCCCATTGTGACCATTTTCCCAAGCATCTCTCTGCTGTCAGACCTTTGATTATTTTGTGCCACTAGGGCCACAATAATATGCCCTCTCTCTGAATGTCTGAGTGTGAACCCTCCTCATGGGTTACTGCAGCAAGTGCTGCCAGCGCTGCCACTACCTGGGTGGGGGCACCCCACCGGCTAGGTACAAGGTTGTCAAGGTTCTCATTAGCAGCTTTGAGAATTTTCTTGTATATTATGCTCTCCCATCAGGGGGCTCTGCTTTTATAGGACCAACCCTGCCAGGCAGGCTCGGAATCTTGAGGGGGCGGTGCTACTTTAGTAGGTCTCTGACTGCATTCATCTTTCTGATTTGGCTGCGTATAGACTACTTACATGAGGCCCATAAAACAGATATGGACTTCTCCTTAGTGTATGGGTCGCTCAGGTGGGTATCAAGGGTATAAGGTTGGGGACCATTCCATCATGACAGGAAAATAAATAAATACATGTATTTTAAAATGTATATCCCAAATCTGCACAAAATTGAATGCTCTCTCTCACAACCCCTGCTCACAAACACACTTAGGATCTGGGATTTGCAACACTTATCCTGTTTCATTCACTTAACTACACACTTCTCCAAACACAAAAACACACACCCCACCATCCATCACAATACATCTGCACATACCCACATACTGTGCCTTCTACAGTTGAAGTCGGAAGTTTACATGTACTTAGGTTGGAGTCATTAAAACTCGTTTTTCAACCACTCCACAAATTTCTTGTTAACAAACTATAGTTTCGGCAAGTTAGTTAGGACATCTACTTTGTGCATGACACAAGTAATTTTTCCAACAGTTGTTTACAGACAGATTGTTTGTCACGGGTGTCGTAGGGTTTAGACCAAGACACAGCGGGAAAATGTATACTCATCTTCTTTTATTAAAGGACAAAGAGGGAAAACCAAAACAAACACGTATACAAAAACACGACGACAAAGAACAGGCCGGTAAGGCACAAAGCCATACACAGCAATAATCTCCCACAAAATCCCGTGACAAACACATACCTATATATAGGACCTTCAATCAGAGGCAACGATAGACAGCTGCCTCCAATTGAAGGCCCCAATCCCCATTACCAAAACATAGAAAGACAAACGCCTAGACAGAACATAGAAATAAGCTAACATAGAACAATAACCAAAACCCTGGACTAATAAATCAAATACCCCTCTACATACATAACCACCCCGAACCATATAAACCAAATTCCCCCTCTACATGAACACATACACAAACACACCCTGAACCACATAAAACAAATACCCCCTGCCACGTCCTGACCAAACTACAAGAACAAATAACCCCTTTACTGGTCAGGACGTGACATTGTTTCACTTATAATTCACTGTATCACAATTCCAGTGGGTCAGAAGTTTACATACACTAAGTTGACTGTTCCTTTTTACAGCTCGGAAAATTGCAGAAAATGATCTCATGGCTTTAGAAGCTTCTGATAGGCTAATTGACATAATTTGAGTCAATTGCAGATGTACCTGTGGATGTATTTCAAGGCCTACCTTCAAACTCAGTGCCTCTTTGCTTGACATCATGGGAAAATCTAAAGAAATCAGCCAAGACCTCAGAAAAAAAATTGTAGACCTCCACAAGACTGGTTCATCCTTGAGAGCAATTTCCAAACACCTGAAGGTACCACGTTCATCTGTACAAACAATAGTACGCAAGTATAAACACCATGGGACCACACAGCCGTCATACCGATCAGTAAGGGGACGCATTCTGTCTCCTAGAGATGAACGTACTTTGGTGCAAAAAGTGCAAATCAATTCCAGAACAACAGCAAAGGACCTTGTGAAGATGCTGGAGGAAACAGGTACAAAAGTATCTGTATCCACAGAAAAACGAGTCCTATATCGTCATAACCTGAAAGGCTGCTCAGAAAGGAAGAATCCACTGTTCCATAACCGCCATAAAAAAGCCAGACTACGGTTTGCAACTGCACATGGGGACAAAGATCGTACTTTTTGGAGAAATGTCATCTGGTCTGATGAAACAAAAATAGAACTGTTTGGCCATAATGACCATCGTTATGTTTGGAGGAAAAGGAGGATGCTTGCAAGCCGAAGAACACCATCCCAACCGTGAAGCACAGGGGTGGCAGCATCATGTTGTGGGGGTGCTTTGCTGCAGGAGGGACTGGTGCACTTCACAAAATAGATGGCATCATGAGGAAGGAAAATGATGTGGGTATATTGAAGCAACATCTCAATACATCAGTCAGGAAGTTAAAGCTTGTTCGCAAATGGGTCTTCCAAATGGACAATGACCCCAAGCATACTTCCAAAGTTGTGGCAAAATGGCTAAAGGACAACAAAGTCAAGGTATTGGAGTGGCCATCACAAAGCCCTGACCTCAATCCTATAGAAAATGTGTGGGCAGAACTGAAAACGCTTGTGCGAGCAAGGAGGCCTACATACCTGACTCAGTTACACCAACTCTGTCAGGAGGAAGGGGGCAAAATTCACCCAATTTATTGTGGGAAGCTTGTGGAAGACTATCCAAAACATTTCACCCAATTTAAACAATTTAAAGGCAATGCTACCAAATACTAATTGAGTGTCTGTAAACTTCTGACCCACTGGGAATGTGATGAAATAAATAAAAGCTGAAATAAATCATTCTGTCTACTAATATTCTGACATTCCACATTCTTAAAATAAAGTGGTGATCCTAACTGACCTAAGACAGGACCAAGACGCAACAGGGAAGTGTATACTCATCTTCTCTTTTTAATATATAAGAAGGAGAAACAAAATAAACACGTATACAATTAACTGAAACGACACTAACAGTTCTGCCAGGTGACAAGCACAAAACAGAATACAACTACCCACAATCCACAATACAAACACACCCCTAATTATAGGACCTTCAATCAGAGGCAACGATAGACAGCTGCCTCCAACTGAAGGCCCCAACACCAATTAACTAAACATAGAAATAGAAATGACTAGACAGAACATAGAAATAAACTAACATAGAACAATAACCAAAACCCTGGACTAATAAATCAAATACCCTTCTCTACATGGACACATACACACAACCACCCTGAACCACATACAACAAATACCCCCTGCCACGTCCTGACCAAACTAAACACTAACAAATAACACCTTTACAGGTCAGAACGTGACAACAGGGAATCTTTACTAGGATTAAATTTCAGGAAATGTCAGGAATTGAAAAACTGAGTTTAAATGTATTTGGCTAAGGTGTATGTAAACTTCTGACTTCAACTGCATGTCCTCTGTTTGCTGTGTTTTATCTCTTCCATGTTGATTGAGTGCTTTTGTGTTCCGGTTCCTTATATTTGAAGATGTATTGTTTCAATAATGATCCTTTCTTCTAACGTTGTCTTATCAATTTATGAAATACTATACATGGAAAGTCTAATACTAATTATTCTCCAACATTTCCTATCTAGAAGTATAGTTGTAGTTTATTTCTTTAATAATTGTTGTATTTTATTGCTTTTCTATGTATTTTTTTTCTTCCATCCCTACCATGGCTAGTATTGGATGTTCCATTATTTGACTCCTCTATGGTAACTTTCTAATATTTAGAATAGCCATGGAGTAGTCTTTGTGTCTCGGAACATTTGGTTATCAATTGTGGTAAACCGTGGGGTGTTGGGTTGAGCGTGCAGAGATTGACACAGAGAAAGGGAGGCTTTAGTCTGCAAAAACAACTTTACTAAGACAGACAATAAATATATCTGTCAGGCGTGTGCGTACTTGTGCGTCAGGTGCAGGAGAGCAGAGAATTGTGAACAGGCACACACTTGATTTCGGCAGGAGAGAATATACTGACGGATGCAGCTGCGTCCAGAATCCTCCAACCAAACGCGCAAAAATAGTCACAACCATCAAGTGTATACAAACAGGCTTCGTGAAATAACACGAGAGAAAACGCACGCAAGCCTAGTGCGTACAAAAACGCGTATCACACAAACAATCTTACACAAAGACATGAGGGGGAACAGAGGAATAAATACATGTAGATTGATTGGGGAATGAAAAACCAGGTGTGCAGGGAACAAGACAAAACAAATGGATACATGAAAAATGGAACGGCGATGGCTAGAAAACAGGTGACTTCGACCGCCAAATGCCGCCCAAACAAGGAGTGGAGCCAACTTCGGCGGAAGTCATGACAGGGCACGAATACCCAGGGCATGAATTCCGCCCACTCCCCCGGCTGGTCCTGGCAATAGGACCGCAGAAACCTGCCCACATCCTGGTTCACTCTTTGCACCTGCCCATTACTCTCTGGGTGGAAACCCGAGGTGAGGCTAATCGAGACCCCCAGACGTTCCATGAACGCCCTCCAGACTCTCGAAGTGAACTGGGGACCTCGATCAGACACTATATCCTCAGGCACCCCGTAGTGCCCGGAAGACGTGTGTAAACAGGGCCTCCACAGTTTGCAGGGCCGTAGGGAGACCGGGCAGAGGGGGGAGACGACAGGACTTAGAGAAACGATCCACAACAACCAGGATTGTGGTGTTTCCCTGTGAGGGAGGAAGATCCGTTAGAAAATCCACCGACAGGTGTGACCAAGGCCGTTGTGGAACGGGTAAGGGATGTAGCTTACCTCTGGGCAGGTGTCTAGGAGCCTTACACTGGGCGCACACCGAGCAGGAGGAAACATAAACCCTCACGTCCCGAGCCAAGGTAGGCCACCAGTACTTCCCAGTCAGACAGCGCACCGTCCGACCGATCCCCGGATGACCAGAGGAGGGTGATGTGTGGGCCCAATAGATCAACTGGTCACGGACAGCAGACAGAACGTACCGACGCCCGACGGGACACTGGAGTGGAGTTGGCTCTGTACCCAATGCCTGCTCAATGTCCGCGTCCAGCTCCCACACGACCGGCGACACCAGGCAGGAGGCCGGGAGAATGGGAGTCTGATCCATGGGCCGCTCCTCTGTGTCATACAGCCGGGACAGTGCGTCTGCCTTCACATTCTGGGAACCTGGTCTGTAGGACAGGGTAAACACAAAATGGGTAAAGAACATGGCCCACCTTGCCTGACGAGGATTCAGTCTCCTAGCTGCCCGAATGTACTCTAGGTTGCGGTGGTCAGTCCAGATGAGGAAAGGGTGTTTAGCCCTAAACAGAGCTCTTAGGTGCCCAAAAGCCCTGTCCGCCTCAACCGACCACTGTAGACATACAGGACACCCCTTCAGCAGGGAGGTAATGGGAGCAGCCACCCGGCCAAAACCCCGGATAAATCTCCGGTAGTAATTGGGAAACCCCAAAAATTGCTGCACCTCCTTTTCCGTGGTGGGAGTCGGCCAATTACGCACGGCTGCAATGCGGTCAGTCTCCATCTCCACCCCTGATGTGGAAATGCGATACCCTAGGAAGGAGACGGCCTGCTGAAAGAACAGGCATTTCTCAGCCTTGACGTACAGGTCATGCTCCAACAGTCGTCCAAGTACCTTGCGCACCAAGGACACGTGCTCGGCGCGTGTTGCGGAGTATATCAGAATGTCATCGATATACACCACTACACCCTGCCCATGCAGGTCCCTGAAAATCTTGTCTACGAAGGATTGGAAGACTGATGGAGCATTCATCAACACGTACGGCATGACGAGGTACTCATAATGCCCTGAGTTGGTACTGAACGCTGTCTTCCACTCGTCTCCCTCCCGGATATGCACCAGGTTGTACACATCCTGAGATCCAGTTTAGTGAAGAAGCGCGCCCCGTGCATTGACTCAATCGCCGTGGTGATAAGAGGTAGCGGGTAACTGTACCTCACCGTGATTTGATTGAGACCTCTATAGTCAATGCACGGGCGCAGACCTCCATCCTTCCTCTTCACAAAAAATAAATTCAAGGAGGCGGGTGAAGTGTGGAGGACCGAATGTACCCCTGACGCAGGGATTCGGAGACATATGTCTCCATAGCCACCGCCTCCGCTTGCGACAGGGGACACACGTGACTCCTGGGAAGTGCAGCGTCTACCAGGAGATTTATCGCACAATCCCCCCGTCGATAGGGTGGTAATTGAGTCGCCTTCTTTTTACAGAAGGCGAAAGCCAAATCGGCATATTCTGGGGGAATGCGCACAGTGGAGACCTGGTCTGGACTTTCCACCGTGGTAGCACCAACGGAAACCCCTACACACCTCCCCGAGCACTCTCGCGACCACTCCGTGAGAGCCCTCTGTTGCCAGGAAATGGTGGGGTTATGACGAGCCAACCAGGTAAGGCCTAGTACCCAAGAAACGCAGGAGAGTCAATGAGAAAGAGACTGATTCTCTCCTCGTGACCCCCCTGCGTCTCCATGGCCAGGGAGAAGGTGGCCTCCCTGATTAGCCCGGACCGTAATGGTCGACTATCCAGAGTGTGAACGGGGAAGGTCTAACCACAGGAATAATGGGGATCCCTAAACTAAGAGCTAACACTCTGTCGATAAAATTCCCAGCTGCACCTGAATCGACGAGCGTCTTATGCTGGGAATGCGGGGAAACTCAGGGAAACAAACAGGTACAAACAGGTGGACAACAGAGGACTCTGGATGAGAGTGGTGCAGACTCACCTGGGGTGACGCCAGAGTGCCCTGCCTGCTGCCTCGACTCCCAGAGGGACCAACCCGGCACCGACCGGCATTGTGCCCTCTGCGGCGACAGATGGTGCACGTGAAGGCCCCTCCTCCAGCCTCCATACGCGCAGCCCCTCCCAACTCCATGGGCACCGGAGCGGGAGTGCAGGGAGATGGAACAGAAAGAGCCCCCTCAGGAAGTCCACGGGTGACCAGCAGGTTATCCAACCGGATGGACAGATCCACCAGTTGGTCAAAGGTGATGGTGGCATCCCTGCAGGCCAACTCCCGTCGGACGTCCTCGCGCAGGCTACATCGATAGTGGTCGATGAGGGCCCTGTCGTTCCATCCTGCTCCAGCGGCCAAGGACCGGAACTCCAGCGCGAACTCCTGTGCGCTCCTCGTCCCTTGCCTCAAATGAAAGAGTCCTTCCCCCGCCGCTTTACCTTCGGGCGGATGGTCAAAGACGGCCCGGAAGCGGTGGGTGAACTCCTCGAGGTGGTCCAACGCCGCGTCTTCCTCTTCCCACATGGCGTTTGCCCACTCCAGAGCTCTCCCCGAGAGGCATGAGACGAGGGCGGACACTCTCTCCCTTCCGGAGGGAGCTGGGTGAACGGTGGCCAGGTATAGGTCCAGTTGTAAGAGGAACCCCCTCCACCATTCTCCCTGGGAAGGGAGAGACGCATCCCACTGGAGCTGGATCCGGACAGGACGGGTAGAGGTAACCCCAGTTGCGCTGGTCGAGGCGCTGGAGAGACTTCCTGTCTCTCCCAGCGGTCCATTGTCTGCACAACGAGATGCATCATGGCACCGAGATGATGTAGCATTGCCGCGTGTTGCTGGACATGCTCCTCGACTCCTCTGACCGGGGTACCTGCTCCTGCTGACTCCATGGTGGGTGTAAGATTCTGTCAGGCGTGTGCGTACTTGTGCTGAAGTCAGGTGCAGGAGTGCAGAGAATTGTGAACAGGCGCACACTTTATTTCGGCAGGAGATAATATACAGACGGACGCAGCTGCGTCCAAAAACCTCCAACCAACAAGGCAAAGTGTAAAACGCGCAAAAATAGTCACAACCATCAAGTGTATACAAACAGGCTTCGTGAAATAACACGAGAGAAAACGCACGCAAGCCTAGTGTGTACAAAAACACGTATCACACAAACAATATCACACAAAGACATGAGGGGGAACAGAGGAATAAATACATGTAGATTGATTGGGGAATGAAAACCAGGTGAACTAGACAAAACAAATGGATACATGAAAAATGGAGCGGCGATGGCTATGAAGCCGGTGATGTCGACCGCCGAACGCCGCCCAAACAAGGAGAGGAGCCAACTTCGGCGGAAGTCGTGACGATATCAAAGAAATAACTTAGGTTTTACTCGGTCTTCCTTCTCTCTCTTAGCTGGTGTCCGTCTCTCTCCCTTCTCTCCCGTGGTGTGCCATCGTGCTCCTTTTATTTAGCCTCCACGGCTGATTGGCACTTTGCTCTAATTACCTCCACTTAGCTGTCCATGTCGGGGTGCCCAGCTCCCGTATTCCCAACAGAGGGAGCCAACGTCGCCTCACGTACCTCCCCTCTATTACCATCCTCCGGGGTAGACCTCCTGGGATACCACATACCCCCCCCCCCCCCCCCCCTTAGCCCTGACTGGGAGGGAGGCATGCTCAGGGCTAGGTTTGCATCCCTCCTGGATAGGGCGTCCGCATTGCCGTGCTGGGCCCCCGACCTGTGGATGACAGAGAAAGAGAATAGTTGTAAGGACAGGAACCAGCAGGTGACACGGTCATTCGTGTCCTTACCTCGTGCCATCCACATGAGGGGGGCATGGTCAGTAATCAGGGTGAACTTCCTCTCGAGGAGGTAATACTTGAGGGTGTCGAGGGCCCACTTCACGGCGAGGCACTCCTTCTCGACAATTGAGTATTTATTCTCCCTCGGGAGGAGCTTCCTGCTGACATACATGATGGGGTGCTCCTCGCCTTCCTGCTTTAGGGACAAAACGGCCCCTGCCCTGGTGTCAGATGCGTCGTTCTGAACCAGGAGTTTTTTTGAGAAGTCTGTGGTTACGAGTAACGGGTGCAAACATAGCGCATCCTTCAGGGCCTGGAACGCCGCCTCTGTGTCCTCCGTCCATCACACTGTCTGGGGTAGTCGTGCCTTTGGGGCGCCGGCGTCATAATGGTGATGGCCCTCTCCGTGTGACCACGTTCCACTGCGTCTCATTCATTCAGTTTTCACAGTAGAAGGCTCAAATCACTTTGTAAAGACTGGGGACATCTAGTGGAAGCAATAGGAAGTGCTCAATGAACCATTGCTCACTGTGTGATTTACAGGCAAACTGATGAAGTTGAGTCCGCAATTCAGAATTCCACTTCCTGCTACGATTGGTCTCTGGGTTTTGACTGCCATATGAGTTCTGTTATACTCACAGACACCATTCAAACAGTTTTAGAAACTTTAGGGTGTTTTCTATCCACAGGTATTAATTATATGCATATCCTAGCTTCTGAGTTTGAGTAGGAGGCCGTTTAAAATGGGCACGAATTCTTTTCAAAAATCGCTGTAGCGCCCCCTATCCTAGGCGAACGACAAGAGGTTAAATAAATGTACAATATGTTTACGAAATTGTCAAATGTACAATGTTACGAATTTGCAAAGTCTATGATATGTTAGAAATTCTAGCTAGGTGGCTAGATGGCTAACATTAGCTAACTGGCTAGGTGGTATAGCAGCTATAAGATAAGGCCTTTGATGCAGGCCAGTAGGAGAGTGGATGCTAGCATGATTATGTAAACCTCATACAGAAATAGCTTGTTGAAGTGGAGTGCACAGTGATGTTGTCTCTTTGGGGAACACTTAAAACAATAGTGTCCTTAATTAGATGCTAGATTACATCTGCAATGGCATGGCTCAGCTGCAAATAAATCATTAGCTGTTTTCCTAACAAACTTTTTTTTCTAAACTAAGCCCAATCCTCTGCCCCATTGTGGGTGCTAAATGTATCTTATTCATAACTGTTGCCGAGTTTAGCTTTCCTAGTCTAGATGTTAAATAGACTATGGTAAGTGAATGTTTTTCACTGTTGACTTACTCAAACTGTATGTTGACAGTGAGACAACGAAGGCATGACACAGGAACACAGCTAGTCATGTGGCTGATAATGGGCTCTCTCTCTCTCCTCTCTCTCTGCCCCCTCAGGCACTCACTGAGATAGGTTCAGTGACATGGAGCTGTGGAAAGAGAGAGAGGGATGGGTGAGCATGAGGGGGGGAATTGAGAGGGATGGAAGGAGGGAGTAGATAGAGGGATGTGAAAAAAAGATAGAGAGAGATGGAGAGAGGAGAAAAGAGGGAAACTCACTGGGAATTGCATGGAGCGTTCTGCATATATCAGAGTAGATATACACACAAACACACCAGCTGGCCCTCTCCAAGTGCTCTCCTCTTCCTCCTCCAGTCTTGCTGTGTCTGAAAACAGCCTGTGCGTGTTTTGTAGGTGTAAATCGAGCCAGAACTCAGTCCCTGCCATATAGTCTGTGATCCTCTGGGATCCAGAGACACGCTGGAAGCCCAGGTGGTGCCACCCTTCTCCATTGGTACCCAGGAGGAGCTAGTGGCGTGAATTCATGGATGCGAAAAGGAAGCCACCAAGAAAAAAACTTAAGATAATGTATCTTTTGTCTTTCTGTGTTTTCATAATTTTCCTTCAATTCACAAGAGGCTGAATGTAACTCACCGGAGAGAGCATCCTAGCAAGCGGAACAGCACCCCTCTGTATATGTAGCCCAAACCAATCTATCTGATGCTGTCTGGTCAAAAATAATATGACATTGCTGCCGCCGTTGCATTGAATGCAAGGGAAGCCAGCGAGAATTTGCCCTCTGATAAAAAAGTATAAAATAATAGTCAATCAGTGTTGAGCCTAACTGAGTGAGCTCAAATGTGTATGGTCCTGTTTTGGATTTGGCTTCACTCCTATCACAGAGAAATACGTCATCAACAAAAACAACTTGAATTGTTGCATCTCGTTGTGTTATTGTCCGGTGGCTAGCTAGCTAAAATAGGCCTTCCTAAATCAGCCATGGAGATAGGGATTTGGCCAATGGTTATATTGGCGATTCTGATCCAACCATAAAATACATTGTGCCCCAGGACTGAGAGGATGGAAGTTCAATATGTAGCAAGATGTAGAAGGCTAATGTTAACTAGCTAAGCCCATGAAAGGAAGTTAGGCTAGCAGGGAAACGTTTTGGCCAGGTAGCCTAGGGCAACAAAAAATAAAAGCATGTATTGTATAACAGTCATAGACCATTTCTTCAACATGAAAGAGAGGAGGATGGCATTGGCGTTTTCTATAAGTAGGGTGAGTTTTTTCTACTTCAACGAACGCACACACACAAATCAGAACCATGGACAGCCACATCGTATTTAGCTTACATTGATTTGACTAAATTGTTTTTGGTATCTTTTAGTTGTGACTTTATTAGACGAGGTGATATGATGGTGTTAGAGTTGAAATGGTGCTGGAATAGTGGAGGCAGCTCCTGTTTAACTTCACCATTGTAGTTACTCTCCATGGTTCTAAAACAATAGTTGTTCAGTAGTCTGAAAATGACGGTAACATGAACTTTCTTGACCATGCTGTGGGTCATGTAACTGTTTGTTACATACAATATGCTTTGTGGACTCCATCGGACAGAGGTTGCTCTCCGGTTTTGTGATGAAGCAAAATGTATTCTGCCACTGTCTTCTTATTGTTTCCGCCTTAGGCATATATCTATCACGGTCGCAAGGCATATGAACTAGCAGGTTATAGAGCAAAATGCAATTATCACAACTAATACATATGTTGTAATATGGCTTTTTTTCTGGCTTGGCATCCCCAGCGATTTTACCCACACACCGCTACTGGGAGGAGCCCATCCTCCCTCCCTCTCCAGGCAGCTCTCAGTGGAGCAGGGAGACTGGGGATATCTGACATAAGCTGTCTGTCTGTCTCCTCTCCTCTGTGTCCTATCTATCCCCACTCATTAGCATGCCAAAAGGGCTGCAGACTCATTTACCGTGCCAGCTTTAATTTGTCACCTCTGGTATTGCTCAACAACCAGGTCCACTGGCACACTGCATGCTATGCTGCTCCCCCTCATGTGTGTGTGTGCCTCTGTCTCTGCCTGTGTGAGTGTGTGTCTATGGACCATTGTACACCTGTGAATAGAATTTGACGTTTTAAAGTAAAATTTAAACCTAAAAAACGTTTTTTTTTTATCGTAATACCAGGCTGCTAAACTTGCTTTTGTGTTTCACATTTGTCAAGGCTATTCCTGTGTGTCTCATAATGTCAGTTATTATTTTCCGCAGACATTTTTGCCAACACAGGTTGAGTACTTTTACCATTAAATAAATATTTGAGGAAAAGTTTGGGCTGCCTTTTGTTGAATTTCTCTGGCATAGGTCTGCAAATACAGACATGTATGTGGGAGGCTATAATAAAGCAGAAAACCTTGAGTCCAACCTCTGAATCTGCCGTTGTGTGGAAGGTATTTGAAATATAAAAGCATGCCTCCATAGAGACATTACAGAGAGAGGTCTGGCCTTCGCCTGGGTACACTTCTATTGGTAAAGGTCAATGTCTTTAGTCTGGAGAAACTTCCCTCCCTGCAGCCAGCTTCTCCGGGGGACGAGAGAAGAAAAAAGAGATAAACATCTCCAGAAGGAATACAAACGACTGGTATTATTCATGTGGTAGCAGCACTGTGTTTATATATTCCCAAAAGACGCTGCCGTCTTGATTCCTGTGAGTCAACTCCATTCTCAGCATGTTAAAGTGTGGTGCCTCGTCGCTCTGGCATCTGGTGTTAGGTGTTAAACTTCTTAGGGATAGCCCCCTTTTTAAAAATGTTCACCTAAATGACATACCCAAATCTAACTGCCTGTAGCTCAGGCCCTGAACCAAGGATATGCATATTCTTGGTATCATTTCAAAGGAAACACTTTGAAGTTTGTGGAAATGTGAATTGAATGTAAGAGAATATAACACAATAGATCTGGTAGAAGAAAATACAAAAGAAAAAAAAAGAAAAAATTATACCGCCATCTTTGAAATGCAAGAAAAAGGTTGCAGTTTTAGCCATCACTCTGGTTGCAATTCCGATAGTGTCCACACGATGGCAGCAGTGTATGTGCAAAGTTTCAGATGGATAACTTGAAGTATGAGGGAACTACAAGACTTTTAGTGTCCCCATGTACAGTCCCCAGGTACCCAGGTACATTTGGGCAAATTGTGAAGGACATATTCACATTCATATTACATTTTTCTGCAAGAATATCATCAAATCTGTATACTTGGACTTTGATTTAGCTTTCCAAGTATTAGTAGCCATATTATAAGTTCAACATTTGCAAAACATCCAGTTTTCATAACTTCAGTACTCTGAATATCCTTATAATTTTTGTCCAAAATAAAAAGGCATGCTGTCGTACAAGGTTAGTAGCTACAGTTTACGACATATACATGGTTTCCAGATACTCCCGTAAAGCCCAGCTCATTGGCTATCTAGCTAGCTTTGTTTGACCCCGATTGGTGCTTATTTGACAAAGATACAGTCGTTCAAGTGATGACCGCCCGCATCATCAGCGTGCCATGAAGGCGTCGCTCTCTGACCAAATATGGTGTCCTATAGGATATACTACACCCCTAATGATATAGTGAAGTCTTGTTACCTTCTAGGATCTCTGAGGAATACATACAAACGTGATTTGACTCATTGAAACAACGTTCAGGGTGAGATTCCTTTCTTTGCAAATTGAACGAGTGGAAATACAAAAATCGATCGTTCATGCTATATGGACCTTTTTAGGATATGAATAAGGATTTTATCTAACAAAACGACACTTCATGTAATCTCTGGGACCCTTTGGATGATAAATCAGAGGAAGATTTCATAATGTAAGTACACATTTCACCTTCAAAGGTGAATTTATCAAACCTATCGCTGTGAAAAAAAGTGTTTTGTTGTTAGGAGCTCTCCTCAAACAATAGCATGGCATTTTTTTCGCAGCTACTTGTAAATTGGACAGTGCAGTTCTATTAACAAGAATTTAAGCTTTCAGCCGATATAAGAGACTTATATATACCGACATATGTTGTTTCTCTAAAATCTGCGATCCTGACATAACACGCTGCATGATTTACAACTGTCCCGTTGACGGGACGCCGATCCTTATTAAACACTAGAGCCACCAGAGACTCACTGGGGTTGTCATCAGAGCCTCTCCCATTGGGTGGCTGTGGTGTTATGGCAGTAGTTGATGAGACGAGAGGAAAGGGACAGGCGAATTGGAGATTAAAGAGAGAGTTGTGGAAGAGTTAAAGTGTCATCTGGACCCCTAATGCAGCGTTCAGTTTGTCTGACACCACCTGGATGGGACGCTTTTCTCCACACACTCCTGGGATGCTTGCCGTTTTTTTTTTAATGTGTCAAAATGTTGTCCCCAAGCCTGCCGTCAAGCGATGACATTCTGCAACTGAATCCGGCAGGCACACTCTCAACGGAGACGCAATGGCACTATCACTATTAATACAGCCACTAAGAACACATTTGGTGACAGGGTAGCTTTGATTTTGTTATTCATATGTAAACTTTTTTAAGAGTTGGAAAAAGTTATTAGTTTGAATTGGAGCTACTGTATAACTGCCCATCCATAAAAATGCTCAATCGCTGTCATTACCTCAACCTGATTTTGAATACCTCACCTTAAATACTGCAATCACCTCATGACAGGAGGATTGGTCTATTCTGGCACTAAGTGCTTTGCATCTGTAGCCCTGCAATTTCACTTCTTTCCACATGCCTAATATACAGATGTATACAGATTCCAGTTTGCTACAGCAGGAAAATAATCTTGCATCAACAGGAAATGTGAATTAATATGTGGATTATAATTAATGGGCATTTTTCATTAGGGCAAATCAAGTCTGACATTTCAAAGTGGAAATGACAAACTTTAGAAGACTTTTTCAAACTCAAATACACTACAAGTTCGCATTTTCTGCTGTGCAGGAAAATTCTCAGCAACAAAACAGTGATCAAATTAAGATCCTACATCTGTAGAACCCATTCTGGACTATGTGGTGATTGCTTTGGTGGAGGAAGTTTTCCTTTAACCTATGTAGAGTTGAAGTCAGTTAGCTTGGGGCCAGGGATTCCTCTCCTCTCCTCACTCAGTCAGTCTCTGTACTACAGCCCCAGAGAGTCTCCAGCAACCCCCAGCTCTAGCACCAGCTTGGCTCCAGGACTCTTATCAGCTCATTAGTGCTCTATTGTGTGCTGCCTGACCTGGGAGTCATCTACACAGGCTTGATTATCCATCCGGACTGTACGTGTCATCAGAGTGAGACGTGGCTCCAGCCAGGTGCTCAGGACACTGTGACGCTGAGAGCTCGGCTCGGACAGCTAGGGAGAGAGTGCATGCAGAGAATAATAATGATTTATCATATGCTAATTCTCTACAGGCTCCATACTGTGTCTACATATTGTCCTTTGGTTTGTGTGATGAATAGTTATCATATTAGGGAGACTGAAAATATGGTGTAAAAGGAGTATGTTCCAGGTGGATTAAACCACCTTTTCAAGTGTCCATTTTTTTGTTTTTCATGGTGTGAAACATTTGCTTCGGACTCTACAGCCATCCAATGGAAACAACCATGGTGCTGCTGTTGTTGCTGCTGCCGATCAAATGGACAACATTAACCAGAGAGCATGACCTAAAGCATTTGAGGCTTGCCAAGCTGATGTTCTGTTTAAAGGCCTCTTTAGTTTTTGTTATCTGTTCATATCTGTTTGGGGAGGTATGTTTGATCACTGACACCATAAGCATCTGACACCATAAGCAAGTGTAATGACTCTCATAACTTTGGAGGCTAACTAGCTGTACATTACTGTATGTGACTGAGATGTACGTAGCTCAACAGCTAACTCTTTTAGAAATCAACCAACATGTACCATCTGAAATATGAAGGTCTATACTGCTAGGAAATTATGGTAGGCAAGGACTTTCATGCCCTCAGTTCAGTGATTGAAAATAGACGTTCAATTAGATCAATTAAATGTACATTTATAGAACATAGAACATAACAGAGATATACACTGAGTATACAAAACATTAAGAACACCTGATCTTTCAATTACAGGTGAATCCATGTGAAAGCTATGATCCTTTATGGATGTCACTTGTTAAATCCACTTGAACCAGTGTAGATGAAGGGGAGGAGACAGGTTAAAGAATGCTTTTTAAGCATTGAGACAATTGAGACATTGTGACATTGTGTATGTGTACCATTCAGAGGGTGAATGGGCAAGACAAAATATGTAAGTGCCTTTGAACGGGGTACGGTAGTATGTGCCAGATGGGAGGGGCGGACTAAATATTAGGAAGGTGTTCCTAATGTTTGGTGCACTCAGTATATTCTATATTCTCTAAATTACTCTGGAGCCTTGGCTCAGACATGACTATCAAATAATTACTTTTTACTTTTTTTACTTCTGGTTAGGAGATTTAACATTCTTCAATGCCTTTGTTCTCTTATTGACACAGTTTTAAATTTGAGAGGTTGTTTTTGCTCACTCTTGTACAATGAACACTTATCAAAGGGTTAAATAAAGCAACTTTTAACTTAAACAAATGAGCCAGAAGCACAGATGTGTTTGTAAAAAAGCTTTGGACGGGTGCTTTGAACATTGAGGGAAAACACTTCCATTAACTTTGTAGAACACAGACCTAGATGTGTTGACCTATATCATGCAGTGGGACAAATGTAAACATGGCCAGAGTGATGGCAATAAATGTTGAGGACATATTTCTTTGAAGCAACGTTTTTTGATAGTTGGATGAATTTACCTGAGCTAACCTGCGGTTCTAAGATCTACGCCTGAAATCTGAGTGATATGAAATTATTATTAATCACATTTATAAACTCAGCAAAAAAAGAAACTGCGTTTATTTTCAGCAAACTTAACATGTATAAATATTTTGTATGAACATAACAAGATTCAACAACTGAGACATAAACTGAACAAGTTCCACAGACATGTGACGAACAGAAATGGAATAATGTGTCCCTGAACAAAGGGGGGGGAGTCAAAATCAAAAGTAACAGTCTGTATCTGGTGTGGCCACCAGCTGCATTAAGTAATTCTATTTGGTGTGATGAGTTGTTTCTGATTCCTTTTCTCTTACGAACCACGGTCCTGTGACTCCTGGCCACCAACATATAAAAACATAGGAGAATGCATTTCCATCAATAACACACTTCACATCCCTCATTTGCATCCCAATTCAGGTTCCATATGCAAACAGTGTCTATATGAAGATGCCCTTTATACAATATTTACTACTGGGAAACTTGCAATATCCACTTTGTTACGAATGTAAATATGAAGGTTACATTTATTTGAATATATACAGACACAGGATCTTAATTTGAGACAGTTTGCTACAACAGGAAAACAATCCTGCAGCAACAGGACATGTGAATTATTATGTGGATTATAATTAAGGGACATTTTATGTAGGGGTTGATACATTTTGTGTTACGGCAAGTCAAGTCTGACATTTTAAAGTGGAAATTACAAACTTTAGAAGCCTTTTTAAACCTCGAATACACTACAACTTTGCATTTCCTGATCTGCAGAAAAATTCTCAGGAACAAAAAAGTGATCAAATTAGGATCTTACCTCTGCAAACACTCTATACTATTTATGTATGCATTATTGATCTATTTCATGCTTATGAATATAAAAAGTCATTTTTTGTGCTGTTGAAGTTTGTACCATCCACAGTGATCAAAGGGGTAGAGAAAGAGAAGGTGAGTGGTAAGTTTGATGAGGTAAATATCTAATGCTGCCCAGTGTGCATATAGCCAGGCTACCACCCTGATGTTGAACAAACACATGGACATTAGAAATACACACACTGACATGATTTCAATATGAGATAAATGAATTAACCATACTGCAAGTGTTACCTATACATAAACCAATTAGTTGTGTGACACACAGTATATGCCTTTGTCTATCAACCTGTTTCGTCATATTGTCTAGCACTAATGACTGTTTTTGCAACCATACTTCACCCCAAACAACCATTTTGAAACTACAGTACACAATACCTAGGTGGTGTAGTGTTAAAGTAGGGTTTTCCAGATAAAAGAGACTGGTTGTTTAAAGTGCTGGCAGTGGGCCTAGCTCCAACTCTACCTCTGCCAACATCAGACCAACCGTTGGTACACAGAAATACAACATGTGGGGGTGGAGCAGCAGGTGCCCATGGGAACATAAAACACTTCTAAGGGCACATACAGCAGCAAAGGTAAATACCGCAAGCAGTATAGCAACCCCCGGGTCGGTCAAAACCATATCAGAACTCATAACGTTTGTATCATATAGCAATGCTCACCAATGTATAATAACAAAAAAAAAAGGCTAATGATTTTGCTGCACCTAACATGAAAGATAAATGGATAGTCTTTGATGCTCTTTGATGTGATGGCTATTTGGACAGCAGTAGTGCAGAAGGATGCAGGCTGAGTAAAAGCCTGGCAGGCCTGGGTTGTGGTGTGTGTTGTGGTGTGTGGGCATGGACAGACGGACAGCAGGAGAGGGCAGGTGGGGTGCTAGACGGACAGACTGAGTGTATGGCCCTCAGCTGAATCACAGGATGCTATCTTTCAATCCCTCATGGGACATGGTGGTGCTGCTCTCTCTGTTCCTCTACATCATCGCCCCAAATCATGGTTCCTGGTCAGGGGACGAGGCAGGCAAACACAGACATCTGCCAAACAGCCATGCAGAAGCACTGTGCTGGATAAGTCATGGTTTACTAGTGATGCAAGTATAAAGCTTTCACCAGGGAAGGGTTTAAATATTGCCTTCTGTGCTATTGATGGCATATCTAAACACTTTTCAGAATGTGGCTTCATTCTGATGTCCCAAAGACTGTGAAATTGCTATTAAATGTCTTAAAATGAGACCTGGTGACATGCCAGGTTGGTTGGGAGTGGGGAAGTTGGAAACATGGAGCTGGAAAAAGCTGAGTTTGCTTTTTACAAGAATGCTTTCAGTAAACATAAACGGATCAAGAAAGACATTTGAGTCATGCGTCTAATAAAAACAAGATCAGTGCATAAAAGGCACCTGCAGAGAGTGTGTGTGTGTGTGTGTGTGTGTGTGTGTGTGTGTGTGTGTGTGTGTGTGTGTGTGTGTGTGTGTGTGTGTGTATGTGTGTGTGTGTGTGTGTGTGTATGTGTGTGTGTGTGTGTGTGTGTGTGTGTGCGTGTGTGCGTGCGTGTGAGAGAGAGAGAGAGAGAGAGAGAGAGAGAGAGAGAGAGAGTGTGAGCACCCCTGTGTTTATCCGCCCTATGATAGAAATTCTTTGAAGCTGAGTGTTAAAAGTGTCAGGACTGCAGGCTAGGCTATATATCATCAGTGTGATGGCATTCACCGGAAAGGAGTTTTTTTTTCTCCAGCTCTCAGACAGATGTTCCACCTGTCCAGGAGGTTACTAACTGAATACCATATCAAAAGATATAGATGGGACTGAGGGAAGTGTGGAAGACCAAAGAAAAGACAAGAGAAAAAGTTAACCACAGAACTTCTATATTCTCTGTGCTGTATGTCTCTTTTATTTGGTTCCGTGGTTCCGTTGATGACGCACTTCTTGAACGAACCCTGAGAGCTGTAACTGTAATCATGTGCTTGTCTTCTCTCCATCCCAAGGGTGTGTTGCCAGGGAAACAGCCGCAGGTAAAGCAGACTCTCTACGTTTGCTTTTTCCATCTGTTCGTGACTCCCCTCATGCCTCCATCCTTGTTATTTTCACAGCTTCCTGTTAAATGAAGTCGAGAGTGTCAACAAGCTCATGGTAACTGCCACAGGGAAGCTTGCATGTAGAAATACACCAGACCTTTTTGGCTGTGAGCGATAGCAGCATTTAGTATATGATAAATGTGCTACAACATATTGATGTATGTTTGAGAAAAGCTACAGTAGTTGAATACACTTTAGGTGATGCAGGGAGGGAATAGCCGAGTAAACAAAACTGGTTCAATAGATGCCTTGTTTTATTCTTGTGTCCATACTATTTCATATGGTCATGCCTTTCTGTTGATGCATGGTTACTGTGGATTGTGGATTCTGAAAAGAGCTATGTAATGTATGTTCCCCAGCCCCTCTTGATTACAGTAGCGTGTATCCTCTGTCATTACCACCCTTACAGACGCAACAGGATGTATACACCTCTGTATTTGTTGGTTGTGTATGTGTGGGCTTGTGTAACTTTTTTTTTTTTTTTAAGGCTCACATGCTGCTGTAGTAATCAATTTGTATTGTATTCATCTCAATACCAAATCATACCATTCAAAACAGCTTTCAGAAGTCTAACAAAGAAGATAAGTGGGCAAATAGATAGAATAGAAAATAAAAACGTTCAGTGGGGAGGAGAGGAAATATTCACAAAAATCCTCTTTCATTTCAGTTATTCACAGGAATCAAAATGGGACCATGATGGTTAGATGGTGTGCAAGCACAAGCATTTAGGTTTTTGTTCAAGTAATCATCAGAGGTCATTACGACTAAATAATACAGTATCTCAGTTGTTTGTGCCATACTTCAGACCGCAACCAGTCATTCCAAAAGTATTGCATGTGAGCTAGTGAATTACTTGTAATAATTTTCTAAGAACATTTTATGATTGATGATTTCAGCTCGCAGCATTTGGATGACCCTGGACATTCTTTACATATGAGACAAAGTCACACTGCCGCTGGCCAGATTGAACCGATAAAGAAGAGTTAGTGGAGTGTAGCGAGAGAGAGTGAGGGAACAGAGACCGTAAAACATTTGATCCTAGTGAAATAGCAGCAGCACTCTCTGGCCTGTGATGTTCTCTGTGTTTCCTCTCTGTATATCCTCAGAAATGTCTGGAATGTGTCATTGTGTGGTTTTCTGTCTTGTTTATCCTTATGGCTGATAATGTGACAACTGTTGGCTTTCTGAAAATGAAAAAAGTGCAGAGATTTTGCCAAAATGTCAGCATTACCCACAGTACATGTCAATTAGATGATGGCAAATGTGTATGAGGTTCTATAGTGAATAGTACACAATAGGCTATGAACACAATGCAGCCGATTGCAGAAAATGTAACACACACATTTTTATGTTCTTATTTGTCCATTTGTACATGTATCTTTGTGATTACATAAGTGGCTAGTATGCAGACAGTGGTGGTGGTCTGAGTGTCTGTCACACCTCTGTGAGCACAGCAATGCACTAGGTCCACTCTAAACCCCCCAGTCCTTCTGAGAGAGTCTGTCTGTCTGCCAGCACTGACTACTCAGCTGGAAGAGCCAGCACTGTCCAGGTGTGAAGGACAGCCAGTGGAGACATGCAGGGACAACGTGTGTGTGTGTGTGTGTGTGTGTGTGTGTGTGTGTGTGTGTGTGTGTGTGTGTGTGTGTGTGTGTGTGTGTGTGTGTGTGTGTGTGTGTGTGTGTGTGTGTGTGTGTGTGTGTGTGTGTGTGTGTGTGTGTGTGTGTGTGTGTGTGTGTGTGTGTGTATGTTTGAGTGTGTGTGCAAGCGTGGGTGGGTGCGTTCATGTGCGTGTCAGTCTCTTCCCTTCTCTCCCTCACCACTCTGTTACTCTCCCCAGGCTCCTAGCATCTAGAGAGGGAAATATGAGGGTAGGGATGGAGGGAGGACTTCAAATAAAAGTTGCCTGAATGATTAATGAGTTAGAAAAAGTGGACAGAGAATTATCATTGAAGACTAACGTAGTTGTCTAAATGAATTGTTTGAGGTTGATATCTTCACTAGAGGATTGTGCTGTGAATTGCTCTTCTTGCTTTCATGCTAGTACCCAACTATGTATCAATGCTCAACTATACCCTTCTATAGGATCTGGCACTACTGCATTCTCAACATAACATGGGAAAAAGCACTTTAGTCCTTATGGTGTCCATGTGTTTAGGAAGTGAGAGGTCCCACTCATTAAGCTTATTTCAGCATCCTCCCCTCTTTAAAGTCTCACAGTAAATCTATCTTTCCCACTACTTTACTACAGTAGTTTTACGAGAAGATGCTAACCATATGTCAGGATAAAGATAATATTTCGCCAGAACTACAACTTACGAAACCAGCCCTTTGGGTATATTGTAGGCTGATGTCTGTGCTGCTATGAATGATTTGGGTCTACCTCTCTCCTACCAAACAGACAAACAACAGAAAAAATAATAAGTTCTACCTGTCTCTCAAGGTATCTCTCTATATCTCTGCCCCTTGTGGTCTCCTTTCCTCTCTCCTTCTCTCTGTCATTCTGACTGTGCTATGGACAGACACAGTCCTGGCAGGATTCAAAGGCCAGATGGCACGGTGAGTTCTCACCCCAGTGTTCTCATTTAAAGACCTTCTATGCCCAACAGAAACCAAAACGAAGGCAGTCAAAGACTGGATAATCCCCAAAATATGGACAAATATATACTTTTTGTTTTCATAGAGGAGCTAAAAGCATCACAACTCAGATCAAAATGAGTCCAATCTCTACCCACTTTCCAATGTCAGAAGTAAGTTATAACTTTCCTCTGTTTCAGCTCTGTTTCTCTTGATAGGTTTTTGTTTTTATAAATATACTTAACGAAAATATAAACGCAACATGTAAAGTGTTGGTCCCATCTTTTATGAACTGAAATTAAAGATCACAGAAATGTTCCATACATACAAAAACCTTATTTCTCTCAAATTTTGTGCACAAATTAGTTTACATTCCTGTTTGTGAGCATTTCTCCTTTGCCAAGATAATCCATCCACCTGACAGGTGTGGCATATCAAGAAGCTGATTAAACAGCATGATCATTACACAGAACAATAAAAGGCCACTCTAAAATGTGCGGCTACTTTACCTGTGCGATGGTCTGAGACCAGCCACCCGAACAGCTGATGAAACTGTGGGTTTGCACAACCAAAGAATTTCTGCACAGTCAGAAATCGTCTCAGGGAAGTTCATCTGGGTGCTCGTCATCCTCAACAGGGTCTTGACCTGACTGCAGTTCGCCGTCATAACCGACTTCAGTGGACAAATGCTCACCTTCGATGGCCACTGGCACGCTGGAGAAGTGTGCTCTTCATGGATGAATCCCGGTTTCAGCTGTACCAGGCAGATGGCAGACAGCGTGTATGGCGTCGTGTGGGCGAGCCGTTTGCTGATGTCAACGTTGTGAACAGAGTGGCCCATGGTGGTAGTGGGGTTATGGTATGGGCAGGCATAAGCTACGGACAACAAACACAATTTTATCTATGGTAATTTGAATGTACAGAGATACTGTGACGAGATCCTGAGGCCCATTGTCGTGCTATTCATCCACCGCCATCACCTCATGTTTCAGAACGATATTGCATGGTCCCATGCCGCAAGGATCTGTACACAATTCCTGGAAGCTAAAATTGTCCCAGTTCTTCCATGGCCTGCACATTCACCAGCAATGTCACCCATTGAGCATGTTTGGGATGCTCTGGATTGACGTGTACGACAGCGTGTTCCAGTTCTCCCAAATATCCAGCAACTTCACACAGCCATTGAAGAGGAGTGGGTCAACATTCCACAGGCCACAATCAACAGCCTGATCAACTATATGAGAAGGAGATGTGTCGCGCTGCATGAGGCAAATGGTGGTCACACGTGATACTGCCAGGTTTTCTGATCCACACCCCTACCTTTTAAATAAAAATAACTGTGACCAACAAATGCATATCTGTATTCCCAGTCATGTGAATTCCATAGATTAGGGCCTAATGCATGTGTTTCAATTGACTGATATCCTTATATGAATTTATATGAATCTTTGAAAATGTTGCATGTTGCGTTTATATTTTTGTTCAGTGTAATTTGAAAGCTAGTTTGTATGTGATGAGAGATATCAAGTTGGTTCCATGTTTCTGGCTTATGTGTTTGTTCCGTCTAATTACAGGAAAGGTCCAGTAATTATATATCTGAGTTACATGTAAAATAAAAAACAGCATGGGTTCACAGCATTGCCTGTGGTTCTCCTGACATTGGAAGGTGTAGTTGTAATGCGTGCGTACTGACGGCAGAGAAGTCAGGCGCAGGAGAGCAAAGACTGTGTTACAACAGTGCAGTTTAATAATAAAAATCACCGTGAACAAAAACAATAAATAAATACAATGGGACGAAGCCCTTTGCACGCCAGACATAACGTGCACAAACTCTTACAATCAACAATTCCGGACAAGAACATGGGGGGAACAGAGGGTTAAATACACAACATGTAATTGATGGAATTGAAACCAGGTGCGAGGGAAGACAAGACAAAACCAATGGAAAATGAAAGGTGGATCAGCGATGGCTAGAAGGCCGGTGACGTCGACCGCCGAACGTCGCCCGAACTACCAGAGGGACCGACTTTGGCAGAAGTCGTGACAGTAGTGAGTGGCAAGTTGATAATCACCCCATTAATTGCCTCGAAACTGAACCTAAACTATACCTAAACTAATTTCACACGTATAACAACAGATGAAATAAATGAAGTAAAGTATGATGAGGGAGAATAGGTGAGTTGATGAGTGAGGGAAGCAGACATTGCATAATTATGTAATCACCAATTGTGAATGAAGAACGGGATGGGCCATTCTATTCTATTGTATTGGTATATTCTAATTCTAATTTCAAAATTGTATGTACCCTATATCAGTCCACCTTAATCCAAGCAGTTTTATCAGTCTGCTCTGGCCTACATGGAGTACACAGTGAGAGCATGCATAATTTACAATGGCAAGAAGACCAAGATGAATGGATGCACATGCTGCGTTAGCGCTGCTACAAGATCTGAACGAAAACGACTCAGATGGTGGAGAAGAAATGAATCATGACATCTCTGATGATTATTCTTTTGATTCTGAGCCTCAGCCTGAACCTACACCTCCAAGGCCTATGCGCAAAAAAAGCCAGAATGGTATGCACTGAACAGTTGCCCGTGCCACCACAAAATGAAACCGTGAGACAGGAGAGAGGAAGGGACTGCCATTTCGGAAAATATCCACATCAGGCAGCAGGTGAGCGAGTGTCGGAGAATGTGGTGTTGAGGCTTGTGGAACCTTATGTTGGCAAGGGGAGAAATGTCACCATGGACAATTTCTTCATTTCACTGTCTTTGGCGAACATGTTGCTTGCAAATAAAACAAGCCTAGTCAGCACCATGAACAAAGCGAGACGGGAGCTCCCTCTGCGCAAAATAAGGCACCTGCACAGCCGTTGTACTCCCCAACTGGGCTGAAGAATGACAAGACTATACCAAAGCAAAGCAAGAAAGAACGTTTCTGTCATGAGCACCATGCATCCAACAGTTGCCATCGACCAGACACAATAAAGAGAAAACCGGATACTATTTCGCACTACAACCAAACAAAGGTATGTCTATATTACATAATATGCATCGCCGTATATAGATACACTTATGCAATGCATTGTGCTCTTATGTAAAACATGTGTTGTTTTTCCTATGGCAAAATAATCCTAACGTGTTCTACTCTATATTGTTCCATAGGTTGGTGTGGATGTTTTGGATCAGATGGGACCGCTGTACACTGTGAAAGGAGGCACCCGCCACAGGCCTGTTTCTGTGTTCTACAGTTGTTCTACAACATGCTTGACTTGGAGTTGCTATCAATGCACAGGTGTTGTTCTAACAGTGAATGAACAACACCATGCCCAGGAGAGACTCCATCATGAGTATAGCATACGGGCTACGTGAGAGACATATGAGGGCCAAGGCAGCAGCAAAGATTCCACGTGAGCCAAATTGCGCACAGTTTCTAGGGAGGAGACAGTGCCAGGTGGCCAGATGCACTAAGAACAGAACCTGTGTCACCTGCAAGCTACGTGTTTATGAGTAGCTTTATGCGGCGAAGATTTATGTCGACTGTTAGGACAAGGGATAACAGCTAAATTAATTCCAACTGATGCCATTGCGCAGGCCATGTGAGCATGATCTGATAATAATTTACTATTTTTTATTGCTGTCATATCGACACTTATATTCATTGTAATGCCCTTATTGTTTTTGTGCAGATTTTCACTATTTATCAAGCAACCTTGGCACTTATAATGATGTTTAGGCTACTGTTTTGTCACGGATACTCCCTCTCCGGCCTCTAGGTCATCAGGCTGCTGATTATCCCGCACATCCGTCACCATCGTCAAGCGCACCAGCGCCTCATGACACTCACCTGGACTCCATCACCTCCTTGATTATCTTCCCTGTATCTGTCACTCCCCAGGGATCTTACCTCAGGTGTTATTGACTCTGTTTCATGTCGGTGCGTTGTTTGAGTTTTGTCTTTATTGGTTTGTTTATTTATTAAAACACTCACTCCCTGTATTTGCTTCCCGACTCTCAGCGCACTTCTTACAGTTTTCATCATTTGACTGCGCGGTTTGCTGACCATGCATCTTTGTGGTTGGGGTATTTTGTAAGAAACTAATAATTACACTGTTGGATGTTGCAGTTGGAATGACTGCTCGTTAGTTTAAAGGGGGGGTCCCTCCAGGCCCAGAGGTTCTAGTGTTAATGACTGTTCATGTAAGGATATATAAACTGATAAATGATTGCTTGAACATGGAAAAAAAATTTAAGCAACTGAACTTATGCCCTGCAGGGGTTATCTACATAAAAACTAGTAATCATATCCCAGGCTGTCTTACACAGGCTGACTTTGCAACTAAGATCAATGATGTTTCGTTGTGTCTGTCCACCCTGACTGGCATCAGTGTCTTGGAGCTTCGTAGATGGGACATTTCTAAATGGGGCCTTTAGCCCTCCAGACTATGACTGTCACCAGATTACAGGCCTTGGCCCTGATAAATGAAAGAGCCCCAGGCTCCTAGGGCCTGCACCCTCTTCAACAGAGGAGGATGGGACCCGGTTTCCTAATTCACTCTAATTTTCAAACGATCTGATTGTGGAAATGGGAATGCGAGCAGACCCTTAAAACGACTAATGAGCTTAATCGACCACACTTGGCAATCTTATTTAAGTCCATGAATTAAACCATTAAAAAACCTGCTTGAATTTAACTGGCGGCCCCTTAATCTCAACAAATAACTCTAATCCTGCGTGCCGGAACGCAGGCTTCATGGAGGCTTCCTGCGTTAGCCTACTGTATGTGTGTGTGTTTGTTATGTGTGTGTGTGTGTTTGTTATGTGTGTGTGTGTGTGTGTGTGTATGCAGGCGAGGCGAAGTGATAGTAGGGTATCAGAAGACTTGTCCCATCCTTATTCCCCCATTGGTTCCCTCCAGGGACAGTGTTTATTGGCTGTTTGTGAAGCCCTCTCTTCCCCCGCCGCCCTCAGCAACCATTGTTTCAACAAAGCCTGTTACTTGATCGTTCAATTTTCTGCTTCCTCTGGTTCCAGTGCTGCAGCTGCTGCGTCTCCCGAGCATGGAGAATGGGATGAGAGGGGAACTGCTCCACTGATAAGGATGAAGGGCAAATATTGAAACCTCACTGTTTGTTTTCCTGTCGTCGCCTTCTCTTCTTCTCCTCCTTATTTACCCAACACATTTCTATTCTTCGCCTCACCAAACCTCGGTGGCTGCTGCTAATTCTCGTTTCCTTACATTGATCTGCAACCATCTGTAACCAGGAGGTTGGTGTTGCGTCATAACAGGGCCTGTTACCTTCTCAGTGGTCTCCTCATATGTCCTAACCATACTCCCCTGTTCTATACTCAGGAAGGACTGTGATGGTTTACGGGGGGCTAGTTAAGACCCCTGCTGCCATAGGTGGTGGTCGTGATACTGACAGACAGGACAGAGGGACTAAAGTGTTGGCTGCCACGTGACGTCACTGGCGGGCATGAAGCTGGGAACGGGATCTGGGAGAGAAAGAGAGGCTGAAGCAGATGGCATCTCCGTAACAATGCCCGCTGAGCCCTGAGACTCAGACCCTCCAACTGCAGGACACACACGCTGTCTGCTCCCTGCTCCACTGACACAACCACTGATGCTGGATGACAGCTCAGACTGGGGGACTGCAAGGTCCGGGAGGGAGGCAGAGGGAGAGTGACAGGCGGCTGTAGGACAAAGTCACCGTTTTTTTTCTCAGTAGTTTGTTGTTTGGAAAATAGCTCTTCAATTTGATTCTAATATGTGGTTTGGTAAGCACACTAGCCATGTTTTCTTGTAGACCTGTATCATTAATTAAATCAACAGAATATTTACAACCTGTTGTTTTTGCTTACTTCTTCACCCTTTCCTAGATTGACACTGTTGACACTTTAACCTTCTACACCTTGAATACATTTAGATAAGCTCTTCAATGCAAAAACATGAGCAAATAAAAATGGCAATAGATTTAAAAACGTCTGATTAATGTTCCTCTGGAGTACTGTGCATTTTTAAATGTGTCCTTCTGAAACAGTATCATTAGGAAACACAGGAGAATCTGAGACTAATTAGCCTGATTAGCATGGAGTGGGAGACCGAGGTAGCCAGAGTCCATCGCCGGCCCTAGGAGAGACGCTTTTAATGAGCACTCGGCTGTGTGTTTACCAAACTCACATCTCCGCTACAACCCTTCACACAATCCAGCACACGTTTCACTGAGCCGAGCGCACTTAATAAACCACTTTTCATTTCACTTTTTGCATTCTAAAAAATCAACTGCATTTAAAAGCTGGTTACTTCTCTATTTGCTAATGATATGAAAAGTGAACTGGATGGAGCATAGTGGGGAGTTAGTTGAACAATTGATGAGGCTCTATTGAGTAATACATGACTGATATAATATTGATCATCTGGGTGTAGAGTAGGGATAGCGGTATAATTGTCAGTTGGCTCCAGTAACTGACTTCACTGCAGTCACTTTGTCTAGTTACAGTGGTACTATGATGTGGTGACAAGACCTGTGGCAGGTAAAGTAAGGCCCAGGGACACCCCCATCCCCCTCCCCTTCCCCCATCCTCATTAGGGTAGGGTACTGACAGCCCCCAGGTGGCCCAACTAGGTGGAGATGGATGAGGTGTCTGGCCAGCAGCCTCAGAGAGGACAGTCCAGTGTGAGAGGCCTGTGAGAGGAACCAGGACTTGTAGTGACAGCCAGCCCCTCCCCAGGGTCCCAGGTCTAGGGACAGACAGGGGGCTCTCACCATCAGGCCTGGGCCTTAGTTAAGGTCTCAGGTAAGACTCTAAGGTACACCTCAGTACACTACCTAGCCACAAAGCAGTTACTGCAGCAGATAAAGAACAGGCCAGTCAATGCATCAGTGTTACTGAACAGAAGACCTCATTCAACAAAGGACAACAATAACAAGTCAAATCAAATGTAATTTGTCACATGCTTCGCATGCAAAAGTCAGGGTAGCACCATGGTGTAGCCGGAGGACAGCTAGCTTCCGTCCTCCTCTGTGTACATTCACTTCAATACAAAACCTAGGAGGCTCATGGTTCTCACCCCCTTCCATAGAATTACATAGAAATTATGACAACTTACGGAGAATGTCCTCCAACCTATCAGAGCTTTTGCAGCCTGAACTGACATGTTGTCCACCCAATCAAAGGATCAGAGAATGAATCTAGTACTGAAAATTTGATTTGATTTGACATAAGCTACAGCTAGCTAGCACTGCAATGCATAAAATGTCATGAGTAGTTGACTCAAAGATAGAGAAAAACAATAGTTTAACAGTTTTGAACAAATTAATTTCTTCAAAAATGAAGGAGAAGCAAGAGAGAGGGAGAGGGTGAGAGATTTCCTCATTTTGACTTTTACTTACTTCGCTAGCAATTGCAGCTAGCTAGTTTAGCCTACTCAAACACCCAGCTCAAACAAAGGGATGCTACAGTATGTTAGCTAGATGGCTATGACTATCCAACACAACACTGGAACTTTCAAATCAAGGCCTGCTGGTGCAGGTGCTAAATTGCTTACTGAATGTACACTGTAACGTTACTGCATGATTGTAGCAGGTTTAATAATGCGTTAGTTATATTAGCTATGTTGACTATGACATTACTTTAGCTAATATGGTGACAACGATGTAGGCAGTGTGTAGCGGTTATGATATGGTTTGGCTTGAAAATGATTTTTCGCCTTGTCACAGACAGCTGATGTGTTGTGCATTGTACACAAGCGAAGGGAAAATGTGAGAGGAGGAGAGCGCACAAATGTGAGATGGAATACAACATGGCTGCTATGAAAGTGAACTGTGTTTACGTGTGATCAGGGGTGTATTCATTCCACCGATTCTCTTGAAAAACGTTTCTTAAACGGAAGCAAATGGAACAAAACGGGGATAAATATACCTGAATTTGTCCAATAGAAACTCTCGATTGCAACTGTTATACTAATGATTACACCCTATATCAGCTAGATGGAGGCAAGAGTGTGCAAGGCGGTATTGAATGTGTCACTGTCTGTCACCTCAATTGTTTCTCTTGACCTGTGTGCACCTATGCTGTAAACTTTCATTCATACGTAGGCTCGGTTGTAGCAACCTCATGATGGGTATAGGGGAAATTCAAGTATCATGTAGCAGCCTAAACCTATCAATGTTACATTGAACTGGGTGAATGGAATATGAATTACAGTCACCCAATATGCTGTACTAGAAATAAGACCATGCTCATGAAAAACTAAAATCTTGGTCCCTCACCGATCGCCACTGGTGTTGGTGTGTCAGTGTCAATATGTGTGAGTGTGTTGGTAGAGTCCAGTCTGTGTGCATACAGTCAGTGCAAAAGAGTTAGTACAAAAAAGGGTCAATGCAGGTACTGGAGTCTGGGTAGCCATTTCATTAGCTATTTAGCGGTCTTGTTTAGAAGTCTTATGGCTTGGGGGTAGAAGCCATTCAGGGTCCCGTTGGTTCCAGAAGCATTGGCGCTGCTTAACGTGTGGTAGCAGAAAGAACAGTCTGTGGCTTAGGTGGCAGGAGTCTTTCGCAATCTTTTGGCAGGGAGCTCGGCCCCAGTGATGTACTGGGCCATACACAGTACCCTCTGTAGCGTCTTGCAGTCGATGCCAAGCAGTTGCCATACCTTGCGGTGATGCAGCCAGTCAAGATGGCCCATGCTAAATCTTTTCAGCCTCCTGAGGGGGAAGAGGTGTTGTTGTGCCATCTTCATGACTGTGTTGGTGTGTTTAGACCATGATAGAGCCTTAGTGATGTGACACCAAGGAACTTGAAGCTCTCCACTACAGCCCCGTCGATGTGAATGGGGGCGTGCTCAGCCCTCCGTTTCCTGTAGTCCACGATCAGCTCCTATATCTTACGGACGTTGAGGGAGAGGTTGTTGTCCTGGCACCACACTACCAGGTCTCTGTCCTCTCTATTGGGTGTCTCATCGTCGTTGGTGATCAGGCCTACCGTCAACAAACGTAATGATGGTGTTGGAGTTGTGCACAGCCATGCAATCGTGGGGGAACAGGGAGTATTGAGGGGCCCCATGTTGACGGTCACCCCCTGGGGGTGGCCCATCAGGAAGTCCAGGATCCATTTTCAGAGGGAGGTGTTCAGTCCCAGGGACTTTAACTTAGTGATGAGCTTCGAGGGCACTATGGTGTTGAACGCTGAGCTGTAGTCAATGAACAGCATTCTCACGTAGGTGTTCCTTTTGTCCAAGTAGGAAAGGGCAGTGTGGAGTGCAAGAGATTGTGTCGTCTGTGGATCTGTTGGGGCGGTATGCGAATTGGAGTGGGTCCAGTGTGTCTGGGATGATGGTGTTGATGTGAGCCATGACCAGCCTTACAAGTAAGGAAACAAAAGACTGGTACTTCATAATTTTCAAGTGCAGAATGATAGAATAGTCAATTAATGATTTCTTCTCTAAGTTGGACTGGGAGAAGGATAATTACTCTGGATGGTCGATGCTGCTCCAGTAGCCCTCTCTAAGTTATTATACATTTAGTCTATAAGTCTCCTTGAGAGTATCAATTTCGGATTAATACAAAGGGCTATGTTGATATATATCAATGAGAAACCTCCACAATTCTTGGCAATGTTGTTGGTAACAGGACATTTGGCCAGCCAGGAAGCGGACGTCAGGCGTTTGAGCGATCCATCTGGTGTATTGTTGTCACTGCTGTCATTGCGATGATTATCGTTCAGCAGTCATCCAGGTTCTGGCATCTCCTGTGGCATGAAGGAGAGGCACAGGATAAGTGCTCAGAGAGAGGACCATTTAGAGAAACAGGTGCAATTCTACTAAAAGTGCAATCAGAAAAATATAATGTTTGCTGTAATCATTTCCACCGTTGTTTACAGAATAGCCCATTGCTGGGCCCCAATAATTTCATATTGTGACGATCATTTTTATAATAGAAAAGCCAACTACAGAGCCATGGTTATCCAAATGTTTCAGTTTACCTGAAAATAAAATAACACATAACACTTTATTCTGGAACCTTCATACTACAAATATGAACAAAGTGTCTCTAATTTGATTAATCAAACAAAATAAATAAGGGGGATGCTTGTGGAAGTTTTGTTAAATCTGCTGTTTTGATTGTCAAGCCTTTTCCTCTCTTCTTTAGCCTAAATCAATGTATTGTATTTCTTTTAGACATTTTCCTAGTGCTTTGATATACATGCAAATAAATCAATGGTCCTATTTTCTGCAGAAGTGGTTTTCAAGAGGTGCATTTTATTTGTAATTAGCAGCAAACTAAAAAAGTGAGAGAAAAAAACAAACCCACTTTTAAAATGATGATGTTCGGTCTCCCTTGGAACCGCTGGCTTTAAAGAGGTATTGATTGGCTAATTGCCTTCAGTTTAAATTCTTTGTTCCTTAAGGTGGTACTTAACCTATGTGACACTGTGAATTTCTAAGAAACTCACTCTTTAAAAAAACACAAGTAAATACTTAACTTCTCAGTGCTAAGGGAATGGACCACAAGTCCTTCGAATGGATGTTTACTCTTCTAGCTTTCAGAAAAGAGGTGCTGTGGGGATTTCTGTGGGGTTTTCAGAGGTTATCCAGCAACAGAGTTAACTCTCTTTGTTAGTATCTGTTAGTGTGTAATGTTAGTACTGAACTGTCTCTAGAGCTCCAGATAAAAGTGCTATATAGAACCAAAAAGGGTTCAGTCCCTTGCTTCACATGGCACCCATAACAGTTCTATATAGAACTCTTTTTAGGCTTTTTGATGAGATTTCTTGGGGTTCTTCTTCACTGAACCAAATACACTGCTCAAAAAAATAAAGGGAACACTAAAATAACACATCCTAGATCTGAATGAATGAAATAATCTTATTAAATACTTTTTTCTTTACATAGTTGAATGTGCTGACAACAAAATCACACAAAAATAATCAATGGAAATCCAATTTATCAACCCATGGAGGTCTGGATTTGGAGTCACACTCAAAACTAAAGTGGAAAACCACACTACAGGCTGATCCAACTTTGATGTAATGTCCTTAAAACAAGTCAAAACGAGGCTCAGTAGTGTGTGTGGCCTCCACGTGCCTGTATGACCTCCCTACAATGCCTGGGCATGCTCCTGATGAGGTGGCGGATGGTCTCCTGAGGGATCTCCTCCTAGACCTGGACTAAAGCATCCGCCAACTCCTGGACAGTCTGTGGTGCAACGTGGCGTTGGTGGATGGAGCGAGACATGATGTCCCAGATGTGCTCAATTGGATTCAGGTCTGGGGAACAGGCGGGCCAGTCCATAGCATCAATGCCTTCCTCTTGCAGGAACTGCTGACACACTCCAGCCACATGAGGTCTAGCATTGTCTTGCATTAGGAGGAACCCAGGGCCAACCGCACCAGCATATGGTCTCACAAGGGGTCTGAGGATCTCATCTCGGTACCTAATGGCAGTCAGGCTACCTCTGGCGAGCACATGGAGGGCTGTGCGGCCCCCCAAAGAAATGCCACCCCACACCATGACTGACCCACCGCCAAACCGGTCATGCTGGAGGATGTTGCAGGCAGCAGAACGTTCTCCACAGCGTCTCCAGACTGTCACGTCTGTCACATGTGCTCAGTGTGAACCTGCTTTCATCTGTGAAGAGCACCAGTGGCGAATTTGCCAATTTTGGTGTTCTCTGGCAAATGCCAAACGTCCTGCACGGTGTTGGGATGTAAGCACAACCCCCACCTGTGGACATCGGGCCCTCATACCACCCTCATGGAGTCTGTTTCTGACCGTTTGAGCAGACACATGCATATTTGTAGCCTGCTGGAGGTCATTTTGCAGGGCTCTGGCAGTGCTCCTCCTGCTCCTCCTTGCACAAAGGCAGAGGTAGCGGTCCTGCTGCTGGGTTGTTGCCCTCCTACTGCCTCCTCCACGTCTCCTGATGTACGGGCCTGTCTCCTGGTAGTGCCTCCATGATCTGGACACTACGCTGACAGACACAGCAAACCTTCTTGCCACAGCTCGCATTGATGTGCCATCCTGGATGAGCTGCACTACCTGAGCCACTTGTGTGGGTTGTAGACTCCGTCTCATGCTACCACTAGAGTCAAAGCACCGCCAGCATTCAAAAGTGACCAAAACATTAGCCAGGAAGCATAGGAACTGAGAAGTGGTCTGTGGTTACCACCTGCAGAACCACTCCTTTATTGGGGGTGTCTTGCTAATTGCCTATAATTTCCACCTGTTGTCTATTCCATTTGCACAACAGCATGTGAAATGTATTGTCAATCAGTGTTGCTTCCTAAGTGGACAGTTTGATTTCACAGAAGTGTGATTGACTTGGAGTTACATTGTGTTGTTTAAGTGTTCCCTTTATTTTTTTGAGCAGTATATAATAACCATAAAGGTTCTTCTTCACTGAACCAAACAGTTCCATATAGAACCCTGTATAGCAGGAATCATCAACTAGATTCAGCTGCGGGACGATTTTTTGGTCAGGGGACCGGAATGTAATTACAAATAACTTGTAGACTGCAAATTGACCGAAAGAACCTCAAACAGATATAATATTTGATTAAAACAAAATAATTTATAAATGATCACGTAACTCTCTCTACAGTGCATTCTGAAAGTATTCAGACATCTTATCTTTTTCCAATTTACACACAATACTCCATAATGACAAAGCAATTTTTTTGCACATTTATTTTTAAAAACCTGTAAATATGACATTTACATAAGTATTCAGATGTGATCTTTTATAAATTATTTTGTTGAAGCACCTTTGGTAGCGATTACAGCCTCAAGTCTTCTTTGGTATGACGCTATAATCTTGGCACAACTGTATTTGGGGAGACTCTCTCATTCTTCTCTGCAGATCCTCTCAAGCTCTGTCAGGTTGGATGGGGAGCGTCGCTGCACAGCTATTTTCTGGTCTCTCCGGAGATGTTGGATCAGGTTCAAGTCTGGGCTACTTAAGGACATTCAGAGACTTGTCCCGAAGCCACTCCTGCATTGTCTTGGCTGTGTGCTTAGGGTTGTTGTCCTGTTGGAAGCTGAACCTTTGCCCCAGGCTGAGGTCCTGATGGCTCTGGAGCAGGTTCTCATCAAGGATCTCTCTGTACTTTGCTCCGTTCATCTTTCACTCGATTCGGACTAATCTCCCGGTCCCTGTCACTGACAAACATCCCCACAGCATGATGCTGCCACCACCATGCTTCACCGAAGGGATGGTGCCAGGTTTCCTCCAGACGTGACGCTTGGCATTCAGGCCAAGGAGTTAAATGTTGGTTTCAACAGACCAGATAATCTTGTTTCTCATGGTCTGAGAGTCCTTTAGGTGCCCTTTGGCAATCTCCAAGCGGGCTGTCATGTGCCTTTTACTGAGGAGTGGCTTCCATGTGGCCACTCTACCATAAAGGTGTGATTGGTGGAGTGCTGCAGAGATGGTTGTCTTTCTGGAAGATTCTCCCATCTCCACAGAGGAACTCTGGAGCTCTGTCAGAGTGACCATCGGGTTCTTGAATTTACCACAGGTGGACTCCAATCAAGTTGTTGAAACATCTCAAGGATGATCGGTGGAAACAGGATGCACCTGAGCTCAATTTCGAGTCTCATAGCAAAAGGTTTGAATACTTATGTAAATAAGGTGTTTCTGTTTCTTATTTTTTATACATTTGCAAAAATGCCTAAAAACCTGTTTTTGCATTGTCATTACGGGGTATTGTGTGTAGATTGATGAGAAAAAAATATTTAGTACATTTCGTATAATATTTAGTAACAAATTGTGGAAAACGGGAAGGGGACTGAATACTTTCCAAATGCACTGTATTTTATGCTTGTGAATAGTTCGGAACAGATTTCCTAAATTAAAATGACTTAGAGCTGATTTGTTGCTGTTTTGACAGTCTTTTATGTCTGACAATAAAACAAATCCCAAATATATTTGTGGGGGGGGGGGGGGGGGGGGGCGGGCTAATCAAATCACCAGTTGGGGAACCCTGCTGTATGGTGGCATTTATGAATTACAGCTACTACTAATAAAATAGCAATATTACTAAGAAAAGAAATAGAATACATAGTGAAATAATGCACTAAAGAACACCAGCATTTCATGTCATTACAGTCATACTCAAACACAAACAGATCAGGTAATGCAAACAAATAGTTTGGAAATAGGGCGGGAAAGTGTATAATTTTTGGTTGTTGATTGTATTGCCTTTGATCCAATAAAAACAATTGTTCACAAAAAAATACATAGTTTGGAATCACTGTCTTCTTGAATTGTCATGCTGTATAAATGGCAGATGGTGGACAGTGACGTTCGGAAAAATGTTAATTATAGAACAGTAAGGTTCTATCTGTAGCAAATGTAACCTTCTGGCCGTGTGGCTTAATTGCAACGCCAGGGTAGTGGGTTCAATTCCCACGGGGAACCAGTATGAAAATTTATGCTCTCACTACTGTATGTTTCTCTGGATAAGAGCATATGCTAAATTACCAAAATGTTAAATGTTCTGAATAAGGCTCTTACAGTAAATTTTGACCAAAGACCCAAAAGGTTCTATAGAGAAAGGTTTTTCTAAGAGTGTAAGAAATCACTGACCATGTCACACTGCAGACTCATGAGCTGAAACTGGAAGAGTCCTGCCCTCTGTCTTTGTTCCTAACAACACTGTGTGCTACCATGACTAATGGGTCAATAAATAGAGAAACATATGTTCCTAGCTTCGTGCCCCTCAAGTCTTATAGGATTTGGGTGAGACTCAAAGGGCAGGCCCGCTGTGGCTCTGCTGTGACCAGGAAACTGATCACGCTAATCTCTATTATTCCAGATGCAGCACAACTATTCTTGGTGCAAGGCTCCAGCTGGAGTCGCCCATCTGTCTCTGTGGGAGGAACCTCCATGCTGATCCCAGAGCAGCCCCTGGCTCCTTCCTCCTCCTCCTCTCCACTCCCCAGGCACTGTGGTATGAATGCCCCCCCCCCCCCCCCCCCCCTGTGATCCCTGGCCCTGGCTGGCACCACTCATCCTCTGGTTGGCTGGATTCTAGGTCGGCTGCTGCTAGGGTACAGCTGGCACTGTGGCAAACCCTCTACTTACCAACCAGCTGTGTGTGTGTGTGTGTGTGTGTGTGTGTGTGTGTGTGTGTGTGTGTGTGTGTGTGTGTGTGTGTGTGTGTGTGTGTGTGTGTGTGTGTGTGTGTGTGTGTGTGTGTGTGTGTGTGTGTGTGTGTGTGTGTGTGCAGGCCAGGCGTGGCTGTTCTACTGTCCTCGGCAGACAAAAAATTGCTTCCCTCCTCCTATGCCAATCCATAGTATGGTAAAACATAGTTGCATTGCCTTTATTAGTCCTAATTCCTGCCCTATTCAGATGGGACTAGTAGCCTATTACAAGACAACGTTGGTTATGTAGGCTAATTATTACCTCAGCATGTGGGTTATTCCTGAGGACAATTTGCACGGGATTCGTTTTTTCAAAACTGCCCCCTGTAATATTTTACTATGAAGATATTTCAACATCATATCTCAATGATAAAAGGCTACACTGACAACTCGTGCTTGGCTGCCTAATGTCAAGGTGTCCCGATAATATTTAAATTAAGCAAGTGTGATCATAATCATTATTTTAGTGATCCATGGTGGACATTCTTGCTGGTGTGGCATATAACCTAGCGGTTAAGCTCATTGGGCCAGAAACCGAAAGGTCACTGTTTCAAATCCCCGAGGCAAGGTGGCAAGATCTGCCATTCTGCGCTTGAGCAAGGCAGTTAACCCCCTACAAAAACTGTGCCGATGACGTTGATTAAGGCAGCACCCCGCACCTCTCTGATCCAGAGGGTTAAATGAGGAAGACACATTACTGACATGCTGATTCGTGCACATAGGTCTAATAACATTGCCCAGCCTCCCCAAGTAAAACTAATCTCGTCCGAATAGTTTCAGGCTCAAGACTAACAATTTTGGCTATTTAAGATCTGAATATCAGCTAATATCAACCACCGAAGTTTTGCAGGCATTATCTTGAGCCTATTTGCAATAAGTATCAATGTATTTTCACAGAGGGAAATGCAGAAGTATTTTTTAAATTATTTTATTTATTTCACCTTTATTTAACCAGGTAGGCTAGTTGAGAACAAGTTCTCATTTACAACTGCGACCTGGCCAAGAATAAAGCGAAGCAATTCGACACATACAACAACACAGAGTTACACATGGAATAAACAAACATACAGTCAATAATACAGTAGAAAAAATATATATACAGTGTGTGCAAATGAGGTAAGATAAGGGAGGTTAGGCAATAAATAGGCCACATTTGCTATGAATGCTTCTTAAAAATTTACATGGCCTACTCTTGAAATCACAATTTAGCCCACGGAGTGAAACTCCCAGACAGCAGTTGTGAGTAGGCTAATTTAATTCCATATTGTCAATTTTATTTAAATGTAACCTGTCCTGTTTTTAGGATATGGTGTTTGTTAACATGTTCGGTCAAATCGAAATGCATTTTTATTTGATAGGACGCAAGGCTATTTGATCAGAGACGTGCATGATCCAGAAAGTGTCTGTCTCATGAAATGATCATTAACATGGTGTCCAGTCTATAGACTAGAGACAATCGCCATATCTTAGGCCTAATATTCTTTCTAGCGATTAGGCTACGCTACATGATTTATGTTAGACGACTTTGACAGAGCATTGGAGGGACGCAGCACTGCTTCTCTCCAACAGCACCCTAGAGAGGCGCTGGGCATTGATGAGCTAAATATTTTATTTTGCACCCCTGACTTTGGTAAAGTGGGCACTGCTTCTCTTGCCTGCCCCTTGGATACTAATAAATATCAGAGACTCGAACCATCTGCCTCCCGTGTCTGCATCTGGTTCTCGCCCTGTCCCCTTATAGTTAGCTGATATGGCTAATTAAGTGACTGTCAGTGACTGACTCCTAAGCGACCGCTTATGTTGCCTATGCTTGGAACCGGCCATGCAAAACAAATATTTAGGTGAGAGCTGAATCAGCTCAGACACGGGAGGCAGATGGTTCGAGTCTCTGATATTTATTATAATCCAAGGGGCAGGCAAGAGAATGGTCATGGACAGGCAAAAGATCATAACAAGGTCAGAGTCCAGGAGGTACAGAGGGGCAGGCAGGCTTGAGGTCAGGGCAGGCAGTATGGTCAAGCAGGCAGGTTCAGAGTCAAGGCAGGCAAGGGTCAAAACTGGGAGGACTAGCAAAAAAACAGAGAAAAGGAAAAAGCAGGAGCACGAAGTAACACGCTGGTTGACTTGACAAAACAAGACAAACTGGCACAGACAGACAGAAAACACAGGTATAAATACCCAGGGGATAATGGGGAAGATGGGTGACACCTGGAGGGGGTGGAGACAAACACAAGCACAGGTGAAATAGATCAGGGTGTGACACTAACAATTTTTAGATTGGTAGTTAGTCTAGCCAGCTATCTAAACTTCTAATAATCATGGCCAAATACTTACAGGGCATGCAGGACACATGTCAGGGGCCCTGACTTCCAGGGGGCCAACATTGATTTTGTTAGTTATTCCTCAGATATCATATTAACAAGGCATAAGTCATTACAAAATGTGTAGAATTGCAGGAAATTTTCTATAAAATTGCACAAAAAAACATCTCCACTACATGGCAAAATGGTTAGAATTGCAGAAAACTTGTTTTAAAACTGCAACATTTTCTCTATCAAATAAAATACAATTTTGTGAAGAAAAGAAGGTTTTTTTTCACATGCTCCGAATACAACAGGTGTAGGTAGACCTTACAGTCAAATGCTTACTTACAAGCCCTTAACCAACAATGCTTTAAGAAGTTAAGACAAAAATAAAAAATAAGTGTTAAGTAAAAAATAGATAAGTAAAACATTTCCAAATTAAAATAAAGTTACAAATAATTAAACAGCAGCAGTAAGATAACAAGCGAGGCTATATACAGGGGGTACCAGTACAGAGTCAATGTGCTTTGGGCACCGGTTAGTTGAGGTAATTGAGGTACTGTAATATGTAAATGTAAGTAGAGTTAAAGTGACTCTGCATAGATTGCAAACAGAGAGTAGCAGAAGCATTAAAAGAGTCTTTGACAATTTTTAGGGCCTTCTTCTGACACCGCCTGATATAGAGGTCCTAGATGGCAGGAAGCTTGGCCCCAGTGATGTACTGGGCCATACGCACTACCCTTAGTAGTGACTTGCAGTCGGAGGCCGACTGCAATACCAGGCAGTGATGCAACCAGTCAGGATGCTCTCGATGGGAATAGGCTTTGTCGTGCCCTCTTCACGACTGTCTTAATGTGTTTGGACCATGATAGTTTGTTGGTGATGTGGACACCAAGGAACTTGAAGCTCTCAACCTGTTCCACTACAGCCCCCTCGATGAGAATGGGGGCGTGCTCGGTCCTCCTTTTCCTGTAGACCACAATCATCTCCTTTGTATTGATCACGTTGAGGGAGAGGGTGTGTGTGTGTGTGTGTGTGTGTGTGTGTGTGTGTGTGTGTGTGTGTGTGTGTGTGTGTGTGTGTGTGTGTGTGTGTGTGTGTGTGTGTGTGTGTGTGTGTGTGCGCGCGCGCGCGCGCAAAGGGGCGGACTGAGACCGTAAATCGTCCCTTGCATTTCAAACAAAACGGCCCATTTTTTTTCCTTGAGGGCCCCTTTGGAGCCCTGCTGAAAGGGAGGAAAACGGATTAATGCTCACACAGCCAGGAAAGTTCAGAGCCTAATGGCTTTATTCTCCCTCACTGGATGAACACCTGCTGAATACTCTCCCTGACCAATAGCCCAGCAGCTTATCTTCTTCTCCTGAAGCTCTGATTTAATTATACTGTTCAGATTAGAATTCTAGTTCAAATCTCTATTATTTTACTGTACATCTGATATGAACAATATGTCTCTACAAGAGTTTCTATTGAATACTTTTACATAGTGTTTTACATATTTATTATATGTTACAATGTAGATATCCTACAGAAGCTGTCAGATGGACGTGGAAGAGAATCTGTTTAATCAGGACCAGACCAGATCCGTCTTCTCTGGTTGGGGAACAGAAGAGAACCACATATTCCTCTGTTAGCCACCAGCGCTGCATCTCTGTTAACTGTTAATTATTCTTCACACCCGCTCAGAGCGAACCATGACGACAAGCGTCAGAGGGTCTGGAGGAATGTGTGCCACACAGACCAGACGCCACCAACACCTGGCCCATATCTCATCTCCTTGTACGCCACCCTACAACAAAGCAGCCAGTCTCTCCATGAAAGCTATACTGTATGTTCACATATGATCGGGGTCTGGTTTACAGAGATTTATGAAAAGTGACACTTCGAGACCTTGGGACTATAAGGTTCAAGCTGACATTTTTGTAAAAAATGAATTGGTCACATGTAATTGATCTTTACATGGTTCTTCATATATCTATGAAGTTTGATTATTTTTAAAGTACATTTTCAGTGAAAAAAATCAAAAACTGTAAGTTTCTATCTGCATAAACCCATTTGAATATGGACCAATCAGAGCACTTCTTCGCCATCTCCCTCTAAGTATGGTCTAGGCTAGTCTAGCCAGCAATAATGACACGCAAGCAACAACAAAAAACTTCACGGTCAGAAATCCTAAATGATGTTCAGTGACGACAGTAGTTCATCTGATGATCATAATACACGTCAATGTATTTGATGATGTGTTCTGACTCTATCTTGGTAAAATAGTGTTTTTCTATCATTTATCTAGTCAAATAGCTACAGTTATCTTAAAAACTGCACATTTCTAATTCGGAAATGTCAGATAGAAGGTTCTATCTGCAATTGCATCCCCCTAATAAACAGATTTACCAGTGTCTCAGGATTTTGATACTCTGCACTTCAGGTCCCTTTAAGGTGTGGATATGGGTTATGAAAGAAGAATTGACTACAAAACAGTTCTGAGATTTGGGATGTGAAAACTTTGATGCTCAATATCTCAGAACTATACTTTGCGCCGATAGAATCTTATAGTCCCAAGGTCACAATTTACTGGGCCTCCTTAATCATATCTCTATTCAAATGTGCATTCACTGTATGTTCAGAGCAATGCTACTGTAAACCCAGCAGAGAGAGTCAGTGTCATAGAGATCCTATTAAATTAACCCTCAAAGTTCCATAGTGGGGCGAAAATGGCAGCCAGTCTAATTGGAATGAATGGCAGTAGAGGCTTACAGTAGGTGATGCATTTCCTGCTTTTACTTATACAAGGAAATAAAAGTAAGACGTGATGTATTAGACATTGTATAATGGAATTATAGTCAACCTAAAATATTGTAATATAATTATAAATACAGTTTATACAGGTTTTATACCAATTTTCTGTATAAGTAGCCTCTAAAATATATGTAAAAAGACCATAAATGTCTGATGTTATTTCCTTGGAAAACTGTGAGAGCTATTATATGATACAATATCAGTACTTGTTGCATTTCCAACTTGTTTAAGTCCTATCATCAACTGATTTGAGCCAGTGTATGGCTGTGGACTGATTGAATTGTGTGAATGGAATGTTGGCCATTTGAAAAATGTATGAAATCATTCCTCTAAAACTGGCTGGCTAGCAAGCTATCAAACATGCAGTGCAGATAAATACTTTACATTGATTGTTTTACGCAATATCTTCTCACAGCACTTGCAAACCATAGTTGGCCAACTCCCTGACCAATATGGCTGACCTTCCTGCCATCATCAGAAGGTTCATGTCCATTCTAGTATTCTAATTCCTAATTGTTTGGTCGGTATAGCCACAGCTTTCAGTGACATGACATACAATACTTCTACCCTACATAATGATTGTAGGTGGGTTGCTGTGCTATGTAGCAATATATAACAATACAATTCAATACAAAATATTGTATTTCTATTCCCATTTGTGGGGGGGGGGGGGGGTTCCCTTTAAAGTAACAAAACGTGCTTGTACATGGTCAACACCTAACAATGTATTTCTCCTTCTTTGTCTCTTTGTGTAATGGTGGCTGGTGGGTCTGGAGAGTTTAAGTGGAACTGTGCTCCAGTGGAAGGTAAAACTGTTTGCCTTTGACTTCCTGCTGTTAGATCGAAGATGGTTCGGCTCAGGGACGTGGCTGGGATTTTCTTTTGTTACAGTTACAATGTGAGACTCCCGTCTACTCTGCTTTCTCTCTGCATGTGGAGTTCCTTTTGTTAACACCCTCCATGGTGAAGAGAGGACACCCTACATGGTGAGGAGAGGACACCCTACATGGTGAGGAAAGGACACCCTACATGATGAGGAGAGGACATCCTCCACTGTGAGGAGAGGGTGGCAGATAGCCTAGTGGTTAAGAGCGTTGGGCCAGTAACTGAAAGGTTGCTTGGTTTGACTTCCCAAGCCAACTAGGTGAAAAATCTGTTGATGTGCCTTTGAGCAAGGAACTTAACCCTAATTTCTCTGGATAAAAGTGTCTGATAAACAACTAAAATGAGAGGACACTCGACATGGTGAGAAGAGGACACCATCCCTTCCTGTTTCTCCCCGAGCTGTTATTTTGGCCAATGTTTTTCCATGTGTGTCTTCTTCAAAGAATAAAAAGCGGCCTCCCAGGTGACGCAGTGGTCTAAGGCACTGCATCCTAGTGTTAGCTGTGCCACTGGAGATTCTGGGTTCGAGTCCAGGCTCTGTCGCTGCTGGTCAAAACAAGGAGACTCATGGGGTGGCGCACAATTGGCCCAGCGTCGTCCGGGTTAGCGGACGGTTTGGCCGGCAGGGATGTCCTTGTCCCATCGCGCACTAGCGACTCCTGTGGCGGGCCGGACACAGTGCATGCTGACACGGTGGCCAGGGTTACGGTGTTTCCTCCGACACATTGGTGCGACTGGCTTCCGGGTTAAGTGGGCATTGTGTCAAGAAGCAATGTGGCTTGGTTGGGTTGTGTTTAAAACGACGCACGGCTCTCGACATTTGCCTCTCCCGAGTCCATACAGGAGTTGCAGTGATGAGACAAGACTCTAACTACCGATTGGATACCACGAAAAAGGGGTTAAAATTTGATTTATGACAAAAATAGATGGACACCATAACCCTTCCGCTCCACATCCTCTCTATACACACCAGCGGAGGATGGTGACTTGACCATTTGCATGGGAGACCCACGGTATAGGCGCGGACAAACGACAAAGCATGTTTAAAGACAAACATTTTTTATTTATTTTTTTAATTTTTTTATTTCACCTTTATTTAACCAGGTAGGCACATTGAGAACAAGTTCTCATTTACAATTGCGACCTGGCCAAGATAAAGCAAAGCAGTTCGACAACATACAAAAACACAGAGTTACACATGGAGTAAAACAACATACAATCAATGATGCAGTAGAAAAAAATAAGACTATATACAATGTGAGCAAATGATGTGAGATAAGGGAGGTAAAGGCAAAAAAGGCCATGGTGGCAAAGTAAATAAAGTATAGCAAGTAAAACACTGGAATGGTAGATTTGTAGTTTGAAGAAAGTTCAAAGTTCAAATATAAATAATATGGTGCAAAGGAGCAAAATAAATAAAATAAATAAATACAGTAGGGGAAGAGGTAGTAGTTTGGGCTAAATTATAGATGGGCTATGTACAGGTGCAGTATCTGGGAGCTGCTCTGATAGCTGGTGCTTAAAGCTAGTGAGGGAGATAAGTGTTTCCAGTTTCAGAGATTTTTGTAGTTCGTTCCAGTCATTGGCAGCAGAGAACTGGAAGGAGAGACGACCAAAGGAGGAGTTGGCTTTAGGGGTGACCAGAGAGATATACCTGCTGGAGCGCGTGCTACAGGTGGGTGCTGCTATGGTGACCAGTGAGCGGAGATAAGGGGGGACTTTACCTAGCAGGGTCTTGTAGATGACCTGGAGCCAATGTGTTTGGCGACGATTATGAAGCGAAGGCCAGCCAACGAGAGCGTACAGGTCGCAGTGGTGGGTAGTATATGGGGCTTTGGTGACAAAACGGATGGCACTGTGACAGACTGCATCCAGCTTGTTGAGTAGGGTATTGGAGGCTATTTTGTAAATGACATCGCCGAAGTCGAGGATTGGTAGGATGGTCAGTTTTACGAGGGTATGTTTGGCAGCATGAGTGAAGGATGCTTTGTTGCGAAATAGGAAGCCAATTCTAGATTTAACTTTGGATTGGAGATGATTGATGTGAGTCTGGAAGGAGAGTTTACAGTCTAACCAGACACCTAGGTATTTGTAGTTGTCCACAAATTCTAAGTTAGAACCGTCCAGAGAAGTGATGCTGGACAGGCGGGCAGGTGCAGGCAGCGATCGGTTGAAGAGCATGCATTTAGTTTTACTTGTGTTTAGGAGCAGTTGGAGACCACGGAAGGAGAGTTGAATGGCATTGAAGCTCGTCTGGAGGGTTGTTAACACAGTGTCCAAAGAAGGGCCAGAAGTATACAGAATGGTGTCGTCTGCGTAGAGGTGGATCAGAGATTCACCAGCAGCAAGAGCGATTTAATAAAGACATTTAAAGTAAAACATGGGGAATGGAAGTGAGAGGGCTACTTGGGAAGGGATCACAGCAGTGAATTAATGAAGGGTATGAGTCATGACTTGAGGTGTGCAGAGGCTTGACTTCAGTGCAGGGGTTGAGGTGTTCAGAGGCTTCAATGCAGGACAGGCTCATCGCGGATGGATGGTGTTTGAGAAGAGCTCAAGTCTTCCACTGAGGGCAGGACACGATTTTACTGGGAAGACAAAAAATCATCACACAGTTAGACAAAAGAGCTAAGAATGAATTAGTCCAAGCAAGGATTAAAATCACATTGATGTGTAATAATGTGATTGTGTTTGTGTATGTGATTGCCTCTACAGACAGTAATGAGAGAAAATAGACATGGCTACTCACAGTGCTTGGAGAGGAAACATTCAATGGCTAGTGGATGATAGGGCACATGAGACATGGCTTCAGTTCAAATAGCAGATCCATTCCATTACAGTAGCGCCATCATAGGTTTGGGCAACAGGTTTCTCCATGAAGTTAAACTCAGACATCTCAGAATTCACAAAGTCAAATACAGACTGTGCATCTCGCCCACTTGACACATCACAGTAGCCCAAATAACGTTCCTGAATAAAGCCCTGATCATCCACATACCTGATGATAACTGACAACTGCGAGAGACAGTGATGTCTGTGGTTTCATCCATTCGCCATTGGACAAAATGTGCTATGTCAACCTCTCTTTTAATCTCAATTTTAATGGATGATGTGATGGAAGATATCAAATCATTCTGAATTGATTTCAACATCCCAGAGAAGACAGTGGAAACGTCCATATGCTTGGCAAGTGAAGCATCGTAAATACAATTACCTCTGCAAGCTCCTTGTAGTTGCCTTCGTAGGCAGAACTTTCCCTCTCATCGTGCCTCCTAAACTAACTCTCAGTACATGTCCAAAAATGCAGTACTGTCGATAAGCTGCTTGAGAACATCCGTTTCTTCCTACCTTCTTGTTGGGTTGCGCAGTTTGAATATGCAAACCTTCGTCCATTACATGATCAATGCAGCTTTTTCTCAGGAACTTGAGTCTGATGTGGGCAATGAAAGGGGTTCTTCAACAAAAAATCCACTTCATTATTGCTAGCGTTAGCCATTCGGGTGGAGAAAACAGCACACTGGTGCAGAAGTTAGGAAGGCAAATTGAAATAGATTGTACTAACTCAACACAGAAATAAAGTTCTAAACCAAGAAAACAATATATTAACTATCTCTGTCTCCTGTAGTTTGAAGAAACTAATTTGACTTGTATAACATCCCAAAAATGCTAAAATATCACTATTCACTATCTCAATCTGAATTTATCCAACAATGTCACCAATTTACCAAGCTTTTAAATCCCTCATGTGTAGTACTAGGTACATTCTCTGATCCTTTAATTAGATGGACAACATGTTACTTCATACTGCAAAAGCTTTAATTGGTAGGCGGACGTCCTCTGGAAGTCGTCTTAATTACCATGCGGGTCTATGGAAGGGGATGAGGAGCACGAGCCTCCTAGGTTTTGTTTTGAAGTCAATGTAGCCAGAGGAGGACGGAAAATAACTCTCCACTGGCTACACCATTGTGCCTCCACAGCCTGATGTGTCACGCTTGCATATCCAATTGGATAGTTATTATTGGGGTGAGAACATTTGCCCTTATTTTTACATGACACTACCTCCACCATTCAAGTGGAAACCTCAATGCACAAGTGTAATTATGGCCAAACAAGTCCCATATGCACAACAATACACATCGACGGGGAAGCGGAGAAGGGGGAATAAGCCCTTACCTTTACTAGCTACATTTACTCCTCCCCCGCTCCTCTCCTCCCTCTCTCCCTGGCCTCCCCTGTGTATACAGTGAAGTGTAATGGCATGCTAATGAATGCAGAGCCCTTGAAGTAGTGGAGCAGATGGCCTGAGGATGGGTGGCACAGGGCTGACAGGTCAGTCAGGTATCCACTGGAAGGTCCTGTCTGTCTGACCACTGACTCTTATAATTCCCTCTGATGCTGGACCACAGACTACTGCCTCTTTTCTCTAGGTCATGGTTATATACTGCTACTGATCTTAGTCTTTCCTTCTGGGTGTTATTTGATGGTGTACATTTGGGATGGGAAGTGGTGGAGCCAGGGCGGTCTTTATTGTAGAATGGAGTGGTGGCAGTGGATATTTTTGAATGAAGTTGGGGTGGTTGTTATTGTAGAATGGAGACGTGGCGGGGGTTATTGTAGAATGGAGTCGGGGGGTTGTTATTGTTGAATGGAGACGTGGCGGGGGTTATTGTAGAATGGAGTCGGGGGGTTGTTATTGTTGAATGGAGACGTGGCGGTGATTGTTATTGTAGAATGGAGTCGGGGTAGTGGTTATTGTTGAATGAAGTTGGGGTGGTTGTTATTGTAGAATGGAGACGTGGCGGGGGTTATTGTAGAATGGAGTCGGGGTAGTGGTTATTGTTGAATGAAGTTGGGGTGGTTGTTATTGTAGAATGGAGACGTGGCGGGGGTTATTGTAGAATGGAGTCGGGGGGTTGTTATTGTTGAATGGAGACGTGGCGGTGATTGTTATTGTAGAATGGAGTCGGGGTAGTGGTTATTGTTGAATGAAGTTGGGGTGGTTGTTATTGTAGAATGGAGACGTGGCGGGGGTTATTGTAGAATGGAGTCGGGGTAGTGGTTATTGTTGAATGCAGTCGGGTGGTTGTTATTGTTGAATGGAGTCGGGGCGATGGTTATTGTTGAATGGAGTCGGGTAATTGTTATTGTTGAATGGAGTCGGGCGGTGGTTATTGTTGAATGGAGTCGGGCGGTGGTTATTGTTGAATGGAGTCGGGGCGGTGGTTATTGTTGAATGGAGTCAGGGCGGTTGTTATTGTTGAATGGAGTCAGGGCGATGGTTATTGTTGAATGGAGTCGGGGTAGTGGTTATTGTTGAATGGAGTCGGGTGATTGTTATTGTAGAATGGAGTCGGGCGGTGGTTATTGTTGAATGGAGTCGGGCGGTGGTTGTTGTTGAATGGAGTCGGGCGGTGGTTATTGTTGAATGGAGTCGGGCGGTTGTTGTTATTGAATGTAGTCGTGCGGTTGTTATTGTTGAATGGAGTCGTGTGATTGTTATTATTGAATGGAGTCGGGCAGTGGTTATTGTAGAATGGAGTCGGGTGATTGTTATTATTGAATGGAGTCGGGCGGTGGTTATTGTAGAATGGAGTCGTGGCGGTGGTTGTTGTTGAATGGAGTCGGGCGGTGGTTATTGTAGAATGGAGTCGGGCGGTTGTTATTGTTAAATGGAGTCGTGCGTTGGTTATTGTAGAATGGAGTTGGGCGGTGGTTATTGTGGAATGGAGTCATGGCAGTCGTTATTGTAGAATGGAGTGGGGGCGGTGATTGTTATTGTTGAATGGAGTCGGGCGGTGGTTATTGTGGAATGGAGTCGTGCGTTGGTTATTGTAGAATGGAGTTGGGCGTTGGTTATTGTTGAATGGAGTCATGGCAGTCGTTATTGTTGAATGGAGTCGGGCGGTGATTGTTATTGTTGAATGGAGTCGGGCGGTGGTTATTGTTGAATGGAGTCGGGCGGTGGTTATTGTTGAATGGAGTCATGGCAGTCGTTATTGTAGAATGGAGTCGGGCGGTGGTTATTGTTGAATGGAGTTGGGCGTTGGTTATTGTAAAATGGAGTCATGGCGGTCGTTATTGTAGAATGGAGTGGGGGCGGTGATTGTTATTGTTGAATGTCTTTCTTGTGGCGGTGGCGGTGGTTGTTGTTGAATGGAGTCGGGCGGTTGTTATTGTTGAATGGAGTCGTGCGTTGGTTATTGTAGAATGGAGTGGGGGCGGTGATTGTTATTGTTGAATGGAGTCGGGCGGTGGTTATTGTTGAATGGAGTCGTGCGTTGGTTATTGTAGAATGGAGTTGGGCGTTGGTTATTGTTGAATGGAGTCATGGCAGTCGTTATTGTTGAATGGAGTCGGGCGGTGATTGTTATTGTTGAATGGAGTCGGGCGGTGGTTATTGTTGAATGGAGTCGGGCGGTGGTTATTGTTGAATGGAGTCATGGCAGTCGTTATTGTAGAATGGAGTCTGGCGGTGATTGTTATTGTTGAATGGAGTCGGGCGGTGGTTATTGTTCAATGGAGTCGGGCGGTGGTTATTGTTGAATGGAGTCGGGCGGTGGTTATTGTTGAATGGAGTCATGGCAGTCGTTATTGTAGAATGGAGTCGGGCGGTGGTTATAGTTGAATGGAGTCGGGCGGTGGTTATTGTTGAATGGAGTCGGGCGGTGGTTATTGTTGAATGGAGTCGGGCAGTGGTTATTGTTGAATGGAGTCGGGCGGTGGTTATTGTAGAATGGAGTCGGGCGGTGGTTATTGTAGAATGGAGTCGGGCGGTGGTTATTGTTGAATGGAGTCGGGCAGTGGTTATTGTTGAATGGAGTCGGGCGGTGGTTATTGTAAAATGGAGTCATGGCGGTCGTTATTGTTGAATGGAGTCGGGCGTTGGTTATTGTTGAATGGAGTCGGGCGGTGGTTATTGTTGAATGGAGTCGGGCGGTGGTTATTGTTGAATGGAGTCGGGCAGTGGTTATTGTTGAATGGAGTCGGGCGGTGGTTATTGTTGAATGGAGTCGGGCGGTGGTTATTGTAGAATGGAGTCGGGCGGTGGTTATTGTTGAATGGAGTCATGGCAGTCGTTATTGTAGAATGGAGTCGGGCAGTGGTTATTGTTGAATGGAGTCGGGCGGTGGTTATTGTTGAATGGAGTCATGGCAGTCGTTATTGTAGAATGGAGTTGGGCGTTGGTTATTGTGGAATGGAGTCATGGCAGTCGTTATTGTAGAATGGAGTCGGGCAGTGGTTATTGTAGAATCGAGTTGGGCGGTGGTTATTGTAGAATGGAGTCGGGCGGTGGTTATTGTTCAATGGAGTCGGGCGGTGGTTATTGTTGAATGGAGTCATGGCAGTCGTTATTGTAGAATGGAGTCGGCCGTTGGTTATTGTAGAATGGAGTTGGGCATTGGTTATTGTGGAATGGAGTCATGGCAGTCGTTATTGTAGAATGGAGTCGGGCAGTGGTTATTGTTGAATGGAGTCGGGCGGTGGTTATTGTTGAATGGAGTCATGGCAGTCGTTATTGTAGAATGGAGTCGGGCGGTGGTTATTGTTGAATGGAGTTGGGCGTTGGTTATTGTAAAATGGAGTCATGGCGGTCGTTATTGTAGAATGGAGTGGGGGCGGTGATTGTTATTGTTGAATGTCTTTCTTGTGGCTCAGTTGGTAGAGCATGGTGTTTGCAATGCCAGCATGATGTGTGCAAAGCCAGGGTTGTGGGTTCGATTCCCACGGAGGAGCCAGTACAAAAAATACATATATTTTTTAAATGCATGAAATGAAATGTATGCACTCACTACTGTAAGTCGCTATGGATAAGAGCGTCTGCTAAATGACTAAAATGTGAAATGTAATGTAAAATGAGTTGGGCGGTGGTTATAGTTGAATGGAGTCGGGCAGTGGTTATTGTAGAATGGAGTCGGGCGGTGGTTATTGTAGAATGGAGTCGGGCGGTGGTTATTGTAGAATGGAGTCGGGCGGTGGTTATTGGAGGAGAGGGATGAGACATTGTTGCTCTGGTCCTCTAGGGACTCAGCCAAGCCCATTGGCCAATGCAGGGGCTGGAAAGTGGTCTCAACACATACAAACACACACAACCACAGGGTGGGAGCCATGCGTGCTACTGGGGAACCAATGAATGCCAACTTCACTTTTGTTTAAGCTGGAACTAATTGCCTAAAAGGAAGCCATCCTACCCTGAACTGAGCCCTCCCTGAAGCTTTTTCAGCCCACACAATAAAATACCACATTGGCATTGTAATGAGTGATGTTCTTTAATACATGATAAATGTGTTATATGTTGCTGTTTTGGACCGAGCGTATTTCTGTTTCTGTGTATAGGTAGAGAGGGTTCATTTGATGTGTCTGAACAATGCTCAAGGATATTGTGTGGGTGGGTAGTACTGGAGACAGAACAAAGAGAGATATCTGAACATGACAAGACATGACTAATGTCACTTCCACATGGTGACAATCTTTTGTCAAAATTTGTATTCCTTAATAAAAACATATAGGCCTTCTGTATTCTTTGAAATATATATGTGCCGCACACATTCGCCAGCTCAGGTTAATAATAAGCACAAGAGGCAGAAGCTTCCGCTCTCTGAGATCCAGTTCTCAGAATGTAGATATAAAACCCACACATACTCAGTGGATTTCTGACTGCTTGCTGTTCTGTGAATGTTACACAGAGTGCATTTTACTCGGATCACACCGATTCTTGTGACAGCAATTGTTCTAAAATTGCTTTCTGTGAGCCATGCTGCTGATGACCATGTTCTGGCCAGCTCTTTTCACAGCTGGGAAGCCGAGGACAGGAGCCATGGAGATGAGTCCCAGCACACCATGTTTTCGCTCCTCAGCTCCAACTGGCCTCTCATTTACAGAACACACCAGAGCTTCTATATAGAGCATGCAGGCTGGGCACAGACAGACAGACAACTTGGCTAGTTTTACCATCCCTGACTATACACAGTTCTTATGTTGCCTTCCAATACGCCTCAACAACCGTGTACCATATCATATTTCATGTTACTCTGTCTCTGCAGGTGGACTTCACACCGTCAGCAATAACAAGGCTGAAATGACCTGCCATGAGTAACAAGCTCTCAGTATACTGACTGCAGTTATAGACTGACTGTCACCAGTATGTTCTCTCATTTCACCTCAACCAAGGGAGATGGAAAAGCATGTGAATGGGGATGGAGGAGGGAGACCAAAGGCTGTTCTCTGTGGGGTGTGTATTTTGTGTGGTAATTACATGTGCTTGTGAGCTGCTTGGCAGTTATTAGCCTAAGGGTAGTCCCCAGGCAAGAAAAACACACAGCTACACAGGAGTGCTGCAGATACACATACCGTATGCATGTACGCACACATGCAGACAGACAAACACACACACATTTTTATAAAAGTCACTGAGGAGGATGGTCCTCCCCTTCCTCCTCTGAGGAGCCACCACCGCCCAACACACACACACACACACACACACACACACACACACACACACACACACACACACACACACACACACACACAAGAGACTGGAGAGTAACTGAGATCCACCAGGCAGATAATGCTCCATTATTCAACAGTCTGCCAAAGGAGAGAAGAGAGAGTTGGTGAGAGAAAAAGAAAAAGAGAGGGGAGAGAGTGATAAAGAGAGAAGAAGAGTGAGTGGGAGTGAGAGTGAGATATTGAGAGAAGAAGAGAGAGAGTGGGAGAGAGAGAGATAAAGAGAGAAGAAGAGAGTGAGTGGAAGACAGATAAATAAAAAGAGAAGAAGAGAGAGAGTGGTTGAGAGAGATAAAGAGAGAAGAAGAGAGAGTGGGAGAAAGAGAGAAGGAGAGAGAGAATGGGAGAGATAGATAAAGAGAGAAGAAGAGAGAGAGTGGGAGAAAGAGAGAGGAAGAGAGAGAATGGGAGAGATAGATAAAGAGAGAAGAAGAGAGAGAGTGGGAGAGAGAGATAAAGAGAGAAGAGGAGAGAGAGAGTGGGAGAGAGAGGAAGAGAGGGAGTGGGAGAGGGAGAGGGAGAGGGAGAGAGAATTGAAGTTAGACAGCCCATCAAGTGGTTTGTATTTTCAATGTCTCAAATAATTAATGAGACAGCTTTCTTGTTGAGGATAGATTAAAAGGAAAAGAGAGATCGAAAGAGACAGAGATGTGGTTATATGCTACGTATTTTCTTTATTTAGTCAGTCATGAAGATTCAAAAATGAATATATTGTAGGCATAAAGGCATTCACTGTACTTACAATCTGGGAGTATGAATTGTCATGACGTATCCCCTAATTTTCTTTCTACACAGTTTATGACAGTCGTAAATACTCTGCTTCAGGGTCTGTAGAATTGAGATTGGAATGTGTGACTGTGGAACACAGAGAGAGACTTGACCAAACTCTTAATCCCCAAAATGGAAGAATGAAACAATATTTCTACTTTTGAGAATGTGGGAGTGGTCCGTGGACACTTAAGGGACAGTTATGACGAGTGTGTTTCATTTGGTGATCTCGTGAAGGACAGGAAACACACATAACTGTATCTCTTCAAGTGTACATTTCCCAGCTGTCAGGTTCACATCTAAATATTGTGAAACATATGTGATTAAACATGAAACTATTAGTGAAAAGATGTAATGTGATGTTAACCTTCTAAACAAGATACTTGTTTAGTTATAAAGTTTTAAATATTCAGTGGCCACACCCCCGTAAGCCCAGACATTACATCAGGCGTCATAGAACCGTCCCTTTTTCAACCGAGTATAAAACTCACTTCCTACAAAATATACATTAAGTCAGAGAATGCCGGGACAGAGTCCCCACGCTTGAATGGCTACAATTCTATAGGCCATTAGACCATACAGCTGTAGTTTTGGCTACACGACTGGAAATGGTTAAACTCTGAGACTATCAATCAATACAGAATAAGATAAATCTTAGACGTATAATTACTAGTCTGCAGCTAGAAATTACGTACGTCTAGACCGAGAATACCAACAACCGCCGAAGCATCTATCTATGACAAAATTTCTGAATGGTACTCTGAAGTATCCATTCTAACCACCTACAACCACGAAAGCCATTGTGACTTCTGGGAAAGTTAACCAGAGACTCTGATGAACTCTAAAGGACGATCGAGTGTTTCAACAGAGAGTCAACAATGACATACAGGCGTAAATATGTACATTGCATTTCTTTCAGAATGAGCGGCCGTTCATGTGCAAAGTATTTGCATGTCCATGAGTACAATTATCCACTGTGTGTAGTGAATCCATTTTGTTTTTCCCGCTCTTTCTCAGTCCCCACCCCTTTCCTTTGTCTACCAAGCCATCATATCAGCTTAGCCCACTAGGTACTTTTCTATCATTGTTAGCAACCAATATCTACTGTTTGTTTGTTACGCATTTCTGTGATTATTTAGTTAGTTACTAAATAAGTAATTAAGCCAATTTGTATATTGCTGATTATAGAAACTAGGGTTTGTGCAGATAACCAAGAATTATACGACGTTTGGAATGAGACTAACAAAGATAATATTAACAATATTTAATGGGAGACTGTAATTGATAAGATATTAAAATATCTGAAGAGTTATATTCGGAAAATTATAACTCTGTAACTCTAAACATTTTCCCGTGGTGCCCCGACTTCCTAGTTAATTAATGTTTACATGATTAGTTTAATCATGCAATAATTAAACCTAGAGAACTGATTTGATATAAATAAGTCTTCACATTTAATGATACACAAGACACTGACAGAATGCATGAGTACTGTATATTTTTCTCAACCTTTGTCTTTTCTAGGCCACTGAAGTTCAAACACCACCATATCTGAATGTCAGAATTCAAAGCCCCACAATCCCAATCACATTATCATCATCAGCCCACTTTTATCTCCCATCATATCCGTACACAGTCTACCTCTATCTCCCTGTGCATTGGGAGGTGGGGCGCACACATCCCCCGACCCTGTCTGTCTGGCTTCACGCTATCAAGTCTTCCCTCGGGCCACAACTTGGGCTCGAAGACAGCGAGAGAGAGGAAGGGAGAGGTATATAAAGGAGATAATGAAGAAAGCTAATCAGATTGATCAAATTTCCTGTCCCTAATGAAAGGAAAGTGTGTCTGGTTTCCTCTCCTGTCCTGTGATAAAGATGATTAAGTCGTGGTGTCTGATAAACTTCAGGCCTCTAGATAACAGACAGAGAGAGTGGATATGATGGGCTGCCCCGGGCCAAGCTCTTTATTGCTCTTGTCATTGGGTTTTATCCCCCTCATATGTTGCTTCTTCTAGGAGCTACTGAAGGTCATGACGCTGAGATCTTGTCAGGATTACAGTCCTTGTCCTGTTTCATTTAGTTCATTGGAGATAAACAGACTGTTGATTCGATGTACGAAATAACTTGAACCATGTTGGTTGAAGATCATGTAACATGTAAGTCTTTGCATTCATCAGCTACCATCAACATTCAGGCTACCAAACTGTAGACAGCAACCTCTTCACTTATTATGTGCCATGCTATCGAAGAGAGAGAAAAGTGTCTCATACACAGACAGCTGAGTGTCTCATATGACAGTGAGCTGGCCAGTGCTCTCTGGGAGAGAGTAGAGAGAGAGAGAGAGGTCTTTGTGGGAATGTTGTCCTTTGTCATCTAGGTATAAGACAGTGTGCCAAGCCCAAGCCACTCAACCCACAGCCCTGGAAATGTGCTGGCATCCCGTTATAGTCATCATATCATCAGGCAGACACACAGCTGTGTGTGGCACACAACGTGTTGCGCCCCTGATCGAAGTGAGGTGGCAATAAATACCTCAACACCAGTTTGTCACAGTGTTAAGTGGCCCTGGGAGTCCTGTTAAGTGTTACATACTATTACAGACCAGATATAGGACTGTGCAACTTTCATCACTCTGTTACTGTAGCAAATTCATTTCAAGAAACATGTGTAACAGACCTAGGGGTCCAATTACATCAAAGACACCAAGACTATAAATGTTTACATTCCAGTGTCAATTTTCTCACCTGCTCATCACTTTCAGCTATCCACCTGCCACATACTGCAGACAGTAGATCTATTTTAGTCTGATAAGGGGAGCCACTTGTCTGCCTCACCTGTGAACGGTTCTAAAATAAATATTCTATTCATTACAATTCAACATTTTAGTTCAACACAGTGTGGTTTGATGAACAAATATCCTGAGTAGATAAGGATACATGTTTAGGAGTGGATTTTCCTTTCCCTTGTCCTCATTCCAGAGATTAATGGGATGAATAGAAATGTTTAGACTCTTGGTTTGTGGCAGGTTTCCACCTACTGGAAGACTCAGAGACCTCTAATGAAACCACCCCTGAGAGGCTGTCCAATCTGCTCCTCCGATCAAGATGGGATCTGAGCATCTTGTAACAAAATGGCTCCTGCCGTACTCCTGTAATTGGATATGTTGTCTTTAATGAAACAACTGTAGCACTGTAGCAGTAAGAAGGCTGCTGTATGCACGGCCCATAAAGAGAAGTGCTGACGTCGTACTGCAAGCAGGTTGTGTGCCTATTGTAAGGACTTAATGTAATTCTGCCAGTCCGTGGTAAAACACATTCAAAAGAACTTTTAATTAAACTTCCAATTAAGGGTAATCTGATAACAGTGTTGGCTCAAAGTCAGTCAGTCGTCTGATTTTCTCCTCCTGCAGTTGTGGAACGCTTGCCTGTCCTTCCCCTTCCCCCTAGCTTCCCCTTAGCACCATGTGCAAAACATTGCCTGTCTAATTTCTTTGAAGATCTGTCGCATGCTTTGTAGAACAACTGAGATCGCATTTCATTTCACTGACAAAAGACCAGGTTCAATATTGCATCTCTGCTGCCTCCACACCGCTGCCTCAGATTCCACCATGTTGTTCTCAACGAGAAACACAAGATTCTCTGGGCCAATTTTAGACTACTGAATTAGAATATGTTTGAGGGTATGGGTTATTTGTATAATGTATTTGTATGGGGTAGTATGGGTTATTTGTATAATGTATTTGTATGGGGTAGTATGGGTTATTTGTATAATGTATTTGTATGGGGTAGTATGGGTTATTTGTGTAATGTATTTGTATGGGGTAGTATGGGTTATTTGTATAATGTATTTGTATGGAGTAGTATGGGTTATTTCTGTAATTGTCACAAGCGTCGTTGTAGGTAGTGGACCAAAACACAGCGGGTATATGAATCATCTTTTTTGATTGAAGGAAAAAAACAAAACAAAACACTTACACAAAACAAATAACGAAAACAGTCTTGTAAGGTGCTCAGACTATACACAGAAACAACCACCCACAAACACACAAGAAAATTAACCCACTTAAATATGGCCTCCAATTAGAGTCAACGACAACCAGCCGACTCTAATTGGAGGTCGTTCCAAAACCCCAACATAGAAATAGAAAAACCAGATAAACACATAGAAATAGAAAATATAGAACATACACCAAAAACCCCGAAACACACAAAACAAATACCCCCTGCCACGCCCTGACCAACCTACAATAACAAACAACCCCTTTTACTGGTCAGGACGTGACAGTACCCCCCCCCCCCCCCAAAGGTGTAGACCCCGGCTGCACCGAAACACAAAAACCCCACAAAATATAACCCCAAACTTAAAGGGAGGGAAGGGAGGGTGGCCACCGTCACCAACGGCTCCCGTGCTACACCCCCCCTCCCTAATCCTCCAACAACGGAGGTGGCTCAGGCTCTGGCTTTAGCCCCCATCCTAACCTGCCCACCCCCCTTGAAGGCTCATGGCTGTAGACCACTGCTAAAGGCTCTGGGCTAAGGCGCTTTGCTGGAGACCTCGGGCTGAGGCGCGTCGCTGGAGACCTCGGGCTGAGGAGCGTCGCTGGAGACCTCGGGCTGAGGCGCGTCGCTGGAGACCTCGGGCTGAGGCGCGTCGCTGGAGACCTCGGGCTGAGGCGCGTCGCTGGAGACCTCGGGCTGAGGCGCGTCGCTGGAGACCTCGGGCTGAGGAGCGTCTCTGGAGACCTCGGGCTGAGGAGCATCTCTGGAGACCCGGACTGTGGGCCATCTCTGCAGGCTCCGGACTGTAGGCCATCTCTGCAGGCTCCGGACTGTGGGCCGTCTCTGCAGGCTCCGGACTGTGAGCCGTCTCTGCAGGCTCCGGACTGTGGGCCGTCTCTGCAGGCTTCGGACTGTAGGCCGTCTCTGGCAGCTCCGGACTGTGGGCCGTCTCTGTCGGCTCCGGACTGTGGGCCGTCTCTGGTGGCTCCGGACTGTGGGCCATCTCTGGCGGCTCCGGACTGTAGGACGTCGCCGGAAGCACTGGACGGGGCACTGTCGCCGGAAGCTCTGGATGGGGAACTGTCGCCGGAAGCTCTGGACGGGGAACTGTCACCGGAAGCTCTGGACGGGGAACTGTCGTCGGAAGCTCTGGACGGGGAACTGTCGTCGGAAGCTCTGGATGGGGAACTGTCACCGGAAGCTCTGGACGGGGAACTGTCGCCGGAAGCTCTGGACGGGGAACTGTCGTCGAAAGCTCTGGACGGGGAACTGTCGTCGGAAGCTCTGGACGGGAACTGTCGTCGGAAGCTCTGGACGGGGAACTGTCGTCGGAAGCTCTGGACGGGGAACTGTCGTCGGAAGCTCTGGACGGGGAACTGTCGTTGGAAGCTCTGGACGGGGAACTGTTGCCGGAAGCGCTGGACGGGGACTGCGCACTGAAGGCCTGATGCGTGGGGCTGGCTTTGGAGGCACCAGACTAGTGACATGCACCACAGGGCTAGTGCGAGGAGCAGGAGCAGGACGTACTGGACTGGGCAGGCGCACTAACGGCCTGGTGCATGGGGCTGGCTTTGGAGGTGCCAGATTAGTGACACGCACCACAGGGCTAGTGCGAGGAGCAGGAACAGGACGTACTGGACTGGGCAGGCGCACTAAAGGCCTGGTGCGTGGGGCTGGTTTTGGAGGCACCAGAACAGTGACACGCACCACAGGGCTAGTGCGAGAAGCAGGAACTGGATACACTGGGCCTTGACTACGCACTGGAGGTCTGGAGCGCACAGCCTGCACAACCCGCCCTGGCTGGATTGTTACTGTAGCCCTGCACGGGCGGCGTGCTGGCACAGGGCGAACTGGGCTGTGCTGAGGCATGATGGCTGCCGTGTGTAGAGCAGGCGCAGGGTAGCCTAAGCCTAGGAGACGCACTGGTGGCCAGATGTATTGAGCAGGCATACTTCTCCCTGGCTGGATGCCCACTCTAGCACGGCACTTGCGGGGGGCTGGTATCACCCGTACCGGACTGTGCGTGCAGATGGGCGAGACCGTGCGCATTTCCGCATAACACGGTGCTCTCACCGCCAAACGCTCCCCATAATAAGCACGAGGAGTTGGTTCAGGCCTATTGCCTGACTTACTCCAACTCCCCGTGTGCCCCCCCCCCAAACATGTTTTGGGGCTGCCTCCTCACCTCCTGAAATAGAGGATATAGTGCCTTGTACCTCCGACGCTCAGACTTTGCTGCCTCCAGCTCCTCCTTCGGGCGCCGGTACTTCCCAACCTAGTGCCATGGTCCTGCCCCATCCAGGATCTCTTCCCAGGTCCATGACTCCCTATACTCTTCCTGCTGCTCCTTCCTCCGCTGCTTGGTCCTTCGTTGGTAGGTGGTTCTGTCACAAGCGTCGTTGTAGGTAGTGGACCAAAACGCAGCGGGTATATGAACCACCTTCTTTTATTGAAGGAAAAAAACTAAACAAAACACTTACACAAAACAAACGACGAAAACAGTCTTGTAAGGTGCTCAGCTGACTCTAATTGGAGGTCGTTCCAAAACCCCAACATAGAAATAGAAAAACCAGATAAACACATAGAAATATAAAATATAGCACATACCCCGAAACACACAAAACAAATACCCCCTGCCACGCCCTGACCAACCTACAATAACAAACAACCCCTTTTACTGGTCAGGACGTGACAGTAATGTATTTATATGGGATAGTATGGGTTATTTGTATAATGTATTTGTATGGGGTAGTATGGGTTATTTTTATAATGTATTTGTATGGGGTAGTATGGGTTATTTGTATAATGTATTTGTATGGGGTAGTATGTGTTATTTGTATAATGTATTTGTATGGGGTAGTATGGGTTATTTGTATAATGTATTTGTATGGGGTACTATGGGTTATTTGTATAATGTATTTGTATGGGGTAGTATGGGTTATTTGTATAATGTATTTGTATGGGGTAGTATGGGTTATGCATGAGGATGTTGCATTGTGCCTTCATGGTTCACTTACAACATATGTTGTTTATGGGCAGACTCCTGTTCATCAGTGTGAGTATACATGCCACTGTGTTTTGTGTACAATCTCTCAAAAACACTGCACCAGTGTCCCCTGAAGCATATGCAGACATGTAGACAATTCCCTCCAAGCATTACTACAACCACAAATTAGTTCTACAATCAATGCCACAAGGTTTCTTTCTCTGTAGGCTTTTATAACTGATCTAAGGATGTCTTTGTTGAAGGGAAGGAAGAAGGAGAGAAACTCTTTGTTTTGTGGGTACCATCTGTGTGCGTGGCAGGCATGAAGTCCGCAGGGGATCCCTTGGTGATTGGGTTCTGTTAGATCTCAAGGGAGCAACAGTGAGTGTGTGGGTGCGTACATGTGTGCTACTTCTAGTGTGTGTGTGTGTGTGTGTGTGTGTGTGTGTGTGGTGTGTGTGTGTATGTACGCGTTCCTTCGTGCTTGTGCCTGTTCATGGGTGCATGTGTGTACGTGCTTGGGTGTGCGTGTGTGCATATGTGTGTGTCTGTGTATGTGACTATGAGCTCTGGAAGTCGGAACAGGTCGGAGCAGAGTGCGTTTCCTGCGGAGGCCTACAGTGGGCACCTCACTGCGGAGGAGAGGCCTGAGCCCACAGTGCTAATTGAGCTAATTAGACGGCCTCCACGGGGGTGTCATCACTAACGAGTCTGCTCTAATTACATATTTACTAATTTACCCATGCACTGACTACTATCTCTGGGCTGGCTTCTCCAAGAGTGCAGGGGAGAATACGCCTAGGGTAGCTACTTGTTGACAAGTGTACTGACTCTGTTTCTGGTGTATATTTGGTGTTTCTATTTATGTAAAGAACACTGTCAAATTAGCATACTTGATTTCTTGTTACCATAGCCTGTTTTAAAAAAAAAAAAAAACAGAAGTACTGCGATGTGTTGTTTAGTTGGACATTGAAACTGAGGCCGCTAACAGTGGTGAGCTGAAGTCCTCTGATATCTACTGTCCCTGAGTTTACAGAGGGAGTTAACAGGGTAGAACCAGCAGGGTCCAGGAGGTCCAGGGGTCCTGATCCGTTACTGATACATCCTTGCAGGGTTGGGCTCCCTGGACATGTTTACTCACCTCAGTAATGTCACTGTACACAAAGATAACACAACTACAAGTCTCCCTGGATATCATGACTTGTGTGAATAAATCTTTCAGAGTGGGTTACTGCGAGTTCGAGTCAAGCAGCAATGTATCATGATCAAACACTGTCATTGTGGCTGAATGCCTGGTTCGGTGGGTAGGAGATTCTACTTAGGGGACAGGACTATAGAGATGTTAATATTTGCTTATGTGGGCTGTATGTGGGCTGTACTGATGGCTGACGCATTCTCATGAACTCAAACACAGAGTACCTTTGGTGTTGTGGTAAACATCTCCTGGCTAAATGCAACAACAACTAAAAAAAACATGTCAAACTCTAGAAAAAGAAGAAAGGAGAAAACATGTAAGAAACAAACTATTCGGGCAAAATTCCAGAGTTGGATAATTGTGTGAGAGGCAGGAGGCCCAGCTGTATTCACACTCGCTGCCCACTAACAAATGATCTCACTAGAACATTCATTGGCATGTGGGTTTAAATTTCTTTAATTTTATGTCAGCGCCTCACAATCAATGTTTCATAAGAAACAGCAGCAGCTCATAGCAGCGACCCCCAAAGCCTGCTCCTCTGGAGACACAACATCTCTGATTGACAATTACGAGGGATTGATTTGTTCATACTGGGTGTATTACTGTCATATAATACAAATCATCAAACTATATCTCTAGCTTTCTCTTTTCGGATTACCCCGTTACACTAAAACTTTTCAAACTTAATGTTAATGGATTATTGTCTCAACCTAAACCTATTTTTCAATTGGATTTCAATACAAATATTATACTATTGCATCGTTTTACGTGCTGGTAAAGCGTCACTAATTAGCTTGACACAACAGAGTTTTACTGCTATGGCAACCATGATTCTTTGTGTGTCCCATGCATGTCACATAGATAATCGCTTCTGTCGTCAAACAGATGGACACATGCCATCGTGCATTCTGTCACTATGACATTTGTTCTGTGTTTACCTTTCAACAATAGTTCAGATGAAATTGATTATATTTCTACATACTTCCGTGGTATAGGGTTAACACATTTACATGGTTATGATGTGAAAGGAGCCACATATACATTATTGTACTGTCAAAGAACAAATGTTGCAAACAGGGAGAAGGAGAGGAGCTTTTATGACTGTAAATCTGGGACTGTACTATACGTACCATATGTATCCTTTAGAGTGTCTATTCCCAGCAGAGATGGAAAGGGACACATGGACATACTTAACTAGATAAGAGGCAGATGATTTGTATAGTATTCAGACCCCTTAACTTTTTCTACATTTTGTTACGTTACAGCCTCATTCTAAAATGGATGAAATAATTATATTCCCTCGTCAATCTACACCCAATACTCCCTTTTTGCAAATGTATACAAATTAAAAAAACAGAAATACCTTATTTACATACAGTACCAGTCAAAAGTTTGGACACACCTACTCATTCCAGGGTTTTTCTTTATTTTTACTATTTTCTACAATGTAGAATAATAGTGAAGACATCAAAACTATGAAACAACACATATGGAATCATGTAGTAACCAAAAAAGTGTTAACCTCTATGGGCTAGGTGGGACGCTTGCGTTTTTCAAAACCTTAAAAATCCTATTACTTCAATTTCTCAAACATATGACTATTTTACAGCTATTTAAAGACAAGACTCTCGTTAATCTAACCACACTGTCCGATTTCAAAAAGGCTTTACAACGAAAGCAAAACATTAGATTATGTCAGCAGAGTACCAAGCCAGAAATAATCAGACACCCATTTTTCAAGCCAGCATATAATGTCACCAAAACCCAGAAGACAGCTAAATGCAGCACTCACCTTTGATGATCTTCATCAGATGACAACCCTAGGACATTATGTTATACAATACATGCATGTTTTGTTCAATCAAGTTCATATTTATATCAAAAAACAGCTTTTTACATTAGCATGTGACGTTCAGAACTAGCATACCCCCCGCAAACTTCCGGGGAATTCGCTAACATTTTACTAAATTACTCACGATAAACGTTCACAAAAAGCATAACAATTATTTTAAGAATTATAGATACAGACCTCCTCTATGCACTCGATATGTCCGATTTTAAAATAGCTTTTTGGTGAAAGCACATTTTGCAATATTCTAAGTACATAGCCCAGGCATCACGGGCTCGCTATTTAGACACCCGGCAAGTTTAGCACTCACCATAATCATATTTACTATTATAAAAGTTTGATTACCTTTTGTTGTCTTCGTCAGAATGCACACCCAGGACTGCTACTTCAATAACAAATGTTGGTTTGGTCCAAAATAATCCATCGTTATATCCGAATAGCGGCGTTTTGTTCGTGCGTTCCAGACACTATCCGAAATAGTAAAGAAGTGTCGCGCGCATGGCGCAATTCGTGACAATAAAATTCTAAATATTCCATTACCGTACTTCGAAGCATGTCAACCGCTGTTTAAAATCAATTTTTACGCCATTTTTCTCGTAGAAAAGCGACAATATTCCGACAGGGAATCTCCTTTTCGGGAAACAGAGGAAAAAATCCCAAAGGCGGGGGCGGTCGGGTCACGCGCATAAGCCCAGTGTCCCTTGATCGGCCACTTGAGAAAGGCGATAATGTGTTTCAGCCTGGGGCTGGAATGACGACATTCTGTTTTTTCCCGGGCTCTGAGCGCCTATGGACGACGTGGGAAGTGTCACGTTAGAGCAGAGATCCTTAGTAAATGATAGAGATGGAAAAGAAGTTCAAGAAATGGTCAGACAGGCCACTTCCTGTAAAGGAATCTCTCAGGTTTTGACCTGCCATTTGAGTTCTGTTATACTCACAGACACCATTCAAACAGTTTTAGAAAATTTAGGGTGTTTTCTATCCATATGTAATAAGTATATGCATATTCTAGTTACTGGGTAGGAGTGGTAACCAGATTAAATCGGGTATGTTTTTTATCCAGCCGTGTCAATACTGCCCCCTAGCCCTAACAGGTTAAACAAATCAAAATATATTTTACTTAATGTCTTAAAGTATTGATGGACTGTCGATTCTCTTTGCTTATTTAAGCTGTTCTTGTCATAATATGGACTTGGTCTTTTACCAAATAGGGTTATCTTCTGTATACCACTCCTACCCTGTCGCAACACAACCGATTGGCTCAAACTCATTAAGAAGGAAGAAATTCCACAAATTAACTTTTAACAAGGCACACCTTTTAATTTAAATATATTTTGATTTGTTTAACACTTTTTTGGTTGCTACATTATTCCATATGTGTTATTTCATAGTTTTGATGTCTTCACTATTACTCTACAATGTAGAAATTAGTAAAAATAAAGAAAAACCCTTGAATAAGTAGGTGTGTCCAAACTTTTGACTGGTACTGTAAGTATTCAAACCCTTTGCTATGAGACTCGAAATTGGCACACACCTGTCTATATAAGGTCCCACAGTTTGCAAAAATGTCCAAAAACCTATTTTTGCTTTGTCATTATCGGTTACTGTGTGTAGATTGCTATTTTTTATTTTTTATTTTTAATCAATTTATAATAAGGCAGTAACATAACAAAATGTGGAAGAAGTCAAATGGTCTGAACATTCTCCGAATGCACTGTATATACAAAAGTATGTGGACACCCCTTCAAATTAGTGGATTCGACTATTTAAGCCACACCCGTTGCTGACAGGTGTATAAAATCAAGCACACAGCCATGCAATCTCCATAGACAAACATTGGCAGTAGAATGGCCTTCCTGAAGAGCTCAGTGACTTTTAACGTGACCCCATCATAGGATGCCAGCTTTCCAATAAGTCAGTTCGTCAAATTACTACCCTGCTAGAGCTGCACTGGTCAACTGTAAGTGCTGTTATAGTGAAGTGGAAACATCTAGGAGCAACAACGGCTCAGCCGCAAAGTGGTAGGCCACACAAGCTCACAGAATGTGACCATCGAACACCGTTGGGATGAATTGGAATGCCGACTGCAAGCCAGGCCTAATCGCCCAACATCAGTGCCCGACCTCACTAATGCTCTTGTGGCTGAATGGCAGCAATGATCCAACATCTCGTTGAAATCCTTCCCAGATGAGTGGAGGCTGCTATAGCAGTAAAGGGGGACCAACTTCATATTAATGCCCATGATTTTGGAATGAGATGTTCAACAAAGTAGGTCTCCACATACTTTTGGTCATGTAGTGTATTATAGTGTTCTGTTTGACAAACCTATGTGCTCACAGAGGTCCTCAACTGGACTATATGTACTGCAGCCAATAAATCAGAACATGAACCGTTGAATGTCTGTCCAGTATTCAGTAGATACTGTCTCTGGGGAATGAAATAGAGCTAGGCACTGTACAGTACAGTGCAGAATACTAGTATGTACCGTTTTACACTTTCTTATAATAAAAAATAAAAAACTGCTAACCATACACACATATCCTCAGCCTTGAGGCTTTCAGTATATTGGCTGTGTTAATCATGAAAAAAAACACATATACACACACACACACACACCCGCACACGCGCACACAAGCACACGCACACCACACACACACACCACACACACACACACACACACACACACACACACACACACACACACACACCACACACACACACACACACACACACACACACACACAGCAAGCAGGATGGTTATATAAACAGTCTTGTAGCCGTTCGTTCAGGTGTGGAGGAAATGTTGAATCAATGGCCTCTAAAACCCAAAGAGAGCGAAGAGTGAGGTGTGCAGCAGAAAATATTTAAGTGAAAATAATTCATATCTGCCAACAACTCATTGTCCTTCATTAGCTCCTGTACAATACATGTTTATATTGCTACATCTTGAAAGTCAACAGCATACTGTTAGTGATACTTCAACAGTAATACAAACTTGCGATGAATTGATTGAGGAAGAGGGGCCATTGTTGACGTCTCAATGAAAATGTATTTAGTTTGATTTTGTCTGACCAAGGAGCAGAAACCAATGCAGTGAACGTTTCACTGCAACTCTTCATTGAGACGGGTAGCATTGCTCTCTATTAGAAAATGTTGGGTATCAGAGGTGTATTGTCATATGAAGTCCCTGTACTCAATATTCCACTTTTTCACTGAAAAATGTATGCAGATCATCTTGACGAGCGTCATCTACTTAAATGCCTTTTATGCTCCCTTCTGGGAATATAACGCTGTGCCTTGCGTGAAAGCCCCTGTTTTTCCAAATGACTGTGTGATCTCGTTCTCCGTGGCCGATGTGAGCAAAACGTTTAAACAGGTTAACAATCTCAAGGCAGCCGGACCAGCCACCAGACAAAATACCAGGGTGCAACATTTTCAATCTCTCCTTGTCCCAGTTTGTAATCCCAACATGTTTCAAGATGGCCACCATTGTCCCTGTTCCCAAGAGCTCGAAGGTAACCTGCCTAAATGACTATCGCCCTGTATCACTCACATCTGTATTTATGAAGTGCTTTGAAAGGCTGGTCATGACACACATCAACACCATCATCCCAGAAACCCTAGATCCACTCCAATTCACATGCCGCCCCAACAGATCGAAAGATGACGCAATCTCAATTGTACTTCACTCTGCCTTCTCCCACCTGGACAAGAGTGGAAATAACTATGTGAGAATGCTGTCCGTAGACTACAGCTCAGCGTTCAACACCATAATGCCCTCCAAGCTCATCACCAAGCTAGGAACCCTGGGACTGACCCCCCCCCCCCTCAAAGGTAGATGATGGCGACGACAGAGATTGTCGCCTTGCTTCAGGTCCTTAGAAAACTATCCAGTTATTTGTTTTTTAATGAACTATTTCTTACATTGTTAGCACAGAAAATCTCAAGTGTTATTACATACAGCTGGGAAAAATTATTGGACATATAGCGATGTCAACTTACCATCATTATGACCAGGAATACATCTTTCCCGAAGCGAATCCTTTGTTCAGACCTCCACCCTGGACATGGGATCTTATCCCAGAGGCCGACCCAAAACAACGCGGTCGCCGCAGGAGAGGCAAACGGAGCGGCCTACTGGTCAGACTCAGATGCGAGCACACCATCGACCGCTTCCTAGCATATTACTCGCCAATGTTCAATCTCTAGATAACAAGGTGGACAAAATTAGGGCATGAGTTGCCTTCCAGACAGACATCATAGATTGTAACTTTCTCTGTTTCACAGAAACATGGCTCGCTCGGGATACGGTTTCTTCACGCATCGCGCCGACAGAAACAAACATCTCTGGTAAGAAGAAGGGCGGGGGTGTATGCCTTATGATTATCGACTCATGGTGTAATCACAACAACATACAGGAACTCAAGTCCTTTTGTTCACCTGACCTAGAATTCTTTACAATCAAATGCCGACCGCATTATCTTCCAAGAGAATTCTCTTCGATTCTAGTTACAACTGTGTATATACCCCCCCAAGCAGACGACTTGCTCCCAGACAAATTAAACAACTTCTTTGCTCGCTTTGAGGACAATACAGTGCCACTGACCACTACCAAAGCCTGTGGGCTCTCCTTCTCCGTGGCCAAAGTGAGTAAAACATTAAAATGTGTTAACCCTCGCAAGGCTGCCGGCCCAGACGACATCCCTAGCCGCGTCCTCAGAGCATGTGCAGACCAGCTGGCTGGTGTATTTACGGACATATTCAACCAATTCCTATCCTTGTCTGTTGTCCCCACATGCTTCAAGATGGCCACCATTGTTCCTGTTCCCAAGAATGCTAAGGTAACTGAACTAAATGACTATCGCCCCATTGCACTCACTTCTGTCATCATGAAGTTTCTTTGAGAGACTAGTCAAGGATCATATCACATCCACCCTACCTGATACCCTAGACCCACTCCAATTTGCTTACCGCCCCAGTAGGTCCACTGAAGATGCAATTGTCATCAGAAGAATCCCGGAACATATTCCAGTCTGCTAGCAAAACAGTCCTGTAGCTTTGCATCTGCTTCATCTGACCACTTTTTTATTGACCGAATCACTGGAGCTTCCTGCTTTAATTTTTGATTGTAAGCAGGAATCAGGAGGATAGAATTATGGTCAGATTTGCAAAATGGAGGGCTTGGGAGAGCTTTGTACAAGTCTCTGTGTGTGGAGTAAGGTTGGTCTTGAGTTATTTTTCCCTCTGGTTGCACATTTAACATGCTGGTAGAGATTTGGTAAACCGGGTTTAAGTTTCCTTGCATTAGTCCCCGGGCAATAGGAACGCCGCCTCTGGATGAACGTTTTCCTGTTTGCTTATTGTGGAATACAGCTCATTGAATTTGGCCTTAGTGCCAGCATCGGTCTGTGGTGGTATGTTGACAGTTATGAGAAATACAGATGAACACTCTCTAGGTAGATAGTGTGGTCTTCAGGTTATCATGAGATACTCTACCTCAGGCGAGCAAAACCTTGAGACTTCCTTAGATATCGTGCACCAGCTGTTGTTTACAAATATACATAGACCGCCTCCCCATGTCTTAACAGAGTCTGCTGTTCTATCCTGCCGACACACTATATAACCTGCCAGCTGTATGTTATTCATGTTGTCGTTCAGACACGACTCAGTGAAACATAAGGTATTAAAGTTTTTAATGTCCTGTTGGTAGGACATACGTGCTTTTAGTTCGTCCAATTTATTATCCAGCAATTGTACGTTGGCCATTAGTACCGATGGCAATGGCAGATTAGCCACTTGTCGGTGGATCCTCACAAGGCACCCCGATCTCCTTCCACGATATCTTTCCGTCTCTTTTTCCAGTGAATTACGGGGATGAGGGCCTGTTCAGGTGTCAGGAGTAAATCCCTCTCATCCAACTCATTAAAGAGAATTTCTTCTTCCAGTTCAAGGCGAGTAATCGCTGTTCTGATTCACAGAAGCTCTTTTCGGTCATAAGAGACATTAGCAGCAACATTATGTACAAAATAAGCTACAAACAATGCGAAAAAACGAACGAAATAGCACGGTTGGTAAAGAGCCCATAAAACAGCAGCCATCTTCTCAGGCGCCATGACCCCTCTGCAGCAGAGGTAACTCTGGGTCTTCCATTCCTGTAGCGGTCCTCATGAGAGCCAATTTTATCATAGCTCTTGATGGTTTCAAAGTTCGCATTAAGAAGGAAAGAAATTCCACAAATTAACTTTTAAGAAGGCACACCTGTTAATTGAAATGCATTCCAGGTGACTACCTCATGAAGCTGGTTGAGAGAACGCCAAGAGTGTGCAAAGCTGTCATCAAGGCAAAGGGTGGCTATTTGAAGAATATATTTTGATTTGTTTAACACTTTTTTGGTTACTACATGATTCCATATGTGTTATTTCATATTTTTGATGTCTTCACTATTATTCTACAATGTAGAAATTAGTAAAAATGAAGAAAAACCCTTGAATGAATAGGTGTTCTAAAACGTTTGACTGGTAGTGTATATACAGGGAGTACCTGTACCAGATCAATGTGGAGCTATATACAGGAAGTTAATGGCACCCCTGACTGGCAATGCACAAACAATACTTTAAAAAATATAAACAATATAATTATAGAGAGAAACTCAAAATACCAACATGTGATAAATACTGTACTTTATTAATGTTTCAATGGAACCAACCAAAATCATACAATTATTTAATACAAAATAAATTTCACCAAAATCAAGGTTTCATAATTAATGGCACTCTTCATTTAGTACTCAGTGCAACCACCTCTGGTAAGGATAACAGCGTGGAGTCTTTTCCTGTAATGTTTGACAAGGTTAAGGAACACATTTGGAGGGAATTTGGACCATTCCCCTATGCAGATCCTTTCAAGAGCCTTCACATTCTTGGGTTTGCGCTTATCAGTTGCCTTCTTCAACTTATCCCACAGGTTTCGATTGGACTGAGTTCCAGCAACCGAGATGGCCATGGCAGAACATTGATTTTATTGTCACAGAACCATTTCTGTGTTGCTCTTGAGGTGTCACTGCTGTCTGAAGAATGGGACCAAAGCGCAGCATGTGTATCGTTCCACATTTTATTATAACTGTGAAACTATGCAAGACATACAAATAAACTAATGAACAAAACAACAAACCGTGGCAAAGAGGTGCAACATACACTTACTCAAAATAATGTCCCACAAAACCTAGTGGGAAAACCAACAACTTAAATATGATCCCCAATTAGAGACAATGATGACCAGCTGCCTCTAATTGGAGATCATCCCCCCTCCCAAAAAACATAGAAATACAGGAACTAGAACCCCACATAGAAATACAGAAACTAGACAAAACCACCCACATAGAAAAAGAAACTAGAACCAACATAGAAATAAATAAACTAGACAAAACCCCCTGTCACGCCCTGACCTACTCTACCATAGAAAATAAAAGCTTTCTATGGTCAGAACGTGACATGAAGTATGTTTTGGGTAATTGTCTTGTTGGAAAGTCCACCTACGGCCAAGTCCCAGCCATCTGGCAGAGGCAACCAGATTGTCAGCCAAAATTGCCTGATACTTGGTGGAATTCATTATGCCATCAATCTTAACCAGTGCCCCTGGACCTCTGGAATTAAAACAGCCCCAAAACATCACTGACCCACCACCATATTTCACCATGGGTATGAAGTGCCTCTCCTTGTGTATGCATCTCTGTTTCAATGCCAAACATGCCGATGCTGTATCTGACCAAAATGTTCAAATCAAATCAAATGTATTTATATAGCCCTTCTTAGATCAGCTGATATCTCAAAGTGCTGCACAGAAACCCAGCCTAAAACCCCAAACAGCAAGCAATGCAGGTGTAGAAGCACGGTGGCTAGGAAAAACTCCCTAGAAAGGCCAAAACCTAGGAAGAAACCTAGAGAGGAACCAGGCTATGAGGGGTGGCCAGTCCTCTTCTGGCTGTGCCGGGTGGAGATTATAACAGAACATGGCCAAGATGTTCAAATGTTCATAAATGACCAGCATGGTGAAATAATAATGATCACAGTAGTTGTCGAGGGTGCAACAGGTCAGCACCTCAGGAGTGAATGTCAGTTGGCTTTTCATAGCCGATCATTGAGAGTATCTCTACCTCTCCTGCTGTCTCTAGAGAGTTGAAAATAGCAGGTCTGGGACAGGTAGCACGTCTGGTGAACAGGTCAGGGTTCCATAGCCGCAGGCAGAACAGTTGAAACTGGAGCAGCAGCAAGGCCAGGTGGACTGGGAACAGCAAGGAGTCATCAGGCCAGGTAGTCCTGAGGCATGGTCCAGGTCCTCCAAGAGAGAGAGAGAGAGAGGAGAGAGAGAGAGAGAGAGAGAGAGAGAGAGAGAGAGAGAGAGAGAGAGAGAGAGAGAGAGAAAGAAAGAAAGAAAGAAAGAAAGAAAGAAAGAAAGAAAGAAAGAAAGAAAGAAAGAAAGAAAGAAAGAAAGAAAGAAAGAAAGAAAGAAAGAAGGAGAAGGAAAGAAAGAAAGAAAGAAAGAAAGAAAGAAAGAAAGAAAGAAGAGAAAGAAAGAAAGAAGGAAAGAGAGCAAAAGAGAGAATTAGAGAGAGCATACTTAAATTCACACAGGACACCGGATAAGACAGGAGAAATACTCCAGATATAACAGACTGACCCTAGCCCCCCGACACATAAACTACTGCAGCATGAATACTGGAGGCTAAGACAGGAGGGGTCAGGAGACATTGTGGCCCCATCCAATGATACCCCAGACAGGGTCAAACAGGCAGGATATAACCCCACCCACTTTGCCAAAGCACAGCCCCCACACCACTAGAGGGATCACTTCAACCACCAACTTACCATCCTGAGACAAGGCCGAGTATAGCCCACAAAGATCTCTGCCACGGCACAACCCAAGGAGGGGCTCCAACCCAGACAGGAAGACCACGTCAGTGACTCAACCCACTCAAGTGACGCACCCCTCCTAGGGACGGCATAGAAGAGCACCAGTAAGCCAGTGACTCAGGCCCTGTAATAGGGTTAGAGGCAGAGAATCCCAGTGGAGAGAGGGGAACCGGCCAGGCAGAGACAGCACGGACGGTTTGCTGCTCCAGTGCCTTTCCGTTCACCTTCACACTCCTGGGCCAGACTACACTCAATCATAGGACCTACTGAAGAGATGAGTCTTCAATAAAGACTTAAAGATTGAGACCAAGTTTGCGTCTCTCACATGGGTAGGCAGACCATTCCATAAAAATGGAGCTCTAAAGGAGAAAGCCCTGCCTCCAGCTGTTTGCTTAGAAATTCTAGGGACAATTAGAAGGCCTGCGTCTTGTGACCGTAGCGTACGTGTAGGTATGTACAGCAGGACCAAATCGGAAAGATAGGTAGGAGCAAGCCCATGTAATGCTTTGTAGGTTAGCAGTAAAACCTTGAAATCAGCCCTTGCCTTAACAGGAAGCCAGTGTAGGGAGGCTAGCACTGGAGTAATATGATCACATTTTTTGGTTCTAGTCAAGATTCTAGCAGCCGTATTTAGCACTAACTGAAGTTTATTTAGTGCTTTATCCGGGTATCCGGAAAGTACAGCATTGCAGTAGTCTAACCTAGAAGTAACAAAAGCATGGATAAATTTTTCTGCATCATTTTTGGACAGAAAATTTCGGATTTTTGCTATGTTACGTAGATGGAAAAAAAAGCTGTCCTTGAAATAGTCTTGATATGTTTGTCAAAAGAGAGATCAGGGTCCAGAGTAACGCCGAGGTCCTTCACAGTTTTATTACAGACGACTGTACAACCATCAAGATTAATTGTCAGATTCAACAGAAGATCTCTTTGTTTCTTGGGACCTAGAACAAGCATCTCTGTTTTGTCCGAGTTTAAAAGTAGAAAGTTTGCAGCCATCCACTTCCTTATGTCTGAAACACAGGCTTCCAGTGAGGGCAATTTTGGGTCTTCACCATGTTTCATTGAAATGTACAGCTGTGTGTCATTTGCATAGCAGTGAAAGTTAACATTATGTTTTCGAATGACATCCCCAAGAGGTAAAATATATAGTGAAAACAATAGTGGTCCTAAAATGGAACCTTGAGGAACACCGAAATTTACAGTTTATTTGTCAGAGGACAAACCATCCACACAGACAAACTGATATCTTTCCGATAGATAAGATCTGAACCAGGCCAGAACTTGTCCGTGTAGACAAATTTGGGTTTCCAATCTCTCCAAAAGAATGTGGTGATCGATTTTATCAAAACCAGCACTAAGGTCTAGGAGCACGAGGACAGATGCAGAGCCTCGGTCTGATGCCATTAAAAGGTAATTTACCACCTTCACAAGTGCAGTCTCAGTGCTATGATGGGGTCTAAAACCAGACTGAAGCATTTCGTATACATTGTTTGTCTTCAGGAAGGCAGTGAGTTGCTGCGCAACAGCTTTTTCTAACATTTTTTGAGAGGACTGGGAGATTCGATATAGGCCGATAGTTTTTTATATTTTCTGGGTCAAGGTTTGGCTTTTTCAAGAGAGGCTTTATTACTGCCACTTTTAGTGAGTTTGGTACGCATCCGGTGGATAGACAGCCGTTTATTATGTTCAACATAGGAGGGCCAAGCACAGGAAGCAGCTCTTTCAGTAGTTTAGTTGGAATAGGGTCCAGTATGCAGCTTGAAGGTTTAGAGGCCATGATTATTTTCATCATTGTGTCAAGAGATATAGTACTAAAACACATTAGTGTCTCCCTTGATCCTAGGTCCTGGCAGAGTTGTGCAGACTCAGGACAACTGAAATTTGGAGGAATACGCAGATTTAAAGAGGAGTCCGTAATTTGCTTTCTAATGATCATGATATTTTCCTCAAAGAAGTTCAATTTTGGTCTCACCTGACCAGAGCACCTTCTTCCAGTCATAATTTAAATGATGTTTGGCAAACTCCATGCGCTTGTGTCTATGCCCCCAAGAGGCCACCAAGGCCTGCAATTCTTTCACACTGATTCTTGTGGATTCTGTTGCTTCTCTCACCATCCTCCTCCTTATCCTGGGGGGCAAAATGCATTTGCGTACTCAACCCATGAGGTTTTCAATTGTTCCATATCTTTTGATTTTTTTTTATAATTGCCCTGACAGTGTTCAGTATATGCAATCATTTGTGGATCTTCTTGTAGCCATTACCAGATTTATGAAGGTCTACGACCATCTGTCTCTTTTGAATTGTAGTTTTTTTGTTTTCTTCATGGTGTTGGATGGCAAAGGGATATTGCATGTGTGCTACCTTATTTTTATAGCCTAGTGAAACAGGAAGTGATGTAATGGCTCAATATAGTTCCTTAAGACTTAGATAAACTTAAATAAGTGGAATTTAATTCCTGGTTTAATTTTGGTAGATGTTATTTACAATAATCTTTAAGGGTGCCATTAATTGTGAAACCTTGATTTGGAGGACTTTGATTTTGAGATAAATCAATGAATGATTTTGGTGGGTTCCATTGAAACATTAATAAAAACGAAACGGGAAGCATATAAATAGCGCACATAGAACAGATCTACTGCTTCTTAGACTTGCTTTCAATGAGAATGAGAGATCTATAACTCACATTTCCATGTGAATTTTGTTGGGTCGCCCATATAGCAGTTTCTATGCCTACACTTAACCTTAAACACTTCGGAATTTGGCGTATTTATTGCCAATATTTACTGCCAATATTACTGCCAATATAGGCTACCCCACAAATCTGTAATACCTGCCTCTTTTCATCCTTTCATTCCAGACCAGTTTTGTGTCCCTTTTGACATGTTTCTGTGAACAATTGTACCATGTAACGATTAGCCCGGGCTAGATTGCGTTACGGCTAAGTGCTATTTGGACAAACAATGGCTTTGGGGCCAATCAATTGCAATGAAAGATGTCGCCTTCCACCAAAACACCATTGTATCCAATGACGGTCATGTTGGCGTAGGTGGACAATTGCTCTTTGCGTATTAGCTTTGGGCTCTTTTTTTCTTCTCTTTACCCAAATGAGATGAAAGAATTGAGTCCTCCATTACATGAATGGTATCCAGGGAACGTTAATGAGGATGGCCAACTGTGTCTATTTAGTGACCTATTATAATTTTTTATTGCACAGAAATCTCATTTGACTGTATTTTTAATTAAACAGCGACTAAATAAAGGGCGTGTGTATTCTGTGGACTGAACCTAGGGCACTCAGCAGTAATCAATGTATGCAGGTAACTTTTAATCATTTTATCGTGGCACACGGGATTCATACTGAAATGTAATATATAGGCGGCTTATTACGAGTCCTTTGTAGAATGCCCCCAATTGCACTTTTGTATTAAAAAAACTGCATTCATACAGTTCTCCCCTGTGGCATCAAATCCCCTGTCTACTATGTAGGCAACCTGACTTTTGGTGTCAATTCCATTTAATTCAGAAAGGAAACCGAATTCCAATTACCAATTCCAAATTTTCCTCATTGAAAAGCGTTAAAGAGAATATTGGAATTGGAATTTCAGTGTACTTCCTGAATTGACTGGAATTTAAATGATATTGATACCAACACTGCTTTTTAATCAACCCAACTCAAACGTTTTAACAAAGAAACTGTCTAAACTGTCTATTGGTCTTGTCTGTGTACATTTATTTATTTTTTAAGAACATGTTGTCCAGAACTAAGTGAAGGTACTCTTGTTTTAGGAGGCCTACATTTGAAGATAACTCTTTTCAAACTCTCAGAGAGTATACGTTTCTGCTGGCCTTGTTGAATTGGCTGACATGTGTATTGCCCACGGGGAGTGATTCCCACAGAATGACACCAAAGCCAAATGTTCAACTATAGATCCAGCTGCCCGCATCACAGAAGTGTGCAAAACCAAGAAAAGCTTTAATCTGTGTGCTCTCTCTCCTCTCTCCTCCTCTCTCCCTCTCTCTGTCTATCCCTCTCTCTCCCTGTCTATCCCTGTGTCTTTTCCTCTTTATCATCTACACAATCAAACCCAACAGACCTCTCACTATCTGTTGTCTGACCTCGGCTTGTGAATGTTTTTGTGTAGAGAGATACTGTATTATTATTTGGCTTGTTTTGGTTGGTCAGCTATCCACCATGGAAGTAGTTGGAGTCCATCAGTCCTATTTCCTGCTGTCTTACAATCACTGATCAGGATTTCTTTGGGATAGGCTACATTATATACAACACATCTCCAGTCCATCATGCACTCTGTGAATTACTACGTACTTAAGGGTTGTATTGATGAGATTGGTATTCATTTGTGGGTCAGCCAATTCGATCAAATCCAGACGATCTTATTAATAAACAGACACAGACATATGCCTTAGCTTCTGCCCCTGAGGTTGTTGATCTGTAATGACCTACATGGTCTTTTCAATGTGACTGCCTGTGTGCGTAGAGATATGACTGTCTTGTTCCTCTGTATAAGCAGAGCATTTTTGTATGGAACAGTTCAAAGTTTAGTATTTCAAAGCAGCTTCCTTATGAGGGGAGAGAATCACTCACTGAATTATGCATTGGCTGTATAGAGCAAGCCGGAGCAAACTGGCTTCAGCCAGGGGGAGATGAACTGAAACTTCAAAAATCAGTCAGCTTATGAAAATAACCTCTCCCTCTCTCCCTCTCTCCCTCTCTCCCTCTCTCCCTCCCTCCCTCCCTCCCTCCCTCCCTCCCTCCCTCCCTCCCTCCCTCCCTCCCTCCCTCCCTCCCTCCCTCCCTCCCTCCATAGCTCAGCACAAACAGCAGTGTTGAGTAGTAACTCTTTTTTTACCAGTTGCCCTTCTCTTCTTAAGACTATAACTTCATTCAATACTTTAGTGTGTGTCAAGCTCACCTTTGATCAAACCGACCCATGAGCTGTAAGAGTTAAGACAGAAAGAGGGTTATGATGATTGAAATGTTAGGCAACACCTGAGTCAATGTCGTGAAACGATGTGAATTTAAATACCATCCGGATTGCCCTGCATCACCATGCAACACCTCTCCCTGGTGTATTGTTGACATTACAGAGGATCCATCAGTGATGATACCCCCCAAAAGTACAAAGAGATATTCTCAGCAATGTGTTCATTAAGACTGTCTACCGGAACATCTCATTTAAGATGAGTGAAATGTCAATCATTTCCTAACCCTTATTTTGCCATCAAACTGTATTTATTAGACTTCAAAACAGTGGTCGAGAGGCCCTTAACACATGCATTAGTCATTATCACTATTTTAAATTTCCACAGTCGCTGCTGCAACCACCATGATTGGGGCAGATAGTTGGGGAGGACACAGAGGAGGAGGGGGAATCTGAGTCTCTCTCTCTACCATTCACTCGATCCCATCCTGACTCCCCACTCATTTTTGGCATTTTAAAAGCTCTCTGTTCTGAAGGGGTGAGAGAATGAGAAGACAAGGGAGGAAGGGAGGACAGTTCCTGTGTGTGAAATAAGGCCATTCTCACCATTAAGAGCTTTTCTCCTCCCAATGCCTACACCTCTTTGATCCGCTCAGCCACTGTACCCATCTACTCACTATAGGGATCGATGGAACAGGAGGGAGAATGTAAGTGTGGATCTCAGGAAGTCACCTCCCTACCCTCATCACATCATGTCTTGATCTGTCTCCACACCTTGCTATTTCGATTCGGATGATTCAGGGGCGAGAGGGAGTGTATTGAGCGAGAAAAGGAGATGGAGAATAGAGAGACAGGAGGACCACAAAGACCAGTGTATCTGGTAACCACTCTAACTTTAATGCAACAAAAGCAGACACAGTATCACACTTACAGACATTAACTTAGTTGCTGCCCCAGAGGGGAATAGTACAAAGCAGGTTCAATGAGTCAGCCAGCTAACTTAAATATTCTGAAATAACTTTAACATTTTTTGAAAAGATAAGCTTCAAATGGGCATGGTCTAATTGACTCAACAACAAAAAGACACATATTTAGCTTTCTTAATGAACCTGAAAATCAATGGTTATTTTTGGTTGTTTAACAAAGTTAGCTGGCTAACTCATTGATCCTACTTTGTAATATACCCCTGCTACTATATTTCCACTTATAGCATCTTTAAGATTTCCACTTAAGCATATTTTGTCTTCATCTCTGTTTCTGCAGTTTAAGCCTTTAAGCATCACTGACCTAAACAATGACTGTTAAACAAGCAAATCCATTGAAAAGGTCAGTTACTATTGACCATCCTCAGTGCTGACCTTTTACTGTGTGGCTGAGCAGTTTGGAAGATGGAAACACCAGCCCAGATATCAGATGACTGACACTCAGCGCTCAGACTGCTTAGACAACTCCATCGGTCGCTATGCTCCATGAATGTTCAATAACACCTCCTCTTTAACTACATTTGACATATCTCCATGGTTAGACTGATCCTGATCTTTGCTTTACTATTCATTACCAGCTCTTTGAGCTGTAACTCCAGTAACGAGTGCTTCAGATGACGCACAGCTATTGATGATACAATGAGAAAGGAGAAAGAGAAAGAAAGGGTGAGTAACACTTAGAGACAGAGAGAGGGAAGATCTAAGAATCTGTGTTAGAAGGTGGGATGATGGGGGGATGATGAAGGAATGGAGAGAGAGTGGGTGGGGGGTAGCTAATGAGATGGCAGTCATCCGGTAGCTGCTTCCAGGGCTCTTCTCTGCTGTTACTAAAACATGAGTTTAGTCGTGTTGTAGGGATAACACATAGGGACCACCATGCAGTGGATGAACTTCTCCGATCATTGACTGGCCTCAATTGCTTTAATAAACCTAAATACTAGATGTATTTTACAGCAGTGATGACATCAGTAGCAAACTGATCTACGTATGTGGTCTAATGTTTAATGCTAACATATTCCTGTATAAACACAAGCTCACTTCCTTGACAACTTCTTTCTCAACAGCTCTGTGCTGCTCCGCGAAGTGCAAGAAGTATGAATGCCTTGACTTCTGCAGAGGCTGTATCACCGTAATGCTGCATGGCCAATGCAGATGTTGGATTGACCATGCAGCGCTTTTAAGGCACTGCATATCAGTGCTGAGGCGCCACTACACCCTGGGGTTCAATCCCAAGCTGTGTCACAGCCAGCCGTGACCGGGAGCCCCATAGGGCGGTGCACATTTGGCCCAGCACTGTCTGGGTTAGGGTAGGGTTTGCCCGGGGGCTTTTACTTAGCTCATCGTGCCCTAGCGACTCCTTGTGACGGGCGCGGTGCCGGAAAGTGACTTCAGTCGTCAGTCGAACAGTGTTTCTTCCGACACATTGGTACGGCTGACTTTCGGGTTAAGCGATCAGCGTGTTAAGAAGCAGCATGGCCTGGCGGGTCATGTTACGGAGGACGCATGTCTAAACCTCCGCCTCCCGAGCCCATTGGGGAGTTGCAGCGATGAGACAAGGTCATAACTACCAACTGGATATCACAAAATTGGGGAGAAAATGGGGTAGAATTTTAATAAAGAATGATTGTGAGCTTGGAGTGCAATTTATGGGAATATAATGACATGTAGTTCTTGTGTCCAGTCCACCATTTAATGTCTTAGCAATATTATAGCCTACTCCATTTGACAGGCAGGATATGCAGTGATCCTTGGCATCTGCCCTTTACTCTGCCGTGTAATGCTGTCAGGGGTAGTTGTCATAAGCCAACCCGATGGAAATAACCCTCCTCCCACCCCATGTCGCCTCTGACTCCCTGGCCTCATCTGGCTTTCTCCAATAAGAGCTGGTGTCACGGCAAGTGCTCACCCATGGCTAGCCGTGCCAACGCCAATCATCTGAGCTAATCAGAAATGGACTGACCCTGCATTGACCTGGCCTTGGAGCGCTGACAGTCTGACAAGCGCTGTTGCGTACAGTGAGCTCAAGACATATCTAATCCTTTTGTTTTATCTCGTTACCTTCTCTGCCCTTGTCAGATAGTGACCTGTGGAGATCTGTCTGTCCTACTGATGGGGACTAGTGGCTCTTCTGGCCTGGCTTGATTAACCCTTGATGTACTCTGCATTTGCTTGTGCCAAAGGGACTTAATGTTTCGGTTGATATGTCATACATTCACATGAATGACATTTGCTGCTGAAAAAAATATAGAAATACAATACAATGTCTAGCTAACGTCTGGTTGAAATGGTTGAAATGGTGAACAGACCATCCCTTTAAGAAGGGTATTTTTTAATAAAAGGAGTCTCGTGTTCATCTTAAGCCCACAGGAGACCAGTGGACTAAGGTCATCATCTCCTCTGAAAGCTTTTCTCCATTTATATTGAGGACTTCTGCCGCCATCAATCGCCATTTCTCCCAGCCTCACTGCACATGGTCAATCCAACCACTCACTGACACGACTCTGTTTCTTACTGCAGTGCACAGTGGAGGACAATGGATGCAGTGGCTAAGAGGGAGAGAGGGCTCAGATTTTAGGATTGAGGGACTCAGAAAAAGGTTGTGTTATTGGTATTCACCTTTTAATGTCACCGCTGGCCTTTCAGTGATGCCCATTTGCTATTCCCTATTCACCTGCCGGCCCTGAATCATAAGGAAATGGTTGCCATTGCATTCACCGTGGAAGAATGTACAGCTCTTGCTCACAGTCACAGAGAAATATGGATGAAGGAGTTGGTGACAGAGTGTGTTTTGGATTGATAGGTGTGGAAATAAACGGGGTGATTTAAAGACCCTGGAAGGCTGCCTTCTGGCCAAACGACAAAAATATTTTGACACTGATTTATGAAATGTTAATCAGTATAGTAATGAGGAACATAGGTTTATCTATGATGTCAGTACAAAGATGCCAAAGGCATTCCACCTATCCTCAGCTTCCTTTGCATACCAACACATTTCTGACCACAGAATTTGATCATGGAATGATGGGGATTTGTATACAAAGTCTTCCAGGGGGATAAGCATGTTGACTTCATAAACGACTACTTTAGGAATTAAGTACATTTTTGCCTAAAAAAACCTTCATGGAAAATCTACATTGTTCATCGTTCTTTCATATATAACATCTTCCATGGTGTTCACCAAACAAGAGTGGCTGAGTATCTTCCTCTCCCACCAATAAACCTACAGATTGTGTTTTCTTAACATGAACCAGTGTACTGTGGAAGAAAACAGTGCCACCAAGCCTAGTCGGATAACAAAAGACAAAATGAAAGGTTAGCAGACAAAAGTCACAGCTTGCCAAAACAACACAGTACCAATAGACTGGGGACCCCCAGACAGTAAGATATCTCCAATTTGAATGACCTGAAAAGTCACAAAGAGCCAGCTCCAAATGTGTACTCTAATTTCGAGAGTCATGTTTTTTTTTTTACTTTTTCTTTTACAAGAAGAAATTGGTGAAAAGGTCACTGAAACAAATTACATAACCCATTGTTGTGATTCCACCACCTGCCACTCCTATGTCTACATTCATTAACATCACAAAGGGGATAGATGTTCATTCTACATTCCCTACACTACAGTACTCTTTTCTTGGAAAAGTCAGCTGGGAAAACCTGTTGTCTGTGTGCAAAACATTTCCTTGAATTCCAGTCAGTCTGTGTAATATCTTTAGGTTAAATGGGAAGGCACAGAGATAAGGCCCAAGTGTAATTGGGGGAAGTTGTACAATTATTAACAGCAATTTCCACTTGGCTTAGTAAGGGCTTGGGTCAGAGAAAAGACCTTGCAGACTCTCACACGCACAATACATGTATTTCATCCCCATGTGTCTGAATATCTGAAGTAAATCCCAGGAGACACAGTTCATTTGACTATAATCTGTAGGAAATCCTGCTCTGACTTGTTTTAAAAAGCTGTTCCAATTTGTTGCCTTAAATATTTCCCTTTGATGAACGTGCCTGCTCCTTAGAGACTTTTAAGGGAAATATTAAATGTTGTTTCATTAAATATATTGTTTGTGATTGAAATGGTTGATATGCTTTGATCATATATATTATTGTCCAGATGAGCAAGTGCTGTCTCAGCCCAAGTATCCTAACTTTGCTGTCAAAATTCATTAAGACACAATTGGACCAGACACATTTCACTTTCCAAAGACAGACTCAAATAAGGATCATTTTACTGTCCACAGGTTTTAAAGTTATTACTAAAAACTATTTTTAAGCTAAGAATGCAAATTATTGGGATATCTAGACGCTATATAGGCAGTTTCCACTGTGAGACTATTTAATAAATGATCATAGGAAGCCTACTTTAAAGTGGAGGAATGTTACCTTAGAAATGTGGGACTGCATCTCAACTCTGTTCAGGACAGATCTCTCTTCTCTCTGTCTGAATAGTGATTAATTCATCCATCCAAGTTCGTTAGGAACATTATAAAGTCACGAACTTCAGGTTTAATAATGAAAAACTATTTTTCTCCCACCATGTGACTGCTGCTGCCCATATTTCTTTCATGTCTACCTACTAGCTCTGTTTGATTGAGCTGTTCTCAATATAGTAAACTGAGTTGGGCTGACCAGCTATGGTGTTCCTCTGGCCTGTCAACGTGGCCATTAACCTCATGTCTCCATTGCATTTACCAAGTCATTAGACATTCTCTCCAGTGTAGACCTCCAGGGTCATTTAGCCCGAGGGAAGTTGAAACATAAAAGTAAATGGGTTTGTGGTGTCACTGACTGGCATTATCTGACACATTTTCAGATGAGTTACTGTAAATGACTGAATATGAGTCAGTGATGATGATAACTGTGCATACGGAAGTTGACTTTCCACCAATAAAACATGTCATTAGCTAAGTATCTCAATCTCTGGTTTAATGGTTTCCCTCTCAGACAACCATGTTAATGAAATGCCTAACATGTTCCCTTTGAAAATAACCTTTGATCAAGTTGTTTTGTTATGGGGCAAATTAAGAACAAAGGATGAATATCCACTGTGATATGCTTAACTTAAACACTGCAGTCCCAGCATCACGAAGGTGGCATTGACGAAGTATAGAGAGCTCCTCAGTGGAAATGTGTTGAGGAATGGAGGGGATCATGAAATACTTGAGAGTTTGATTTTAATGACTGGTCTGATAATAAATATTATGTTATTTAATCAAATATCCACCATTGCAACTGTTTTATGGACATTGTGATGATTGAAATAACAGAGTTGCTCACTGTTACTGATTGATTCATTCTCAGGAGCTTTGAGATGACCACGTCATTTCAATGTGGAGAATGGGTCATATTTGGTTGATACGTTGATCAATGAGATGACAACCCATTTTCAGACACTCAAAAAGTTTGTTGAATTCTCAGTGTGGTATCACAATGTATAATCATCTAAAAGCACAACCAAATTCCAATAGAAAATCAATGTCTGATTTTTGGTTTAGTTGTCACCATTTAAAATCAAGTTCAAATGGGAATACAATGTTAGATGTTTAGTTTATTTATAGAACAACTTAATGTGTTATCACTGTGCTAATAGCAGAACCAAATTACCTGGATTGCAATTGAAATGAAGTACATGGTGCAAGTGGTCAATGCAGTTTGAGATTCAGCGCAGATTGTTATAGCACTTGTGATCTCCACATACCTACGACATTTGCATGCTATCTTGAACATGCACACTTTCTTTGATTACATTAGAATACATTTATTGTTATAGTAACCTCAAAATGTGACCAGGGATGTGTTACTCATTTTAAAGTTGAATAAATACTGTTACATTAGTTTGTAAAATAGCATTACCTTCAGGCTGTTTACTGCATTACAAAAGTAATATTGAATTGTGTTTGGTTGACAACGCAACCAAATATCAACATTTAAAGGAGATGTATCTACTGCTTAGACAGTTCCATCTGAGCCACTGGCTTCATCCTATTCTTTAACATTTATTTTTGGTTGAGATGGAGACCTGAATCCAACATATAATCTGTTAACTGGTCGCCAGATTAATAGGCTACTGTATTGCAAAAGTGATATTGAATTGTGGATGGTTGTCAACACAACCAAATCTAAACATTTGAAGGAGATGTATCCTTGGATAGTTCTGTCTGTGCCACTGAGTCAGGCTTTAATTCCAATTTGCCTACAAATTATTAATTGATACGTGGGATTCAAGTCTCTATTTCAACCAAAAATCTTTAAATGCACTTTGATTTGATTTAGTCATATTCTTTAACTTAGATTTTGGCAGAGATGGAGACATGAATCCAACATATTTTCGTACTAACTTTCGTACTAACTTTCGTACTAACTTGAAATCACCCAAGGCTTGAAACCCTAGGCCTATATGTATTGTCTATTTTTAGTTGCATCCTGGCTTGAATTAGAACAATAGTGATTGATGATTTCCCATTTTATATTGGCCTAAATGCCATAATTGATGATATATGACTGATAATGTATAGTTTACATTTCATTTGCTCTGACTTAGACAGCAACAGTGAATCTTTAAGTGTATATTTCTCAACAATCATTCTCACGATAGCACATTGGTAACAGTCAGTGACATATATCATAGCTAAGCAGGGTTCGGCTTTGTTAAAACCCTGTATGTGAGACCAAAGGGTACAGCTGTAGATAGATCAACTCTCCAGTAGGAAGTGCTGCCCAGCCTATAGTCCTTTTCTTATAGTGGATATTAGGTTGAAGAGCAGATGTTGTTTCAAGGGTACAAATTCAACATATTTGTCAATGCTAAAAATTGGTTACCATAGTGACATAATACTGTGGTTGAAATTTCACCCTCAAAACAACTGTTTACGTTGATGAGTTTATTTCAAATCCAATGTATTTTCCACATCATAATACATTGACAAATTACGTTGAAACAATGTTGATTGAACCAGTTTGTGCCCAGTGGGTTGTATTCCTTCCAAAATCGATCAGCATTCCACTGATCTGTAGGAGAATTCAACAGCCAAGGCACGTAGGGGTACACTGAAATACATGCCTCTAAGATGAAGTTCTCAAAAGCATAGCTGCAGTTTATTATGGTGGGTATACTAAAGGCCTTAGAGATAAATTCCCAGCCTTGTAGTTAGAAGGATCTTACTGGCAGCCATGTTGAGAAACCCTGAAACAGAATGAAAACAACTTGGCGCTGTTAATATAACATGTTTCCTCATAATTGGGAAAGGAGTTTAGGTCTCTGCTTGCTGGGTGGGCATGGGTATTTTGAGTATGACCTAACAGAGGCTCTGAGTGTTGTAGAGGTGGGTAGCAGGTACCTATCGGACTCTCACCCTGGAAAATGGCTAGATATACTAAGTAATTGGACCAAACAAGGCCCAGTCATGCCTGACTCACACACAGGGGACCCCAGGATGACAGGGACCACTATAACTGACACCGATTCAGCAGAACCATAGGTGGGTATTCTATCTGAACTGTGGTGTGGTAGTAGTGAATGATGCTAGGTTAATAGTGTAGCTGTAAAATATGACCAATGAGAGAGGCATAGGAGAGAGAGACTTCCTGAGTCCTTGCAAAGTGAAGCAACTTTATACATGTCCTAGGTGACATTTTCTGGACACAGTTATATCACAAAGGTGAGTGCAATCTTCTTGTCTTGTCTGAACCCTTGCTCTCACAGGTTTCACTCCTACATACCCAAGGGATGAATAGGTAGAATCAAAGATTAAGGGTTCTACCTACTCAACATGAAATGTTACATTAAAGTAGAAAGAAAAGCCCCAAATTGAATGGAACGTACAATGCAATCCAGTGAAATAAGTATTCATTGTCCAGGGAAAATTTTGTTTTTGAAATGACCGAAGGAAAGTAAGGTTTACTTAACGAGTGTAGGCATTTAAATGAGAAAGTACTGTTTAGTCTATACTTACATCAGGGACATGTTAAAATATTTGAGCGTGTTGGAGTAAGTGTGACTGTCTGTAACATTCAGAAAGAGACTCTCTGTTGAAAAAGAAACAGTTGTACTGGAACTGAGATGCTGCTGTCCATGGTGCTGAAATGTCCATGGTTCTGAAACTGGCTGCTCTAATGATATATGCCTCAACAATGGGAGAAAGTCCATTTAACTACCAGATTACGTTTAATGAAATGTCAATCCTATCCTAAGTTATTGTCTTTTCCCCATATGGATACAGACAAACATTAACATATGGGATTTATTTTCGTTATGCAGCTTCTGTTAATTAGCGACATAGAAATGTAGATGTGGCCACGCTGTACTTAAATACTCAAGATAATTGTTATAAAAACAGGCACAGCATGCTACTTCATAAAGAATATAGCAAACTGCTGTTGCTGTTATTGAGAGCTACAATATATGCACCACTTGTAGCAAAAGAGGAGCATTGATAATGTCCAACATTCCTACACAACACTTTCAAGGCTGTACTTTCAAGGCTGTTTCGGGCTGTAGCAAACACACTTGTGCCATCATGTCAGCCAATTATACGTTTGTGAAAGTAGCTTTGTCAAAATTGTGTAAGCATTTAAAAAGTTGTTCGTTTGTTCATGGTGAATGTCACGCTCACCACCTGACCTCACTAATTACAGTATATTTCCCCCCGTCTATCCCCCCTCCAAAACATGTCCTGCTCTCCCCCAGGAGCACAATGTGCAGGGGAGGTTGTTGAGGCGACACAAGACAGAACATAATAATGGTGAATAGGGGATGTATTTCAGTCAGACGCCCCAACCTGGGTGTCATTCATGTCTGCATCATTTTGTCATTAATGTAAATATAATTATATGTTTTTGGCCTAATCAATGGTTGTTAAATGAGTCATCTTTGATTGACTTGTTGAAGCAGTCTGAGAGGAGGATCTGTGAATGGAATGCAGAATAGGGCTGGGAGCTGGGAAATTGTTAATCCAGGTTGCCATGGTGATTGGAGCTGGATGCAGAATGCCTGAGGAGAGAGGTGGGCCCAGGGGCAGGGGGGGAGGAGGAGGAGGGATCGAGCTGGTTGTCACTGACTCCTGACAGCACCGATACAAAAATACTGCTCTACCTGTCTCACATACAAAATATCAACTGTCTGGGTTAGACTGGGATTTTTATTTTTTTATGTTGGTGCCTGTGCTCAAGACATGTCTCAATATTATGTAATGCATATTAAGAAAGAAACATGTTGTAAAGATTGCCTACAAAGATGTTCAGAATTATTACGGTAATACAAGTGTAAATTGTAAATTGTGCAAAGTCCCAGACCCCATATTTCATAAACTTAAAATGGGATCCGAAATATTATTTTTGTACATATCTGTTGTAGCTAATTGTGTTGACATATAAAGGAAAAAATATAGAATCTCTTCAAAATATAACTCCTTTACAGACCTCATACTATGATTGGAATATCAAAAGCTAACTTCTTTAAACAGTCTGGTGTGAAGTCAGCTCTGTTTACTTTTACACCTGTTTTCTTCCAAAGGAGGCTGATTTCTATGGTGGAAACAGAAGCTATCTGATTATACAATTATACTAGGCTTACAACACAAACATGCAACGCAGCATCAAAACCAAGAATAGATTCAGAAGCCTTTATTTTGTGAACTATGAATCCATTTATCAAACCCTTTGCTCCATTTTAGCTTTGTTCCTTTTGAATCCACTTTATGGATTAGACAAAGTAGACAAATATATAAATCAAACTCTGAAGTCTTTTTTTGATAATTCTCTGCACCACAAAAGATTTGCCAAGCGGCAAACATTGTGCAGCTAAGTTTGGCTTTGAGATATAGTTTAACACTCTATCATGTCTTCATTTTAATGTCTGGCTCTGTAGCCATGGCTGTGAAAGTGATCCAAGGAAGGAGTGTCTTTATTCAGGTAGATATGCAGGTTTCCAGCCACCACCTACACACAGCACCCAGACAAAGCTCACTAAGTGTCACGATTGTCGTAGAGATGAGCGGACCAAAGTGCAGCGTGTGTGTCGTTCCACATTTTTATTTATACTGTGAAACTATGCAATATATAAATACACTGAAATGAAAAAACAACAAACCGTGACGCAGAGATGAACACATACACAACTCAAAATGAATCACCCACAAAACCCAGGTGGAAAAACCCCTACTGAAGTATGATCTCCAATTAGAGACAATGACGACCAGCTGCCTCTAATTGGAGATCATCCCAAACAAAACCCCAACATAGAAATACAAAACTGGAACCTAAACATAGAAATAGAAAACATAGAGACAAAAAAACCCTGTCACGCCCTGACCTACTCTACCATAGAAAATAACATCTTTCTATGGTCAGGACGTGACACTAAGGAAGATCAGCAGTGACAGGCCTTACTGAGATTCAAATCTGAAAGCCATGAGTGGGTGCTTTGATTGACAGCTGGGATAAAAGTGTTGACTATTCTGATGAAGGTCCCTTAATAACCTTATTAAGGTAAATGAGAACAGCGTTACATGAAATGAGGAATATTACATTGACCCTCTGAAGTGATAACTGGGTAATATTTTAAGGAGGAAGCCTCAGAGTAACCCACTGCAGCCACCAATTTAATGTAATTGGGAATATTCTAAAGTATCCCATAAGATATTTAGGGATAATGTGGGATAATATATTACAAAGAAAACAGTGTAGAATCTCCATACATGCAATTACATTTCATCAGCACAATGATCAGTAAAGGTATCCATCATGTCGTACTGCATATTATCCAGGGTGATATAAAAGGTACATCTGAGACAAGCATGTATATATGCCTTACACATGTGTAACTATATTACCCCCCCCCCCCCCTTCTGAGTCCGTCACCGTCACAATGTGTGTAGCATTGATCAGCTATTCTCATTACTGCAGCTCCCTTCGTAGTCCATGGGTTCATTGGACAGACAGCACTATGGGCACAATCCTTACACGGGTAGGATTGTTTGACTGTGTTGTTCTTTATGTCATTACAATGACTGGATCAGTGCATTTGTCATATGCCAAGAAGAATAACTACTGTTGTTCAAATTTGACAGCACTTTGAAGACTATTGTATTGTTCGTGACTTTCGGTCACATCTTTGCGTACAGTACACGTCAAGAGATTTTCTTGTCCTCATCACCGTCAGCGTGTCATACAAAGGTCGTCAGCTGTAAAAGTTACTGCCACTCCACATCAGAAAGGAGAAGAGAGAGATGAGGGAAGAATGCAAATAGTCCCTCACTCCACCCCTCCCTCTCGTCTTCCTGACCAGACGAGCAGTGGCGTACCCAGCCACCTTTTCTTCACTCTCATTTATTTCAATTTGTCATGCTTTGATCTCCCCCTTTGAGAGAGGGAGCGAGCAGTGGAGAGCGATGGGGAGAGAAATTGGTATCTCCACTCTGGCTGTAATGAAACGTTTAGATGCAAATGCAGCTATGCCTCTGCATTAATGGTGCAGATGAAGGGAGATGGTTTTCGGCACCCTGCCCACTCCACCTAAAAACCTTATAATCCAGGTTAAAGTGGGATACTTCTTGATAATCAGTACTGGCACTTTCAGAGTCAGTATTATGGTAAAAGCTTTCTGAGTGATGCTACAGTGTAGGGTGTGGAAAGGGGGTCTGACAGGCTAGGGAGTCAAAAGGTATATATTTGATAGAGATTAATATTGACTTATGTTTAAAGTCAGAGTGGACAGTGAAAGGCTGCTCCAATTGTCCTTAAACATTGTGGAAATGTTTTGAGTTTCATACAGTTATGAACGGAGTTGCAGGAGTGGTTTGAGTGCTTATCTCTCTGCCTGCATAGGAGTGTATGTTGATTTAAATTGTGAAACATCATATCCCTGGAAATGTGGTTACATGTATGAGTTAGTAAAGGTTTATGGGATTCTAATGATGACAGAGCCATGTGAGATAGTATTTACAATTTCCTGGTCGCACATTGACATTAGTGGCTGCAAGTATAATCAGCAAATGTGTAATTGAATTTCGCAAACTTGTATCTTGACATTTGAATACATTCAATAAGATTTGCAAGTATAATTTATTTTCAGAATAATTACAAGCGATTTATGAATATGAATATTCTGCTGTGAATCAAAAATACACTCGCAGATTTTGAATATGCGCACGCTCGGAGTTCTGTCGCTGTTGACACGTTACCAAGAGACTCGTAAACTTTCAAATGTTTTGTAAATTTGTAGAAAAATACACTACATGACCAAAAGTATGTGGACAACCCTTCAAATGAGTGGATTCGGCTACTTCAGCCACACCTGTTGCTGACAGCTGTATAAAATCGAGCACACATCCATGCAATTTCCATAGACAAACATTGGCAGTAGAATTGCACGTACTGAAGAGCTCAGTGACACCGTCATAGGATGCCACCTTTCCAACAAGTCAGTTTGTCAAATTACTGCCCTGCTAGAGCTTCCCTGGTCAACTGTAAGTGCTGTTATTGTGAAGTGGAAACGTCTAGGAGCAACAACGGCTCAGCCGCGAAGTGGTAGGCCACACAAGCTCACAGAAAGGGACCGTCGAGCTCTGAAATGCGTAGCGAGTAAAAATCATATGTCCTCGGTTGCAACACTCACTACCGAGTTCAAAACTGCCTCTAGGAGCAACGTCTGCACAATAACTGTTCATCGGGAGCTTCATGAAATGGGTTTCACTGCCTGAGCATCCGCACACAAGCCTAAGACAACCTTGCGCAATGCCAAGTGTTGGCTGGAGTGGTGTAAAGCTCGCCACCATTGGACTCTAGAGCAGTGTAAACGCGTTCTCTGGAGTGATGAATCACGCTTCACCATCTGGCAGTGCAACAGACGAATCTGAGTTTGGCGAATGCCAGGAGAACGCTACCTTCCCGAATGCATACTGCCAATGGTCAAGTTTGGTGGATGAGGAATAATGGTCTAGGGCTGTTTTTCATGGTTCGGGCTAGGCCCCTTAGTTCTAGTGAAGGGAAATCTTAACGCTACAGCATACAATGACATTCTAGATGATTCTGTGCTTCCAACTTTGTGGCAACAGTTTGGGGAAGGCCCTTTTCTGTTTCAGCATGACAATGCCCCCGTGCACAATGCGAGGTCCATACAGAAATTATTTGTCGAGATCGGTGTGAAAGAACTTGACTGGCCTGCACAGAGCCCTGACTTCAACCCCATCGATCAGCTTTGGGATGAATTGGAATGCCAAGTGCGAGCCAGGCCTAATCGCCCAACATCAGTGCCCGACCTCACAAATGCTTGTGTGGCTGAATGGAAGAAAGTCCCCGCGGCAATGTTCCAACATCTAGTGGAAAGCCTTCCCAGAAGTGTGGGGGCTGTTATAGCAGCAAAGGGGGGACCAACTCTATATTAATGCCCATGAATTTGGAATGAGGTTGTTCGACAATCTTTTGACCATGTAGTGTATTTGCAAGTGAAAATATAATTTGCGCACTTGGGGCAGGACCTTTTACTTCTGACCAATCAGTTCCCTCTGCCAAAACCACAACCACCTAACCATTAGCTGGATTGTTCCAGCAATCAAATCTCAGGAAGTAGCTCCCAACACGAGAAAGAAAGGATGAGGTAATGAAACAAAAATGATCTACTTGAAAGTAATCATCTCTTTTATCTGTGTTCATCAATCTTTTTTTGTGAAAAGTCATGACAGTAGTTTGCTTATCATATTAAATATAATGGTACATTTCAGACAAACTCCAGACCAGCCATTGCATTGACAGCCACTATTGCATTAGCCATCTATCATCCTAGCTTTACTATCAACTGGCTAGCTTAAGTGTTTAATTAGCCTAGTTACTGACTGACTAGGATTATTGTTATTCATGGTTTTGATGTTATTGCATTTCAGGTGAAGAGGGAGTAAGATCACTAGAAAGCAGCATGCTGCCAGACCACCACAAGACCCTAGAGGTATTATAGTCAATACTTATGAACTGCTTTTTTTATTTGAATTGCCCATTTATATCAATGGCACTAACAAAATGGTTGGATTGTTCAGCAACATACAGTAAATGCTAAAACGGCTTTTGTGGTGAAATGTACATAATGTACTTATTGTCATCTCCCTATCAGGTCACTGCATGCTGTGACAAGGGCCTGGAGGGTGGCACACATCTGCTTCAAGCTGCATGCCTGAATACTGGGGCCTTCAGTAGTACCTTCCCTTTGATTACAGCAAGAGTCTCCTTATCTCTGTCTTGTAGCCATTTAACATGTAGTGTGTGTAACAACTCAAATTCATAGAAACTGCTATGAACACAAGAGCTGACTTATATTCACTTGTCCCTGGCTGCGTTTGGACAGGCACAGTGGCGACCTGTCATTCAGGGCAGGTTGGGCAGAGCCTGATTTGAGCCCCACCTGTTTAGCTTTTTGCCTGTTTTGCATTTTATTTTGGCATTAATACGTGTCACTTATCAGTTTGCAAACAATGTAAAAAAAAATTGTAATAACTGAGTCAATAAAGCTGCATACAAACATGGTTTCTTTTTTGCTTTCTTGAGAAAGGCAGCTCCAAAATGCAGGAGTTTTAGCTTAGCTCAGTGCTTTCTATGGTGGTGGGGCAGCCAGCAGAAAATACGGAGCATAGGGTTTGGTAATGTTCTCTAGTTATGCCATGATTGGCTCAGTGTTCAGTCACTCATGGGGACACTATCTCACTGCAAAATCTTCGGGGAGAGCTCGAAAATGCAAGCCCCTTGGGTGCTGCTATAAAATGACATTAGAAGTGCCCATCCAAGAAGGCTCAAGGTCGTTGGCCACACATAAAATGACGTTGGCCACACATAAAATGACGTCAAACCACGTTATATCTACAGTATCTTTGATTGGACATGTCAACATCATCCTTTCAAAATCTCAGCTAGCAAGCTATCATTCATCATCATGAATCACGTCGACAATCTACCGGCAAATGCTTTTCAACCCTTGTCATATGAAGGGAACTGTCGATAGCTGACAACAGGGTGGCAGGTTTTTTGATATTCTGCTCTATAGTTCCTTGGCACAGCAGACTTGCCTGGGAGTAGAGGGATAGGCTTGTGTTGTCCGTCAGAAAAGTTGCAAAGACTATCCAATCAATTAACATAACATAACACAGCGGTGTTGGACATGTGCTTCATGCATTTCTGTTTGAAGGTAGCCTTATTCTGTGTTTCAAGTTGTACCTTCACGTCAGTAACTTCACTCTCACTCTCTTTGACCCCTAAGCCCTCACCTCCCATTGGCCCAGGGCCTCTGGCAAAACCCTCTAATCAGTCTCTGACATGGAGTTACTCAAGAAGTAGACAGGTTTATGGTGCATAGGTCTTCTCCACTCTGCATATGCATGGAGTATTAACTACAGTGAGGGAAAAAAAGTATTTGATCCCCTGCTGATTTTGTACGTTTGCCCACTGACAAAGAAATGAGCAGTATTTGAACAGTGAGAGACAGAATAACAACAACAAAATCCAGGAAAACGCATGTCAAAAATGTTATAAATTGAGTTGCATTTTAATGAGGGAAATAAGTATTTGACCCTCTGCAAAACATGACTTAGTACTTGGTGGCAAAACCCTTGTTGGCAATCACAGAGGTCAGACGTTTCTTGTAGTTGGCCACCAGGTTTGCACACATCTCAGGAGGGATTTTGTCCCACTCCTCTTCGCAGATCTTCTCCAAGTCATTAAGGTTTCGAGGCTGACGTTTGGCAACTCAAACCTTTAGCTCCCTCCACAGATTTTCTATGGGATTAAGGTCTGGAGACTGGCTAGGCCACTCCAGGACCTTAATGTGCTTCTTCTTGAGCCACATCTTTGTTGCCTTGGCCGTGTGTTTTGGGTCATTGTCATGCTGGAATACCCATCACGACCCATTTTCAATGCCCTGGCTGAGGGAAGGAGGTTCTCACCCAAGATTTGATGGCACATGGCCCCGTCCATCATCCCTTTGATGCGGTGAAGTTGTCCTGTCCCCTTAGCAGAAAACCCCCCAAAACATAATGTTTCAACCTCCATGTTTGACGGTGGGGATGGTGTTCTTGGGGTCATAGGCAGCATTCCTCCTCCTCCAAACACGGCGAGTTGAGTTGATGGCAAAGAGCTCCATTTTGGTCTCATCTGACCACAACACTTTCACGCAGTTGTCCTCTGAATCATTCAGATGTTCATTGGCAAACTTCAGACGGGCATGTATATGTGCTTTCTTGAGCAGGGGGACCTTGCGGGCGCTGCAGGATTTCAGTCTTTCACGGCGTAGTGTGTTACCAATTGTTTTCTTGGTGACTATGGTCCCAGTTGCCTTGAGATCATTGACAAGATCCTCCCGTGTAGTTCTGGGCTGATTCCTCACCGTTCTCATGATCATTGCAACTCCACGAGGTGAGATCTTGCATGGAGCCCCATGCCGAGGGAGATCGACAGTTCTTTTGTGTTTCTTCCATTTGCGAATAATCGCACCAACTGTTGTCACCTTCTCACCAAGCTGCTTGGCGATGGTCTTGTAGCCCATTCCAGCATTGTGTAGGTCTACAATCTTGTCCCTGACATCCTTGGAGAGCTCTTTGGTCTTGGCCATGGTGGAGAGTTTGGAATCTGATTGATTGATTGCTTCTGTAGACAGGTGTCTTTTATACAGGTAACAAACTGAGATTAGGAGCACTCCCTAAGAGGAATACTTATTTCCCTCATTAAAATGAAAATCAATTTATAACATTTTTGACATGCGTTTTTCTGGATTTTTTGTCGTTATTCTGTCTCTCACTGTTCAAATAAACCTACCATTAAAATTATAGACTGATCATTTCTTTGACAGTGGGCAAATGTACAAAATCAGCAGGGTATCAAATACTTTTTTCCCTCACTGTATATACAGTGCATTTTGAAAGTATTCAGACCCCTTGACTTTTTCCACATGTTGTGTTACAGCCTTGTTCTAAAATTGATTAAATAAATTGTTTTCCTTAATCTACATACAATACCACATTATGACAAAGTGAAAACAGGTTTTATACATTTTAGCACTTTATTTACAAATAAAACAGAAACACCTTAAGTATTCAGTCCTGTTGCTACGAGACTCAAAATTGAGCTCAGGTCCATCTGGATCCATTGATCATCCTTGAGATGTTTCTACAACTTGATTGGAGTCCACCTGTGGTAAATGCAATTGATTGGACATGATTTGGAAAGGCACAAACTTGCCTATATAAGGTCCCACAGTTGACAGTGCATGTCAGAGCAAAAACCAAGCCATGAGATTGAAGGAATTGTCCGTAGAGCTCCGAGACAGGATTGTTTCAGGGCACAGATCTGTGGAAATGTACCAACAAATGTCTGCAGCATTGAAGGTCCTCCATGATGAAGGCCTCCATCATTCTTAAATGGAAGAAGTTTGGAACCACCGAGACTCTTCCTAGAGCTGGCCGCCCGGCCAAACTGAGCAATCGGGGGAGAAGGGCCTTGGTCAGGGAGGTGACCAAGAACCCGAGCTACAGAGATCCTCTGTGGAGATGGGAGAACCTTCCAGAAGGACAACCATCTCTGCAGCACTACACCAATCAGGTCTTTATGGTGGAGTGGCCAGACAGAAGCCAGTCGTCAGTAAAAGGCACATGACACCCTGCTTGTTGCCGAAAGTCATCTAAAGGACTCTCAGACCATGAGAAAGAAGTTTGAACTCTTTAGACTAAATTCCAAGCGTCACATCTGGAGGAAACCTGGCACCATCACTATGGTGAAGCTATGGTGAAGCATGGTGGTGGCAGCATTTTTGTTCCAGAACTTCACTAACACCTCAACTAATTGTGGTCTAAATTGAACAAAAACTTGCACACAGTTCAGTCCCCTGGGACAGAAATCACCCAAGTCTGTATTATTGAATGAGCTTCCCAAGTTACAAGTTTAGCAACAATTCTGCATGATAGAGAATAACATGTGTGGATCTATTTCTATCTAACCTTGTGAATAAACTCCAAGAACAAGATGAACTTCCTGGTGAGGTTCCCAAGTTCTTCAGATCTGTCTGGGTGTTAGAGATGTACTTCAACCTGAGGAAAAGAGCAGAGCGGGGGAAGAAATTAACCTCACTGTTCAAATTTCAGTGCTGGATCAAGTTGCTGAGAACCCCAACTACCTTTAATGTGCCATCATTTTGTAAACAGTTTTACATATTCTTAAGTTTTGCTTTTACCTTTTTCTTTCCACATTTTTCAGTCACCAATTAATCAGTAAACAGTTCATGAAATGTACAGTAGTTTTTCAAGTGTTCAAAAGTCAGTGACAAGATGTGTGCCACCCTCCAGGCCCTTGTCACAGTATGCAGTGGCCTGATAGGGAGATGGCAATAAATACATCATGTACGTTTCACCACCAAAGCCATGTTAGCATTTACTGCACGTTGCTGAACAATCCAACAATTTTGTTGCTGTCATTGATATAAATTGGCAATATGTTACAATATCCAGTTCATAAGCATTGACTATAATATCTCTAGGGTCTGGATGTCGATTATGGCAGCCCCCTGCACCTCTCTGATTCAGAGGGGTTGGGTTAAATGCGGAAGATGCATTCGGTTATACAACTGACTAGATATCCCCCTTTCCTTTTGGTGGTCTGGCAGCATGCTGCTTTCTAGTGATCTTACTCCCTCTCCAACTGAAATGCAATAACAACGAAAACATGAATAACAATCATCCTAGTCATTCAGTAACTTGGCTAACTAAACACTGTAAATGTGCACATCAGCCAAATGATACCCAACCAGCCTAATAGTCTACTTGCAGTGAAATTGGGAGGGGCATTTTTCTTACCAACTTTTTCAGTCACAGGCAGTGGAGGCAGTGGAGTGAAGTAGTTTGACAAGTGTTCAAAAGTCAGTAACAAGTCTTTAAAATATAGCTTCAAATATACAGTATATCATTTTATTTTCTACAAACCTAGCTAACATTAGCTACACTGCAGCAATGGTGGTGGAGGTTAGCTAGCTTTCCCCCAGCAGTTTCAATTTAGCTATCTAGCTAGCTAATGGCATTTATAATTAATTTCATCAATCAGATGGTTAACTAGCAAATGTATTCATTTTCCCCTCGCATCTAAAGCTGCCTAATAAAGCTATCCAGTTGAGAGTAAAGCTAGAATGAATGTCATCTAGCTAACGCAATAGCGGCTGTCAATGAAATGGCTGGTCTGTAGTTCGTCTGAAATGTATGTACCATTATATTTAACATGATAAGCAAACTACTGTCATGCCTTTTAACACACAAGAAATCATGAACGCAGATAAAAGAGACGATTACTTTCAAGTAGATCATTTTTGTTTAATTTACTTCATCCTCTCTTGCTCATGTTGGGAGCTACTTCCTGACATTTAAACGCTGGAACAATCCAGCCAATGGTTAGGCGATTGTGGTTTTGGCAGAGGGAACTGTCACGATCATTATATAAATAATCGGACCAAGGCGCAGCGTGAGTAGAGTTCCACATTTTATTGCTCGTGAAACTACAAAAAACAACAAAGATATAATGATCGTGCAAAACTTAGCGCACAAAGGCACTCACTCAAAACAATATCCCACATCGCAGGTGGGAAATAGAACACACTAAGTATGATCCCCAATTAGAGGTAACAATTATCAGCTGCCTCTAACTGGGAACCATACACATACACCAACATAGAAATAAACGAACTACAAACCCCCTAGTCACGCTCTGACCTATTACACCATAGAGAACCCCGAGGGCTCTCTGTGGTCAGGGTGTGACAGGAACTGATTGCCTAGGAGTAAAAGGTCCTGCCCCCAGAGCGCAAATTACATTTTCACTTGCAAATATCTTTCTACAAATGTACAAAACGTTTTACAAGTTTACGAATCTCTTGGTAACGTGACAACAGTGACAGAACTCCGAGCGCGCGCAGATTTAAAATCTGCTACCGTAATTTCCGGACTATTAAGTGCACCTGAATATAAGCTGCACCCACTGAATTTAAAAATATATATTATTTTGAACATAAATAAGCCGCACATGTCTATAAGCCGCAGGTGCCTACCGGTACATTGAAACAAATGAACTTTACACAGGCTTTAACGAAACACGGCTTGTAACAAAAATAAATAGGCTTTAACGAAACACGGCTTGTAACTAAAAATAAAACATTTGCAGTAAGCTTTAGTTGTCTTTTTGCACTGAGTCAATTCCTCACGCTGCTGTTTCCAACGTCTTATCATCGACTCATTAAGACCAAGCTCCCGTGCAGCAGCTCTACTTCCTTTTCCAACAGCCAGATCAATCGCCTTCAACTTGAAAGCTGCATCATATGCATTTCTCCGTGTCTTTGCCATGGTGAGGGTGACAAAATGACTACCGTAATCAGAATGATGGGAAGTTTGAGAGCGCTCGATTTAATCTAAACAGTAAACAAAAAAGTTGTTTGACCTTAACCCGTTCGGCAATTTGATTGGTCTAATGAAAGCTTCATGCCGCCAAAAAACTGAGCATGTCACAGAATGTGTTTTTTTGGAGAAAAAAAAATTGAAAGCGGGAAAAATCCATATATTAGCCGCGTCATTGTTTAAGCCGCGGGGTTCAAAGCGTGGGAAAAAAGTAGCGGCTTATAGTCCGGAATTTACGGTATTTTTTTTTTTATTCACTCGTACTTGCAAATCTTATTGAATGTAAGTTTGCGACCGTTGTTAAATCTTTCACACATCATGATACAAGCTTGCAAAATTCAATTACACATTTGTGAATTGTACTTGCAACCACTAATGTCAATATGTGACCACAAAATTCTAAATACTAACTCACATGTGTTCTGTCATCATTATAGTCACATAAAGGTTGTCAACTGAATTAATAATGAATTGATTTAGCGTTTGAATTGGAGCGTTTTCCAAAACAGCAGTGTGAACTGTTTTTCTCAACTCCATATTCAATTTCCTACTCTGTTTTCCTCAACTTCATATTCTATTTCTTTGCTGTCAATGCATCCAATGATTGTCACACAACTTCCATCACAGTGTAAAAGGATTTAGAGAGTTATTTGCCTTCAATACCTGTCACATTGAATTTAGTGGCTAGTGTACTGCTGGAGCCTCTGGGCTTACGAACATTATTTCTCTGTCTGTCAAATTAATTTGACATACACACACATACACTAGTGACCACTGTGTGAAGATGAAATATAGAGACAGTTTGGGGGAAAATATTACCAATGACATCTGATCTTTTCTGATCCATAAGGATGGTTTAACATGGTTATGTATAGGATTAAATAAACAATTTGATTCATTACTACAGCCGTGACTCATAAAAAAAGGGTGACACCAAATGCAATAAATCAAATCTAATCAAATGTATTTGTCACATACACATGGTGAGCAGATGTTAATGCAAGTGTAGCGAAATGCTTGTGCTTCTAGTTCCGACCATGCAGTAATATCTAACAAGTAATTTAACCTAACAATTCCACAACAACTACCTATTACACACAAGTGTAAAGGAATGAATACGAATATGTACATAAAAATATATAAATGAGTGATGGCCGAACGGCATAGGCAAGATGCAGTAGATGGTAAGAGTACAGTATATACATATGAGATGAGTAATGTAGGGTATGAAACATATAAAGCGGCATTGTTTAAAGTGGCTAGTGATACATTACATCAAGATGGCAAGATGCAGTAGATGTTATAGAGTACAGTATATACATATGAGATGAGTAATGTAGGGTATGAAAACATTATATGAAGTGGCATTGTTTAAAGTGGCTAGTGATACATTTAATTACATCAAGATGGCAAGATGCAGTAGATGGTATGGCGTACAGTATATACATATGGGATGAGTAATTTAGGGTATGTAAACATTATATAAAGTGGCTAGTGATAAATTGATTACATACATTTTTCCATTATTAAAGTGGCTGGAGTTGAGTCAGTATGTTGGCAGCAGCCACTCAATGTTAGTGATGGCTGTTTAACAGTCTGATGGCCTTGAGATAGAAGCTGTTTTTCAGTCTCTCGGTCCCCGCTTTGATGCACCTGTACTGACCTCGCCTTCTGGATGATAGCGGGGTGAACAGGCAGTGGCTCGGGTGGTTGTTGTCCTTGATGATCTTTTTGGCCTCCCTGTGACATCGGGTGGTGTAGGTGTCCTGGAGGGCAGGTAGTTTGCACCCGGTGATGCGTTGTGCAGACCTCACTACCCTGTGGAGAGCCTTCCGATTATGGGCGGAGCAGCTGCCATACCAGGCGGTGATACAGCCCGACAGGATGCTCTCGATTGTGCATCTATAAAAGTTTGTGAGTGTTTTTGGTGACAAGCCGAATTTCTTAAGCACCTGAGGTTGAAGAGGTGCTGCTGCGCCTTCTTCACCACACTGTCTGTGTGGGTGGACCATTTCAGTTTGTCCGTGATGTGTACATTAAAATAATAGGCAGAAGTGGATTTTCACAACATTAAATGTGAAAAGTTGCATTACATGTGGGTGTAACCACTTAAGATGGGCTGTCTGATGAAAAGTTGTTTTTTAATGAAGGCCTAACTGCTCATATTCTTATTTTGTCATGGAGAGACACACCATCTATAACCTAATGGCCACAAGTACCAAATGTCCAACATAATTCTTCCCCAGTTGCCACTGTACTGTCATCTTCAGGTTGCTGTTCATTAATTCCATTTCGGAATCGATTACTTGCCTTGTAACAGATTTGCAGTCCAATGTAGTTTTTTCCCTCCCTTTCCAAGCTGGAGGGAGAGAAGTAGAGAGGAGAGACAGTGGGTCATTCAGCCGTGAGCAACAATGTCCTTTTGCAAGGAAAAGTGTTTGTGCAGGGAGAATCAACGTGACGTCGCTCGACTCAGGGACATGACCTTCCACCCTGAACTGCCTCAATGCATCATGGTCATTATTTGGATGCCTAGAGTGGACTTCATCTCAGGGCAAATTGGAAGCAGATGACTTTAGATTAAAATGTCATTGGAATAGATCAGCTGTAAAATGTTTGGTTTACTGTGATTGTGTTTTAGTGTATATTTGGACATTGGTTTGTCATTACATGACTGAGGCTACTGGTCATCACTAACTGAACAGGTCAATATGCACTGAACAGGCCAACTTGGTCAGTTGCTGTAAATAGATAGTGATAGGAAGGATAAAGCAGGCCATGTTTTAGTTATGCGCCTGTCTGTGACGGACATGAGTTTGGCCAAGCCAGGAGCGATTTATCAACCATCAGGCTCCCGTTTAATCCTGATGTCAGCTCATTACTATAGTTTTTCGCTATCATTGTCTTGTCATGACACATCCATTATTCAACATGAAATATCAATTTCCATGTGTAATCTTCAATGGCCGCCCCTGTACACATTTCCAACTTTCCCTTCACACTTAGGTGTCATTACACACCACTCGGAGGATAGCAGCACCACATAACACTTATCACTCATGGTAATGGTGTTGTATGAGAGTAGGGCTGGCCTCTCCTCTCCCTGTTGTCTGTCAGCAGCCTCAATCAATGTGTAATTACCTCAGAGCCGTGTCATATATAACACGCCAAGCTCTCCCAAGGTTATCCTTAATTGTGTTATTTATAAATATGAAATGGTTGTAAAGCCTCTGCCACAATGAATTACAATAGCCGGGTGATGAACATGATATATTTCCAATTCACTCTGAAAACCACGGACTGGGCGATGCGCTAAAAGCTTTTGTGACGCACGCTTACTAAAACTTTGTGAACATATTAGTCCATCAGAGGAAAATACAGTAGAGCAGCTCATACATCAATCTCCTTTTGGCTCACTGAGGATGGGTTACGCGTATTAGCTTCTTAGTAACATGACAGGAGGATGCTCCCCTTAGCTTTACACTAGCTCTAAAGCCAACCTTTATCTGGTGTTCAGTATCCATTCACAGACTGGTTATCGTACATCATGTCATGACTCGTGTATCATGTTTGTCAGAGAAGTGAAAAGAACACATTTACAGTGTTCAGACCCCTTGACTTTTCCACATTTTGTTACCTTACAGCCTTATTTTAAAATGTATTAAATTACTGAAATATCACATTTACATAAGTATTCAGACCCTTTCCTCAGTATTTTGTTGAGGCACCTTTCGAGTCTTCTTGGGTATGACGCTACAAACTTGGCAGACCTGTATTTGGGGAGTTTCTCCCATTCTTCTCTGCAGATCCTCTCAAGCGCTGTCAGGTTGGATGGGGAGTGTTGATGCACAGCTATTTTCAGGTCTCTCCAATGATGTTTGAGTAGAGTTTAAGTCTGGGCTCTGGCTGGGCCACTCAAGGACATTCAGAGACATGTCCTGAATCCACTCCTGCGTTGTCTTGGCTGTGTGCTTAAGGTTGTTGTGTTGTAGGAAGGTGAACCTTCACACCAGTCTGAGGTCCTGAGCTCTCTGGAGCAGGTTTTCATCAAGGATCTCTAGGTACTTTTCTCCATTCACTTTTCCCTCGATCCTGACTAGTCTCTCAGTCCCTGCCACTGACAAACATCCCCACAGCATGATGCTGAAACCACCATGCTTCACTGTAGGGATGGTGCCAGGTTTCCTCCATACGTGACGCTTGGCATTCAGGCCAAAGAGTTCAATCTTGGTTTCATCAGATCAGAGAATCTTGTTTCTCATGGTCTGAGAGTCCTTTAGATGCCTTTTGGCAAAATCCAAACTGGCTATCAATGGCCTTTTACTGACGACTGGTGTAGTGCTGCAGAGATGGTTGTCCTTCTGGAAGGTTCTCCCATCTCCACAGAGGAACTCTGACCATCGGGTTCTTGGTCACCTCCCTGATGGGCGGCCAGCTCTAGGAAGTCTTGGTGGTTCCAAACTCCTTCCATTTAAGAATGATGGAGGCCACTGTATTCTTGGGGACCTTCAATGCTGCAGAAATGTTTTGGTACCCTTCCCCAGACCTGTACCTCGACACAATCCTGTCTCAGAGCTCTCCGGACAATTCCTTCAACCTCATGGCTTGGTTTTTGCTCGGACATGCACTGTCAACTGTGGAACCTTATATAGACAGGTGTGTGCCTTTCCAAATCATGTCCAATCAATTGAATTTACGACATGTGGACTCCATCAAGTTGTAGAAACATGTCAGGGATGATCAAAGAAAACAGGAGCACCTGAGCTCGATTTCGAGTCTCATAGCAAAAGGTCTGAATAGTTAGGTAAATAAGTGTCACGTCCGTCGTAAGCAGTGGACCAAAACGCAGTGGGAATGTAAGTGCTCATCTTCTTTATTTATAAAGAAACGTGATACAAAACACTTAAACAAAACAACGACGAAAAAACAGTCTCGTAAGGACAAAATGACTATACAGAGAAACAACTACCCACAAATCCCAATGAAAACACACCCCTATTAAATAGGACCTTCAATTAGAGGCAACGAGGAACAGCTGCCTCCAATTGAAGGTCAACCCAATAAACTAGACATCGAAATAGAAAACCTAGAACGAACATAGAAATACACTAACATAGAACATTAACCAAAAAGCCCCGAAATACCCTAAACAAACACCCCCTGCCACGCCCTGACCAAACTATAATAACAAACAACCCCTTTTACTGGTCAGGACGTGACAATAAGGTATTTCTTATATTTTTAATACATTTGCAAAAAATTCTAAAACCTGTTTTCGCTTTGTCATTATGGGACATTATGTCTAATACATTTTTTAATGAGGCTGTAACGTAACAACGTGGAAAAAGGGAAAAGGTGTGAATTATTTCTTTATGCACTGTACCTGTATACCATTCTTCAGATTCAATGCAAACAAAATTGTGGAATCACTGTTCACAGAATTGTAGAATTGTACAAGGGATAATGTAAAGCACATTCCTTGGGAAGCAGACAGAGGTAAATGCAGAGAGAAGGAAAGATAAAGCAGTTGGAATAGTATTGGTTATTTATCTTCCCAAGTCATCAAAGCTGCTCATCAACAGGGTGAAAATGATTTGCTATGGTTGCGACACCACTTACACTGCCTGGCTATATGGCAGCTTGTCAGACCCAATCATATATGGCCACACACACACACACACACACACACACACACACACACACACACACACAAAACCTCTTGCATGCACAGACACGTGCACACACTCTCTCGCTCGCGCCCACACACATGCACACACTCGTATACACACACACACACACACACACACACACACACACACACACACACACACACACACACACACACACACACACACACACACACACACACACACCCCCTTGCATGCACGGACACATGCACACACTCCCTCGCTCACACACGTCAGCAGATTAGAAATTCAATCAGCATACATCCCTTGTGCTTACACCTACAGTTCCCTCCCTTTACAACCAATGGAAAAGATAGGGAGCGCTGCATGGCAGTAATGTCCATCCTCTTCCATGGGCCAGACTCTCACCAAGTTCTCCATGTTATCAGCACCGAGGCCCCTGCTCCTTCTCCATCACCCTTGGGGAGCCGTGTCAATCCTTGGCCAGGCTAAAGGGGCTGGCTCCTCTGCTCGCTGGAGGGTGAAATTAGCCCAGGCGGCCAGTAGAAAGAAACAGTCAATGGGGCTTGACCAGCCAGGCCTTACCCTGCCTGCCCTGTTGTAAAGCCTCAGGTGAGACTAATTTAACCCCCACTAAGGGTAGAAAAACGAAGGGTGTTGGGTTGAAGTTGAGAAGGTTGCATCAGATGCGGTTAGAATACACCTCTGTTAGGGACTGTTTGTTATTCTCAGTTCAGGTTCAACCTGGAAATTTGAAATCTCAGGTACACCAACTGACTCTGAGTTCAGCACACACACAGTGTACACACACACACAGTGTACACACACTTATCCATGTTAGGATTTCATTTCAGCCTCTGAGAAATTAAAAATAATCTCACTTTCCAGTTTCCCTGGTAAGGTTTCAAGGAGAAGTAGACCACCCTCCTATCCAATCATAGCAGGTCCCAAATACTTGTTTGGCCCTGTCCAATCACTGATATTTTTTCCCAAAGTGAACAATGCATTCACAGTAAGTGTATTATCAAAGGATTGTCTGAGAGAGTACTAGTAGTAAAGTGACAAGGGACACATTAAAGAAGCCGGAAGGAAAGTGTGAAACCAAAGCTGCGAAAGATGACAAAATCAGACATTTTACATTTGAGTTATTTAGCAGACCCTCTTATCCAGAGCGACTTGCAATTAGTGCCTTCATCTTATGATAGCTAGGAGAGACAACAACATATCACAATCGTAGCAAGTACATTTTCCCTCAACAATGTAGCTATCAAAGACAAATGCGTTTTTTTAAATATTTATTTAAAAAACATTCCAACAGGATTCCTTCTGGATTTGTCCTGCAAAATTCAAAATCATACCGATTATAGTAGGGCTTTTGTAAAGGGTTATAGAATGAAAAAGTTTTTTTTCAACGTATTCTTCCAAAAAGCAGAGCTGCTCTCAGAAAACCATTACATTTCAACAAGACAGCTCCTGGTGAAATACTGCAGGGTAAAATGCTGCCTGCCTCTCCCACAGGCCACATTGAATATGCTGTTGTTGTCACTTTCAATTGACATCACAATAAAGACTACACCTTTCAGAAAATTTCCCTCCAAATGTCACAGCCATCCTCTAAGGCCTTGAAGGACAGGCAGTCTTAAAAGCAATATTGTCAGTAAACACATAAGAATGGCTGCCAGTCTATCTGGCTCCACCATCAGAATGTGCAGCAGGTGATAATCACTGTGGAGAAATGGCACCTGAAGTGTTTGAACTTTACTTTTCTCATCCATATGTGCTCGGTGTGTCATGTCCATGGCCTGTCTATCCAGATTCCATCCTTTCCTCGAAGCAAACTGCCATTTCAGAACTTATCACCATCTGCAGCTCAATCATGTTCATTCCCCTAGCAAGGAGTATATGGATGCAAGGTTACTATGCTATGGAAATGTTCTTATACATGCAATTCAATTAAATGTGTTGACTTACTTTTTGATTGATGTTTCCAACCACATTCACAATTTCCCATAATATGTCAGATAAACTAAGATCAGTAGATTAACAAAGTGAGTATTCATATTATTTTTCTGTGTATAAGTTAAACAAACTGAGCCAAATAAAATGTTCTGCTCCCCTCATGGATTCTCAATTTTCTGCACTGAATGGAATATTATTTGGTGTTATTTTGCACAAGTTGTTATATCACCATCAAGAAAATGTTGGTGGTTACTGAGAAAAATAAACTAACGCATTAAGCATGCTGAGAAATGTTCCTCTTCGCATGTTGAATTTTCTGTATAACCTATTTTTGCAAAGAAGAGCTAAAGCAAGTTGCCATGGATACCATTCTAATTAGCCAGCCTGTGCTTGTGTATGTGTTTTTCTCGAACTGTCATTTTCTTCCCGACAGCTTTCTTTAATGAAAAGAGAAAGCAAGAAAGATAAAAGTGCAAACTATCTTCGCAGCACATACAAACTCTGTTTGGGCACATTCAAATCCTATTCATTCTCTCAAAAGGATTACTGCACTTAAGTGAGCTATTTGCTACAATTGGTTGTCATCTTTTGTTTAGTTTACCCACTAAAATAAGAACCAGTAAATTTCCAGATTGTCTATACATTTCTAGCCATCGGGAAAACATAGGCTTTCATACAGTCTGCCAAACATGTCTTTATTAAGTCTTGTTGGTCTGCCCCATCATATCTCACTCATGATGTTTCACGTAAGCTGCAGTGCATGAGATGTCTAATTTTCAACATGAAAAAACTGTGTTCAGCTCAGGGGGCTAAACCTGTTGGGGATACCCCTTCCCGTTTGGATCCCGATTACGGGATTGCTAGACAAGATACAACGCGCGAAATTCAAAACAGAATAAATCGAATAATTTACATTTCTCAAACAATCAACTATCTTACACCCTTTGAAAGATAAACATCTCCTTAGTCGAACCACGTTGTCCGATTTTAAAAAGGCTTTACGGCGAAAGCATAAAGTTAGATTATTTACATTTACATTTAAGTCATTTAGCAGACGCTCTTATCCAGAGCGACTTACAAATTGGTGCATTCACCTTATAATATCCAGTGGAACAACCACTTTACAATAGTGCATCTAAATCTTTTAAGGGGGGGTTAGAAGGATTACTTTATCCTATCCCAGGTATTCCTATTATGTTAGGACAGTATATTGAAAATAGCTGTGTGTAATGTTTTGTCAATGCAAAGACAGGTGTCACCAAAAGCAGAAAACCAGCTAAAATGATGCACTAACCTTTGACAATCTTCATCAGATGACACTCCTAGGACATTCTGTTAGACAATACATGCATTTTTTGTTCTATCAAGTTCATATTTATATCCAAAAACAGCATTTTACAGTGGCGGTGAAATTCAGAAAATATTTTCCCTCAAATGCTGCTGGTGAATCATCGCCACAATTTACAAAATTACTATTCGAAAACATTGGTAAATTATAATATTGTTATTCAAAGAATTATAGATTAACATCTCATGAATGCAACCGCATTGCCAGATTTCAAAATAACTTTACTGGGAAATCACACTTTGCAATAAACGAGGTGCTATGCTAAGAAAAATAGGCTAGGCGATACATGTTAGCGCCATCTTGGAACCATCTAAAATCAAATATACTATTGTAAATATTTACTTACCTTTGATTATCTTCATCAGAAGGCACTTCCAGGAATCCCAGGTCCACAACAAATGTAGTTTTGTTCTTGTTAGCGCGTTCTGTAGGCTACTCAAAATGTACCGAAGCCCGCGGGACATGTCGCCACGAAAGAGCAAAAAATATATATTTACGTTCATTCAAACATGTCAAACGTTGTATAGCATAAGTCTTTAGGACCTTTTTCAATCAGAACTTCAATAATATTCAAGGCGGACGATTGCATTGTCTTATAAAACGTTTCGGGAAAGAAAGGGTCCCCACACGCAGGCGCGTCATAGTAGACATGGCCATCCGCCTATGACCAACTTTCCAGGCCTCTCGTTCGGTCAGTTTTTACAGGAGAACACTCAAACCACTTTGTAAAGACTGTTGACATCTAGTGGAAGCCTTAGGAAGTGCTAAATGAATCCTAACTCACGGTGTGTCTCATAGGCAAAGTGTTGAATGTGATTCCACAAATCAGATTTCCACTTCTTGCATGGACTCTTCTCAGGTTTTGGCCTGCCATATGAGTTCTGTTATACTCACAGACACCATTCAAACAGAGTGTTTCCTATCCAAATCTACTAATTATATGCATATTCTAGTTACTGGGCAGGAGTAGTAACCATATTAAACAGTGCTCTCCAGCTGCCAATAGGTAAGAAATACTGTATGTTCTCATTCCATTATATCTGCTGCTGAACCCATGGCCTTGATCTCTCCTGGGATTCTAGACCAAACATAACTTCACTGGCTGTTACAACAGTTATACCATGGTGTCATTCCAGGCAGAGCTCCTGTCCACATCTTATGTTGAATTATTGTTGTCAGACATTGTTTTTGTGTTTTAGTCTTGTAGTTTCTATGTATTGAATTTGTATTGCTTATTGTGTTCATGTTTTCTAAATTTGTTCTAATAAAATTGCATTTTAAATAGGAATGATTTGCTTCTGTAATATACATACCAAAACCATATTATGTTTTCATAGACGTTTGTGTACATGTATGTATTCTTTCAAACCATGTGTAAGTTTCCCATTACATGCTACACCCCCTCCATCACCTGGAAGCTGACCTCCAAAGTCCTTTGTTTCATCACCTGAGCTAATTACAATCATCATAATCACTATTATCTTGTCATTATCTTTATGTTAGTTAATTGACTCGGAGATCTAGATTTCCTTTCCTTTTGAACGTTTTCACTTTCAGACAATGCAACAGACGGAGATCTGGAGTCAACATCTGCCTGTTGAGAAAAGACTAGTCTGTCAAACTAATGACTATCTCAACAACTGTACACAATTATCTAAAGTAATTGATGGCTGTCTGACACAATGCCGCCTTTTGTGATTCCAAAGCTAATTGCATGGCAAGAGGGGAAGAAGCAACGTAATTACAGCAATCAAAAAAGTGTGGAAATCAACGTGAATTTCAACATCATTAATTTGTGTCCAAAAGATTTTAAACAGCCCTGGCACTATCGATTTCATGAAGTGAGGATGTCAAGCAAAAATAAGGTGTCAATTATTTTTGCCTAAATTATTTTCCTCTGCGGTCGCTGTTTTGAGAACCATGCAAAAACAAAAAAACTTCTCAACAAGTGAGGATTGTGTAACCTTCTATGACATGGCATGGCATGGTGACTGGCTGGTTCTTTGACTGCAGATCCCTTTTGCAGAGGCTTGTGCTGAGCTGTGGAGCCTGGTGTCACCGATAATAAGCCCCTTTGAGACCAAGTACAGTAGTGAGGTCTGGGAACTGTCTGCATATGAAAGGGGCTTGTGCTCATGTCCTAGTTTTGAAATTATTTTGGGGGACGGGGATTTATGGGATAGTGTGGGGAATTAGAATCTAGCCAGATAAAATTCAGTGACATGAAACCCAAGCGACATTCAAGTTCAAGGTGACAAAGTATAGAGGATTACACTTTTGAGATATTTAACTTGTTGTTAGGCCTCCTGTACAGTATGAGACCTTACATTTTGGATTCCACAGATTACTAATAATGCAGACTTTTGCATCATATTTGGTATCATAGTGTGTCTCCAAAAGAGTTTGCACAGGGGCGTTTCCATTGTGATCCCGTGTTGACTCAGGTGGGTGTTTCAATAAGGGACAGAGGCTGCGAGTGAGATGAGTAAAGCATTGTTTTATTGATCGTTTACTAGACAGGGATTCCTTGTCACCTCTGGGTCATCCTGTGGGACTGGGGGGAGGTAAGAAAAGGAAGACTGGAAAGGGGGAGGGGAGAGGAGGAGGAGAAGAGGTCCGGTGGAGTGTCTGTATCTGGGCAGAGGATCTGCCAGACCAGCACACGTCTTACGGAGGCCCAAAGGGTCAGATGTCCAGAGGGTCAGGAGCCTTTATCGGAAGGAAGGTTTTATCTGACATTTGTCCCCACACACAGACACACATGCCCGACAGATATTTGGAATGGGATTTTTCTCCCTTCTACACATTTATCTGGAGGGCACTTTATGCTTACTGACTGGTGTGTGAGCTTTCACATCTTATCTGAAAGTTTGTCAGCCAGGTTTGGCATTTTAAGAGAACACACACACAACAAACTCAGTGCACCCACACAAGTGTGCATGCACACACAAACAGGATGCATATAAAGAGTTATGTTTAGGGTTAGGATAAGGATTAACGGTTAGAGCCAGGGTTAGTAGATAGTCTGTAGAGCATCTACAGATGGACTATCCAAATGAAGTGTTACCAAAATTTCCACCACATGATTATGGTATCATAGTAACCAAATTTCAACATAGACAAAACTTTTATAAAATATGTTCAATTTGTACCTTTAAAACAACAGCAGATCTTCAATGTTATATCCACTATTAGAAAAACAACTATAGACTGGGCAGCACCTCCTACTGGATAATGTATCCATCTACTCCTATTCAGAGTTTTAACCAAGCCCAGACGTGCTAAGCTATGAAATTTGTTACTGACTATTACCAACGTGCTATCGGAAGATGATTGTTGTGCGATCTCCGCTTAAAAAACGAAATGGATTCTCACTGTTGTAATCGAAGTCATTCCAAAGGTTTAAAAATAATAGGGATCAGTGTCCCGTCCAAGGGACGGTTGAGCTAACGTAGGCTAATGCGATTAGCATGAGGTTGTAAGTAACAAGAACATTTCCCAGGACATAGACATATCTGATATTGGCAGAAAGCTTAAATTATTTTTAATCCAACTGCACTGTCAAATTTACAGTAGCTATTACAGTGAATGAATACCATGCTATTGTTTGAGGAGACCACAATTTTGAACATGAAAAGTTATTGATTAACAGTCTAAAACTTTGCACATACACTGCTGCCATCTAGTGGCCAAAATCTAAATTGCACCTGGGCTGGAATAATACCTTATGGCCTTTGGTTTTTTCTTTGTATTATCTTTTATCAGATCTATTGTGTTATTCTACTACATTCCTTTCCCATTTCCACAAACTTCAAAGTGTTTCCTTTTAAATAGTACCAAGAATATGCTTATCTTTGCTTCAGGGCCTGAGCTACAGGCAGTTAGATTGGGGTATGTTATTTTAGGCGAAGAATTATAAAAAAGGGTGGATCGTTAAGAGGTATTAATTTTAACAGAGCAAATGAAACATGACCATACTTTATCACTCATATATCAATGATGCTACTTTATTTAAGCCTGTATGGCATTTACAAAGTCATCAACAGCTATTGTTTCAATTCAACCCAGAATTCAACAAAAAATATATGATACAATAGGCCTATGGTTTCAAGTTCTGGTTGATTTCAAATACAATGATATTTAGTGATATTGAATTGTGATTGGTTGTCAATGCAACCAAATACCATAATTTGAAAGAGATCTATCTTCTGCTTGGATAGTTCCATACGTGCCACTGACGTAGTCTGGCTTTAATTCCAGTTTGTCTACAAATTAATAATTTATATATTGGATTCAAAGCTACATTTGAAGTATGAAGTTTACGTACACTTAGGTTAGAGCCATTAAAAATCATTTTTCAACCACTCCGCAAATTTCTTCTTAACAAACTAGTTTTGGCAAGTCGGTTAGGACATCTACTTTCTGCATGACACAAGACATTTTTCCAACAATTGTTTACAGACAGATTATTTCACTTACAATTCACTGTATCACAATTCCGGTGGGGCTATTTTTTTACTTCGATTTTTGGTTGAGATGTTCAGTTGAAGTCGGAAGTTTACATACACCTTAGCCAAATGCATTTAAACTCAGATTTTCACAATTCCTGACATTTAATCCTAGTAAAAATTCCGTGTCTTAGGTCAGTTAGGATCACCACTTTATTTTAAGACTGTGAAATGTCAGAATAATAGTAGAGAAAATTGTTTATTTCAGCTTTTATTTCTTTCATCACATTCCCAGTGGGTCAGAAGTTTACACACACTCAATTAGTATATAGTACCATTACTTTTAAATGGTTTAACTTGGGTCAAACGTTTCAGGGAGCCTTCCACAAGCTTGGCCCATTCCTCCTGACAGAGTTGGTGTAACTCAGTCAGGTTTGTAGGCCTCCTTGCTCGAACATGCTTTTTCAGTTCTGCCCACAAATTTTCTATGGGAATGAGGTCAGGGCTTTGTGATGGCCACTCCAATACCTTGACTTTGTTGTCCTTAACCATTTTGCCACAACTTGGAAGTATGCTTGGGGTCATTGTCCGTTTGGAAAACCCATTTGCGACCAAGCTTTAACTTCCTGACTGATGTCTTGAGATGTTGCTTCAATATATCCACATAATTTTCCTGCCTCATGATGCCATCTATTTTGTGAAGTGCACCCGTCCCTCCTGTAGCAAAACACCCCCACAACATGATGCTGCCACCCCCGTGCTTCACAGTTGGGATGGTGTTCTTCGGCTTGCAAGCATACCCCTTTTTCCTCCAAACATAACGATGGTCATTATGGCCAAACAGTTCTATTTTTGTTTCATCAGACCAGAGGACATTTCTCCAAAAAGTATGATCTTTGTCCCCATGTGTAGTTGCAAACCATAGTCTGGCTTTTTTTTATGGCGGTTTTGGTGCAGTGACTTCTTCCATGCTGAGCATTCTTTCAGGTTGTCGATATAGGACTTGTTTTACTGTGGATGTAGATATTTTTGCATCTGTTTCCTCCAGCATCTTCACAAGGTCCTTTGCTGTTGTTCTTGGATTGATTTGCACTTTTCGCACCAAAGTACGGTCATCTCTAGGAGACAGAACGCGTCTGAGCTGTATGACGGCTGCGTGGTCCCATGGTGTTTATACTTGAGTGCTATTGTTTGTACAGATGAACGTGGTACCATCAGGTGTTTGGTAATTGCTCCCAAGGATGAACCAGGTCTTGGCTGATTTCTTTTGATTTTCCCATGATGTCAAGCAAATATGCACTGAGTTTGAAGGCAGGCCTTGAAATACATCCACAGGTAAACCTCCAATTGACTCAAATGATGTCAATTAGCCTATCAGAATCTTCTGACATAATCTTCTGGAATTTTCCAAGCTGTTTAAAGGCACAGTCAACTTAGTGTATGTAAACTTCTGACCCACTGGAATTGTGATACAGTGAATTATAAGTGAAATAATCTGTCTGTAAACAATTGTTGGAAAAATTACTTGCGTCATGCACAAAGTAAATGTTCTAACCGACTTGCCAAAACTATAGTTTCTTAACCTGTTATGGCTAGGGGCAGTGTTTTCACGGCTGGATAAAAAACGTACCCGATTTAATCTGATTATTACTCCTGCCCAGAAACTAGAATATGCATATAATTATTAGCCTTGGATAGAAAACACTCCAAAGTTTCTAAAACTGTTTGAATGGTGTCTGTGAGTATAACAGAACTCATTTGGCAGGCCAAAACCTGAGAAGATTCTGTACAGGAAGTACCCTGTCTGACCATTTCTTTGCCTTCTTTGTCATCTCTATCCATTACAAAGGATCTCTGCTATTACGTGACACTTCCTACGGCTTCCATGGGCGCTCAGAGCCCGGGAAAAAGCTGAATGACGTAATTCAAAGCCCTGGCTGAAACACACGAGCCCTTTTGCTAAGTGGTCTATCAGAGGACAAAGGGCTTAGGCGCGTGCACTGGCCGCCCCCGTCTTTCTGTTTTTCCCTCTATTTACCGAAAAGCAGATTCCCGGTCGGAATATTATCGCTTTTTTACGAGATAAATTGCATAAAAATTGATTTTAAACAGCGGTTGACATGCTTCAAAGTACGGTAATGGAATATTTAGAAATTTTTTGTCACGAAAAGCGCCATGCGCGTGACCCTGATTTACCATTTCAGATAGTGTCTGGAACGCACAAACAAAACGCCGCTATTTGGATATAACGATGGATTATTTTGGACCAAACCAACATTTGTTATTGAAGTAGAAGTCCTGGGAGTGCATTCTGACGAAGAACAGGAAAGGTAATAACATTTTTCTTATAGTAAATCTGATTTTGGTGAAGGCTAAACTTGCCGGGTGTCTAAATAGCTAGCCCGTGATGACGGGCTATGTACTTAGAATATTGCAAAATGTGCTTTCACCAAAAAGCTATTTTAAAATCGGACATATCGAGTGCATAGAGGAGTTCTGTATCTATAATTCTTAAAATAATTGTTGTGCTTTTTGTGAACGTTTATCGTGAGTAATTTAGTAAATTGTTAGTAAATTCCCCGGAAGTTTGCGGGGGGTATGCTAGTTCTGAACGTCACATGCTAATGTAAAAAGCTGTTTTTTGATATAAATATGAACTTGATTGAACAAAACATGCATGTATTGTATAACATAATGTCCTAGGTGTGTCATCTGATGAAGATCATCAAAGGTTAGTGCTGCATTTAGCTCTCTTCTGGGTTTTTGTGACATTATATGCTAGCTTGAAAAATGGGTGTCTGATTATTTCTGGCTGGGTACTCTGCTGACATAATCTAATGTTTTGCTTTCGCTGTAAAGCCTTTTTGAAATCGGACAGTGTGGCTAGATTAACGAGAGTCTTGTCTTTAAAATGCTGTTAAATAGTCATATGTTTGAAAAATGGAAGTTTTCGGATTTTAGAGGAATTTGTATTTCGCGCCACGCCCATCATTGGATATTGGAGCAGGTGTTCCGCTAGCGGAACGTCTAGATGTAAAGGTTAACAAGAAATTTGTGGAGTGGTTGAAAAACGAGTTTCAATGACTCCAACCTAAGTGTATGTAAACTTCCGACTTCAACTGTATAAACTCAGCAAAAAAATAAACGTCATCTCACTGTCAATTGTGTTTATTTTCAGCAAACTTAACATGTGTATATATTTGTATGAACATAACAAGATTCAACAACTGAGACATAAACTGAACAAGTTCCACAGACATGTGACTAACAGAAATGGAATAATGTGTCCCTGAACAAAGGGGGGGTCAAAATCTAAAGTAACAGTCTGTATCTGGTGTGGCCACCAGCTGCATTAAGTACTGCAGTGCATCTCCTCCTCATGGACTGCACCAGATTTGCCAGTTCTTGCTGTGAGATGTTACCCCACTCTTCCACCAAGGCACCTGCAAGTTCCCTGACATTTCTGGGGGGAATGGCCCTAGCCCTCACCCTCTGATCCAACAGGTCCTAGATGTGCTCAATGGGATTGAGATCCGGGCTCTTCGCTGGCCATGATAGAACACTGACATTCCTGTCTTGCAGGAAATTATGCACAGATCGAGCAATATGGCTGGTGGCATTGTCATGCTGGAGGGTCATGTCAGGATGAGCCTGCAGGAAGGGTACCACATGAGGGAGGAGGATGTCTTCCCTGTAACACAGCGATGAGATTGCCTGCAATGACAACAAGCTCGGTCCGATGATGCTGTGACATATCGCCCCAGACCATGACGGACCCTTCACCTCCAAATTGATCCCTCTCCAGAGTACAGGCCTTGGTGTAACGCTCATTCCTTTGACGATAAACGCGAATCCGACCATCACCCCTGGTGAGACAAAACCGCAACTCATCAGTGAAGAGCACTTCTTGCCAGTCCTGTCTGGTCCAGCAACGGTGGGTTTGTGCCCATAGGCGACGTTGTTGCCGGTGATGTCTGGTGACGACCTGCCTTACTAAAGGCTTACAAGCCCTCAGTCCAGCCTCTCTCAGTCTTTCGCGGACAGTCTGAGCGCTGATGGAGGGATTGTGCGTTCCTGGTGTAACTCGGGCAGTTGTTGCTGCCATCCTGTACCTGTCCCGCAGGTGTGATGTTCGGATGTACCGATCCTGTGCAGGTGTTATTACACGTGGTCTGCCACTGCGAGGACAATCAGATGTACGTCCTGTCTCCCTGTAGCGCTGTCTTAGGCATCTCACAGTATGGACATTGCAATTTATTGCCCTGGCCACATCTGCAGTCCTCATGCCTCCTTGCAGCATGCCTAAGGCACGTTCACGCAGATGAGTAGGGACCCTGGGCATCTTTCTTTGTTTAAACCCTTTACAATGAAGAGCTGTGAAGTTATTTGGATTTTTACGAATTATCTTTGAAAGACAGGGTCCTGAAAGTTTAGATATTTATATATATATATATATATAATATATATATATATATATATATATATATATGTGTGTGTGTGTGTGTGTGTGTGTGTCTTTCAGACTCAGATGGTGAATGAATAGTGATTGTGCTATAATACCAGGGCTGCCAAAACTGTCAGAAAGTCAGGGCCCCAGCAGGAGGCCTAGAGGCACCAACCACTCAGCTGCAATGGCACTGCCAGGACCAGTCACTCCCAGTCACACCACAAGGTCTGGATGTCTGCAACATCTGTGTGATTATGTAGAGCAGAGAGGATGGTAGAACAGAAATATAATTCCTAGAAGGGACAGAGCCTCTCAGACCATGGTAATTTGACTGACCTCTCATTCTATTTCTATGGGCGGCACAACCAGAGCATCATAGTGTTGTTGTCTTCATGCTTTCATGCATTATGATTTCACAATTATACTCAGTATACATGATTTCCATTGGAAGATTAATTATACTGAATACAGTGAAGAAGCAGTAATTGCGGCACAATGGAAATGCTCCCACATCGAAGGATCTGAGGATCGCTAGAAAGCAAGATAATGAGACCTCCCTTGGGCAGAAGGGTTGATGGTGAAATCAACTTCCATTGAGGAATACAAGGTGTACTAAAGCTATGCAAATTCTTACACGCAAAACGTTACTCCTGCAATACAGCAATGTAATTACGTCAGATAATACATTTACTGTCAGTGGTAGTACAACCTTTGTGATCACTGAAACGGCACATTAGGTTGTGGGGCGTTAAAGCTAATAATCTCTCGGGAGATGAGTCGATTCTATTAACTCTATTTCACACAAGTGATTCTTTATTATAAGCTGAACAAAAGACGACCAGATGAAGAGGATGGAACTGGGTTGTGTTCCTGTGTTTGTCATTTTCTGCTTCAATGCGGACTGTGCTCTCGTTTTGTTGGGTGGTTGGAGAACAACATTTCTAGGGTCAGCAACATCTAGGCAATTAAAAAGTCCAGTTTTCTCAAATTGCATGAGCCTTTCAAATAGATAGCTAGAAGCACATACTGGTGGTAAATGAATATACCGATGCAGTTTTCAGCACCATGGACAGAGGCAGAGGCACACAGTGTACTGCACAGTAGAACAGGAGGGGTTTGAATTTCAACACCAGTGCTGAAAGTGCATGAGAAACAATGGACAAGGTAACTTGTAGATTTACAGCTCTCCTCATGAGATGTGTTATTGAGATGAAACATACAGTAGCTGTAAATGGTGGGGTTTGTGCTCCTTTCCTTACTCAAAACTTTCCAATGCAATCAATATGAATGTCTATTTCAGCACTTCTATTTCAAAGTATTTTCCACTGAGCCCCAGACTTCATGAACATTCCAGGAGGGTCTTCACACATTGCTGTACATGCAGCACAGTGATAGAGAAAGCGAGAGAGAGCGAGAGGGTGAGTCGGGGGGGGTGGCCTATCTCCTCAACCAATACTGCAGTGGTTGGTAGCACTGTGGGCTGCTCCCTACACTGTAGCAGGCTGAGCGGTCATTAATAGTCAACGAGGGAAGACCGTGGGGGATTTCAGTGGGAGCTTGATAATTCAATCTGTCAAGCACAAGCTACAAGCTTGGCCAATTAGCTGTAGAGAAGACAGCTTTGACCCTGGCCGTTCCACTTTCCTTCCTTCTCCGTGGAAGCATCCCTGGCGCATGTTAAAGCTGCCTCACCATCGAAGCCATCATGCCTGCGGAGGAGCCACTGGAGCAAGAGAAGTCCAATTAGGAGAGAAGACCCAGTTTAAAGGGGCTTCCTTTCCCACTGTGGACAATGCATAAGGCAACCACTGAAAAGATTATGAGCTTTGAGGTCCGGAGACATTCCCAGAGACATAGAGAAGGTGCTGTAGTCTTATGTCTTATGTATATGTTCTTTACCGAACAATAAGTATGTTTTACATTAGAGGATTTACACGCTCAAGTTATCCTCTCCTCACATACATCGGTTTGCCTTCTTCTGTAGCTGCTCAAAACCATCTACCTACCACTAAATGGTGCAATATGTCTACAGACAAAAATACTATTCCTTATTGAAATGTAGAAGATAAGGGCCAGATGAGTCTACTCTTTTGTGAGAATGGCTCTCAGTAACATTTTCCAAACCTCATCTCAGGTGCTCAATGCACAGATCTCACAAAGAACATGTTATTCTCCATGCTAAAGTAGAATGTGTTGATGCTATTTCTAGCCAAGCCAGATGGAAATGTGTCCCTATTACTGTAGGTGTTCTATTCATAGAAAAGTTTGTGTTCGTATACTCTTACATGTCACAAAGTATGTGATGCTTACTTTCTGACTGCTGGAGTGTGGAAGGTTGCTAATGTAGTAGGCACACTGATGTGCCTGCTCTCAAACAGTGCTAAAGGAGGGGGGAATGTTGCGTTTATAGACAGATGGTCAAGCAAGGACTGGTAATTGACAGTTAATTGACAGATAATTGTAAATGCTTGACAGGTGTACTAGAATGCTAACAAATGAGCCTTTAGTGAGCTCCCTTGCTTTCTCTCTTGCTGTCTGTCAGTCTCATTTGGGGGGAAGAATTCTCTCTTAGCTGGCCCTCCCCTCTTCCCTCCTCCCTCTTCCCTCTTCCCCCCTCCCTCCTCCCTCCTCCCTCTTCCCTCTTCCCTCTTCCCTCCTCCCTCCTCCCTCCTCCCTCTTCCATCTTCCCTCTTCCCTCCTCCCTCCTCCCTCCTCCTCTTGCAGAGCTGATGAGAGCCAAAGGGTCGGTCTCTGCTAAGTGCCACGTTCCAATTATCATCCTCCCACATTCTGTGGATCCAGATGCTTCTTAAAGTGATACAAAAGCAACTAATTAAACACTTAAGCGAGTGTGTGTGTGCGCCGTGCTTGTGAGCGGTTGAATGCTGGAAGCGTGGGGGTTTATGAGAAAAGAGAACTTGCTGAATGAAAGACAGAGCCTGGTGAAAGACAGTCCTCCTCCTTTCATCCTCAAGGAGTACATGGGAGAGAAAGAAGATGAAAAGGTTGACCTTCATATGGGAGGTTGGTCACATACTGGTTTTTATAAAAAAAGTCTCCCAAGCAGAATTCTCAGGCTGAGCCGTAATTGATTAGGCAATTATTATGAATTACTTTCAAGATTATCAAATTGACGCGCAATAAACCAGAAACATGCTTTTGGTTCCTTTACTTTCAAGAATTCTGTTCTTTCTCTTCATTTGGGTTTAATTGTGCTGCACACAGAGAGAGCCACGAACATAATGAGCATGTGCCATTCTATTACTGTGGATTGGTTCAATTGAAACTAAACCAGCTAAAGCAATCAGCTGCTTCATGCGTGGCTATTGGGGGAGACGCGGGTGGCAGAGCGGCAAACATTTGCGAAACCTCAAGGCAAAGCTTCAGTTGGCACAAGGCTGTAAGAAGCAGTATCTTGGAGCCATACCAAGCTCGTATTTTATCTGTAGATTAAAGAAACAGGAAGAAAAAGAGGTAATGTAAGAAATGCTAATTACCCAAGACAAAGGCTCCCAGCACTGTCTTGATGTGTGTGGCGGCACACACATATTTAACTTGCGTATCTGTCTCTCATCAATGGATGTGCGTGTTTGTGTGTGCTTGTGTATGTGTGTTTGCATGTGCATCCCCACAGCCTTTCAAGCCATCTGTATATTATGACTGTCTGAATGCCAGCTCCATCCAGAGACACCAGAAAATAGAGAAATCCCACACACTGGGCTCTGATACATAGTCCCTAACAAAAGCTCTCCGACTAATGATTCTCTACATTTCTATTCCCTAACACAAGGTCTTATTTTCAGAAGGTTGTGTCATAACACACCAAGGTCATTTATGTGTTCCCAACATTGCAGTCTGTTGCAGTGTCCAGCACAAGCAAGCCGTTGACATTTTGTATTGGAGGAGGCAGGAGGCCAGTCCACATTTAAAATGCAGCAATGTACATTTGTATTTGGCAAAGAGATTGCCCGCCTGTATTTTGGCACACGCTGTCTAAAAGAAAAGAGAGCTTGCATAACACCAGTGAGGCATCATGAATATTAACTCCACTGTTTAAAAGCTGGAGAACCATTAGCATTCTAAACACAGACTTCCCAATTAATATGTGATATCCTGTGCCTGGGTCCAGACAGGTTGACTCCACACGTGTGTCTCCGTGGTATTACCGAACCAGGTTCCAGTCTGGAATGATGTTGAGGAAACATCAAAGTGGGTGAGACAGACGATCAAACACAACTGGTACAACAGCTTTATCCCAACCTTTAGCGCTAGCTGCTAAAAACATTTTTTTTTTAAATCATCCATTAAAAAGCATGATTAAGCAGGCTACTTACACCAGTGTTGGCAGAGTTCAGAAATGTGTTGGATGAAAAGGAAGACGGACTTTTCTGATGATCCTTCACTGTGATCTACATATCTGTAGATATCTCATCCCACACACAAGCCTTTAAATCCCGTGACACCCTGTGGAGATTGGGCCTTGGTGGTCAAGTTACACTGTAAACTTGGTATCGTTTGATTGGTTCTTGGTTCTTGGTTTTGGGTTCTGAAGGTTACACCTTCAGATGTTATAAATGGAAGGAAATGCCTTTATTCTCTCTCTTATCCTGTATCCAGTCCATGGAGGAAGGTTGTATGATCAATTCTCATGTTCTAGCTTCTAGTCCTAGCTTCTTTGTTCATGCTTTGTATTGTAAGTTAACCTTAGAATCTATATGCCTAGAAGTATGCTTTGTAATACTTGTAACTTAAGCGTTATGCCTTGTATGCGAATCCATTCATTGTACAATGTTAATTAAATATCTGCCTTTAATATAGACAATTCTCAGGCCAATTATTGCTAGTCAATGTTAACTCATTGCCTAATGCTTGCTTGTATATTTTAATTATCTTTATGGAGTCAGATGAACATTTAAATAGGCTAATTGCTTAGTATTATTATGAGTCACATGTGAGGTGTATATAATATGCACCCAGATCATAAGATGGTCTTCATCTTTGCTTTTATGAACCCATGTTTTATAGACTGGGATCTTTCTAGTCTTCAGGAAAAAAAACACTAATGATTCAGGCATGATGAATTACATTATCTCCTTCACCCAGGTACATACACTTCTACTGTTAGTTTGATCCAGTACACTCTAAAATTATTATTTTTAAATAAAAGGGATTTACTTTGTGTACATGCAGATAAATCCCAGCTTCAAAGGCAGATAAATGGTAGAGTTTGCAGATGGAAAGAGAAAGAGAGAGAGAGCAAGAGCAAGGCTGAGGGGGAAAAGACACCGGAGGTGGGAGGAGAGAAAGAGGACAGAGAAAGACAGGAAGGGGGTATTCTGTAGAATCTGGACCTCCCTTCATCATCAGCGGGAGCCTCAGCGAAGCTGACTTTTTGGGGTTAGTGCAGCAGGGACCCCCCTATGCAGAACACCTAAGAGAAGTTAGCTCGGAGATAAACATCACAGCGAGACACCAGATTAAAGCAATGCACTGCTGCTACTGTATACATATAAACACTCAAACACCAAACAGTGTATCTGCTTAACTGCCTCACGACATGATTAGCAAAGCCACGAGGTCTGATTATCTGACTCACACATTCTGTAAAGAAAAAGCATAGACCTAACTAACTTATTCACATGAAACTGTCAAAGAGCAATGCTTACATATTTTGACGGTAAAAGTTTTAATGATCTTTTTCCCCCTTTCACTTACAATGCATGAGAGTGAATGTTAATTAGCTGATCCCAGTGGGCAAGGAGAGAGGCTGTCTGAAGCAGTGGAACATCATCACCCAGCCAGCCCAAATCAACTGCTCTATCTGCTTTGATAACAACGTGCTGTGTTGTATCTACAGTCTAGTGAGCTGTTGCTTTCATTTAGAAAAAGGACAAAAGACAAAGTTGGGTTGTTTCTTTTGGTCTCCCTCTGTCTTCTGGGGATACAATAAACCTGAGCTCCGGACAGAGGGACTGCTATACAACACTGCCCAGAATCAGGATCATACCCTTTCTTCTTTATTGGTTTAATAATAGAGACACTTTGGGCATTATGAAAATACTGTATCCTCCCTCTGAACTCATGCTATGACAAATATGAACAAGTTTGTTTTAGCGTCTCCTGAGAACAAAACAAGCACAGAGATATAATTACAGAGAGACCCCTGGGAGAAGACACCAATCACAAACGAACATATACACACAAGCATGTGCATACACGAGCGCACACACACACACTGTAGTGTGGAGTATTCTTACTGGTTGTCACATGGGTTAAGATACATTTTCAGCATATTATACTGTATATGAATGTTACGAAACCCATAACCAGCCTACTGATTTTGCTGCACTCGTTATGTCTAGAGGTCTTAGACCTAGTTAACTGGTCTGGAACCTGAATCAATGTGTGCATTTATGTGTGAAATCAGCATATGTTCCTAGGTGTTGAATATACATGTGGCCAGGGAGACAGAAGCCTTATCTTGGTCCAGGGCCAGCTCTGTCTTGACTCCTTTGGGTAGTGGGCCCAAGCGGATTATTAAGTTCAGATGGTGATGGGAACAAATATACACAAAAAGGAAAACTACAAATAGGCATGCCTAACAGTTAAGAGTGTCGGACCAGTAACTAAAAGGTTGCTGGTTCGAATCCCTGAGCCAACTAGGTGAAAAATTGGCCGATGTACCCTTGAGAAAGGTACTTAACACTAATTGCTGCTGTAAGTCGCTCTGGATAAGAGCATCTGCTAAAATGTTTTTAAAAAAACAACCAAAAAAAGAACCATCAGCCTCACGGCTTACAAGCCGGGACACTGACTGATGATCTTAATTGCCAGCACCTAATGTGCTTATCAAGCCTTGGTTCAGCACCTAGACCCGGTTGTTGCCCCCTGGTGGATGGAGTGTGGAAGTGTATCCTGGATAGTGGGTTTGTCTATGTCCTAACACTAACCTTCCCCCCAAACATCAGCTGTCTGAGCAGCTTACCAATCACTGTACCTGTACACAGCCAATCTGTAAGTAGCACACCTGACTACCTCATCCCCATATTATTACTTACGCTCTTGCTCTTTTGCATCCCAGTATCTCTACTTGCACTTCATCATCTGCACATCTATCACTCCAGTATTAATGCTAAATTGTAATTATTTTTGCCTCTAGTGCCTATTTATTGCCTACCTCCCTACGCTTCTACATTTGCACACACTGTACATAGATTTTTCTATTGTGTTATTGACTGTACGTTTGTTTATGTGCAACTCTGTGTTGTTGTTCTTGTTCCACTGCTTTGCTTTATCTTGGCCAGGTCCCAGTTGTAAATGAGAACTTGCTCTCAACTGGCCTACCTGGTTAAAAAAGGTGAAATAAATAAAAATAAATATCAAAGCAATGAAATGAAATGTAATTATTTTGTGGCTGTTACTTATCTCATATGCTAGGAAATTGAAAAGTTCTGTCTTTGTAGCTATGGTTGGTGTGACTAGGTGTTTAGTGGCTCAAGTTGCTTTAGGAAGGTTGTTACTTCCTCTGCTTTGAAGTTGAGAGGGCACAGGATGTGAGTGAATTGAGTATTCTGTGTAATCTAATGGAGTCTTCCATTTAAATGGGATTGATGCATTGGCACCATGTCTAAAAAATATGATCCATTCGTTCAAACATCTGAACATAAACATACTTTGCTGCAACTACATTAAGGAGAACTCTCCCAATCTGACAAGGTAAAACTCTGTTGTTCTGCCCCTGAGCAAGGCAGTTAACCCACTGTTCCCTGGGCGCCGAAGAAGTTGATGTCGATTAAGGCAGCCCCCCGCACCTCTGATTCAGAGGGGTTGGGTTAAATGCGGAAGACACATTTCAGTTGAAGGCATTCAGTTGTACAACTGACTAGATATCCCCCTTTCCCTTTCCTCTGGCCTCAAGGAAAGGCTGTAAGTAACAACTCAAACAAGAAGCGAAGCCCAAAACATTCCCTCCTGGAAACATCGTCTTCACTCACAACGGTTCCTCCTTATCTCTCCAGAAACACCTGCCATGTTGGTTCCTACTTATCTGGTGATTACAGCTGTAGTCATTTTGTTGTAATTCACAAAACCTTATTTTAAAAATAAATAAATATCATAAAATGCACAGTGGCTGTGGCCCGCTGACTGAAACTCTTGAAACGTGTTGTTCTGAGTGTAAAATGAATAAGTCTAGTCAAGCTATTGTTGGCTCTGGGATTGTTATTATTCTGAGTTGGTGAGGAAACGAGCAGAACTTCTAGACAGAGATCTGATCAACATTACAATGATTGGCTGTCGTGTTACACTCTATAGACCAAAAGTGAATAATGCCTTGACATAGCCTAGCAATTAAGACAAAGTGAAATTACATCAAGTTTAGATCTCTTCATAATTCCCAACTGACACAGGATATACTCTCTGAAGTGCCATTATCGACAGTTCAAACTGTGAACTATGACATCAGAATAATTTTGTTGTGGTGGTTATGAATTTTTGCCTACATAGTGCAAAGAAACTATTTCAGCGTGCATTCTGCCTAGAGATCTCTCACATCAATGTATCATCCAAAGACAAACAAAAGAGATGACGTGCTAATTAAAACATGTGAAGGTGAGGAGGATCATTTACTTCAGGCTATGACACACTGATAATGAAACACTTTGAACAGTCTCCATGTGACTGACACTGGAGCACAAACATACATTTACATTTACATTTAAGTCATTTAGCAGACGCTCTTATCCAGAGCGACTTACAAAATGGTGCATTCACCTTATGATATCCAGTGGAACAACCACTTTACAATAGTGCATCTAAATATTTTTAAGGGGGGGGGGGGGGGGGGGGGTTAGAAGGATTACTTTATCCTATCATAGGTATTCCTTAAAGAGGTGGGGTTTCAGGTGTCTCCGGAAGGTGGTGATTGACTCCGCTGTCCTGGCGTCGTGAGGGAGCTTGTTCCACCATTGGGGTGCCAGAGCAGCGAACAGTTTTGACTGGGCTGAGCGGGAACTGTGCTTCCTCAGAGGTAGGGGGGCCAGCAGGCCAGTGGTGGATGAACGCAGTGCCCTTGTTTGGGTGTAGGGCCTGATCAGAGCCTGAAGGTATGGAGGTGCCGTTCCCTTCACAGCTCCGTAGGCAATCACCATGGTCTTGTAGCGGATGCGAGCTTCAACTGGAAGCCAGTGGAGAGAGCGGAGGAGCGGGGTGACGTGAGAGAACTTGGGAAGGTTGAACACCAGGCGGGCTGCGGCGTTCTGGATGAGTTGTAGGGGTTTAATGGCACAGGCAGGGAGCCCAGCCAACAGCGAGTTGCAGTAATCCAGACGGGAGATGACAAGTGCCTGGATTAGGACCTGATAGTCATAGAGATGCACTTTGAAATAAATGAAGGAAATTAGGAATAATAATACCACTGATACATCATTTGAAAGAATGTGTTCATTGAACAAGTATTCACACAGCCTCTGGGATCTCCTCCTCTCCTACTGAAGCTCAAATCTGTCAAACAATAATTCAAAAGACAATTACAATAGCCAGTCCCTATCTACAGTTGAAGTGGGAAGTTTACGTACACTTAGGTTGAAGTTATTAGAACTTGTTTTTCAACCACTCCACACATTTCTTGATAACCAACTATATTTTGGCATGTCGGTTAGGACATCTACTTTGTGCATGACACATGTAATTTTTCCAACAAATGTTTACTGACAGATTATTTCATAATTCACTGTATCACAATTCCAGTGGGTCAGAAGTTTACATACACTAAGTTGACTGTGCCTTTATACAGCTTGGAAAATTCCAGAAAATGATGTCATGGCTTTAGAAGCTTCTGATAGGCTAATTGACATAATTTGAGTCAATTGGAGGTGTACCTGTGGATGTATTTCAAGGCCTACCTTCAAACTCAGTGACTCATTGCTTGACATCATGGAAAAATCAAAAGAAATCAGCCAAGACTTCAGAAAAAATTTGTAGATCTCCACAAGTCTGATTCCTCCTTGGGAGCAATTTCCAAATGCCTGAAGGTACCACGGTCATCTGTACAAGCCATAGTACGCAAGTATAAACACCATGGGACCACGCAGCCGTCATACCACTCAGGAAGGAGACGCGTTCTGTCTCCTAGAGATGAACATACTTTGTTGCAAAAAGTGCAAATCAATCCCAGAACAACAGCAAAGGACCTTGTGAAGATGCTGGAGGAAACAGATACAAAAGTATCTATATCCACAGTAAAACGAGTCCTATATTGACATAGCCTGAAAGGCCGCTCAGCAAGGAAGAAGCCACTGCTCCAAACCCACCATAAAAAGCCAGACTACGGTTTGCAACTTCACATGGGGACAAAGATTGTACTTTTTGGAGAAATGTCCTCTGGTCTGATGAAACAAAAATAGAACTGTTTGGCCATAATGACCATCGTTATGTTTGGAGGAAAAGGGGGACGCTTGCAAGCCGAAGAACACCATCCCAACCGTGAAGCACGGGGGTGGCAGCACCATGTTGTGGGGGTGCTTTGCTGCAGGAGGGACTGGTGCACTTCACAAAATAGATGGCATCATGAGGCAGGAAAATGATGTGGATATATTGAAGCAACATCTCAAGACATCAGTCAGGAAATTAAAGCTTGGTCGCAAATGGGTCTTCCAAACGGACAATGACCCCAAGCATACTTCCAAAGTTGTGGTGAAATGGCTTAAGGACAACAAGTCAAGGCATTGGAGTGGCCTTCACAAAGCCCTGACCTCACTCCTATAGAAAAGTTGTGGGCAGAACTGAAAAGGTGTGTGCGAGTAACGAGGCCTACAAACCTGACTCAGTTACACCAGCTCTGTCAGGAGGAATGGGCCAAAATTCATCCAACTTATTGTGGGAAGTTTGTGGAAGGCTACCCGAAACGTTTGACCCAAGTTAAACAATTTAAAGGCAATGCTACCAAATACTAATTGAGTGTATGTAAACTTCTGACCCACTAGGAATGTGATGAAAGAAATAAAAGGTGAAATGAATCATTATCGCTACTATTATTCTGACATTTCACATTCTTAAAATAAAGTGGTGATCCTAATTGACCTAAAACAGGGAATATTTACCGGGATTAAATGTCAGGAATTGTGAAAAACTGAGTTTAAATGTATTTGGCTAAGGTGTAGGTAAACTTCCTACTTCAACTGTATATCTTTTACATGACTTTAAAGCCTTAATATGACATGAGCTTGAAAAAGTGTTTCAGCAATGATGTTTACAAGCTACATTTTGACTTGCTGTGTTATAGGCTACAGGGTGGATTGCTCTACATTCGAGATAGTAACAGGTATATTTTAACATATCGACTATAAAAAAAAAAATTGGCTTCCACTTCTATTCCCGGTTAGACCATGTTAATCCTCAGCATACGTTCATTGTAGAACAGGAGCATTACAATCCCAGACCGTATGGATTATCAAAAAGTATGCAAAACTGAAAAATGGGTGCCTACGCCTTATTGGGTGTGTCCCCAATTATCTGAGTGGGATCCTTTATGACAGTGGGGAGGATAATAAGATCATGCATAGTGAACCAGCCAAGTCACTGCATTGTATAAGGACAGGTATAGTAACAGCAGCCATGAATCCCAGTCCATCTGAGTCCATGTATTCAATTTGAATGTAGTCAATGTACTGTACATGTCAGCCATTACCGACCCTCATTCAATATTTATCTGCAGGTTAAGCAGATAGAAGTATAGAATGAATCGAGTTAAAGCTGACAGCTGTAATAGAAAATGAACATCTACATTTCTTCTGAAGGCTTGTCCCATTTTGGTACCCTTACCTCAAGGAACTTCTTATTGATTCTAACTAGCCATCAACACAAATGGTGAAAAACTGGTTATTGCAACAACCAGAAACGAATACATTAGCATAATGTCTTTTCTTTTCCAGCATGTCTTGCATGAAATGTGTCGACTGAAAGGGGACTGACTACAGGTTTGTTCTAGTGAGGTGAGGCATGGCAGGAGAGCAGCAGCACCAAGCCTTAATTTACAACTGAACATAATACAGGGAGCAATATTGCCCTCTGCTGTTCAATTCACATGTAAACAGATACTTTATCAAGTAAATGTTTTTTACTTGAAGGAGAAAAGAGACTAGACCTACTAGTAAAAAAAGGCCTACTAGTAAGAAAAGGCCTACTAGTAAGAAAAGGCCTACTAGTAATAAAAGGCCTACTAGTAATAAAAGGCCTACTAGTAAGAAAAGGCCTACTAGTAATAAAAGGCCTACTAGTAATAAAAGGCCTACTAGTAAGAAAAGGCCTACTAGTAAGAAAAGGCCTACTAGTAAGAAAAGGCCTACTAGTAAGAAAAGGCCTACTAGTAAGAAAAGGCCTACTAGTAATAAAAGGCCTACTAGTAAGAAAAGGCCTACTAGTAAGAAAAGGCCTACTAGTAATAAAAGGCCTACTAGTAATAAAAGGCCTACTAGTAAGAAAAGGCCTACTAGTAAGAAAAGGCCTACTAGTAATAAAAGGCCTACTAGTAAGAAAAGGCCTACTAGTAAGAAAAGGCCTACTAGTAATAAAAGGCCTACTAGTAAGAAAAGGCCTACTAGTAAGAAAAGGCCTACTAGTAATAAAAGGCCTACTAGTAAGAAAAGGCCTACTAGTAATAAAAGGCCTACTAGTAAGAAAAGGCCTACTAGTAAGAAAAGGCCTACTAGTAAGAAAAGGCCTAGAAGCGTACATAAAGGTTGACATCCTGGCTTCTCAATCACACATATGATATCATTAGAGTTCAAGATTGGACCATAACATAGTATGTGTAGGATTCAGGGACTTCTCAGAAACAGATGTGTTGTACAGGTCTAGAACTAGTACGTTGTGCTAAAATTAAGGATATACATTGAACAACAACCAATCAAGACATGAATCTGCAATAAATAAAACCAAAACTGCACACAAAACTGCAGACTACCTCATTCTCATTCTAAGCATCTGAATGGTACAGTGACTTTTCTGTGTATTTGTTTTTAGCTATAGGCCTGTAGGCCTACATTAGTAAACTCATACATCTTGATTGAATTAAACAAACAAGTGGTAGGCTAACCCATAGGCCCTAAATGTGCAGAGAATATACTGTATCTGCAGGATATGCAGGGAATTCCACATCAACTCCAGTCAAATTAGAGTGTTAGATCTGTTGGGTTCTGTTGTCAAGATGTGAATGGCAGCAATTCCTTGAATGAATTGATTCCTAATCAGACATGACTAATCTTGGCTCGTCCCTGTCTCCGTGAAATGGTGGAATGCATTCAAGTGGCTTCCCTTTGTTTGCCAACCAGTCTCGCAGGGCCCCTGATATTGAGTCAAACCCAAGCCAGCTCACAATGAGGAACAAATCCCAACTCAAATCTCATAGCCTGACGATAGCACCGGCTATTGATTCCTTTCATAACCCTTGTACCATCATAGCAGGGTGTCTCCCTTCCCCCACACCACCTCTGTAAAGTAATTACAAAGTATATTATTTTATTTTGCGTCCTCTGTATCAGGGTTCTCATCTTTGAAAGCAGTGGCTCAAATTAAATTCTGCCATCTGATAATGAAATCTATTAGGTCCTCCTGGAACCGTCCAGACTTTCAAACAATGCCCCATACAAGCCCTGGTAATAACCAGGAACAATAGAACCTGCTTGTCTTGGTAGCAGAAATAATAAGCCTTCTGAACCCTCTCACTTGTTTAAACATTTTCAAAGTTTGAACAATAAAGCAACAGCCATATACTTGTACTTTTGAATTCCACTTCGGGAATTTCTCCTCCTTTTTGGTCTCCCGTCTTAACATCCTTACTGTAATGTGACTGTCAAACCCTGTGGTAAGACCCCTATAAAAGCCCAAGAACCTCTAGGAATATCCTCAGGAAAAAACGTATCAGTTAAATCTGGCCTTCCAACAGAATGCATACAGAGGGGATCAAAGCTCGAATCTTCAGGTTCATATGTAAAAAAATATAAATTCATGAATTTGCTCTTAAAATGGCATTTGCTGAGCGGTGGCAAAGGCCCTGTCAGCCTTAAGGGCTTGGTAACATTGTTTAATTGGTCTCAGTCTTTCACTCTGTTAATTACTGGATTCCAGGGAGGGGAGAAAAATGCAGAGATGCAGCCAGCTAAAGGCCCAGGGTTGGAGAGAAGAGAAGAATACAAGTGTTGCTCTAAGAGAAAAGGTCATGGTTATCACCATAAAGGGCACTGCACAAATGATTAAAGAAGAATAATTGGCTGGAGCTGTTTGTCTAATGGTCACTGCAGGAGGAAAGTAGCCTATCGACAGCGGTGGAAAAAGTACCCAATTGTCAATCAAATCAAATTTTATTTGTCACATGCGCTGAATACAACAGGCGTAGACCTTACAGTGAAATGCTTACTTACGAGCCCCTAACAAACGACGCAGTTTAATTTTTTTAAAATAAGGATAAGAATAAGAAATAACATTAACAAGTAATTAAAGAGCAGCAGTAAAATAACAAAAGCGAGACTATATACAGGGGGTACCGTTACAGTAATATGTACATGTAGGTAGAGTTATTAAAGTGACTATGCATAGATGATAACAACAGAGAGTAGCAGCAGTGTAAAAGGGGGTGGGGGGGGGGGGGCAATGCAAATAGTCTGGGTAGCCATTTGATTAGGTGTTATGGCTTGGGGGTAGAAGCTGTTTAGAAGCCTCTTGGACCTAGACTTGGCACTCCGGTACCGCTTGCCCTGTGGTAGCAGAGAGAACAGTCTATGACTAGGGTGGCTGGAGTCATTTACAATTTTTAGGGCCTTCCTCTGACACCTTTTAGGGCCTTCCTCTGACACCTCCTGGTATAGAGGTCCTGGATGGCAGTAAGCAGGCCCCAGTGATGTACTGGGCCATTCGCACTACCCTCTGTAGTGCCTTGCGGTCGGAGGCCGAGCAGTTGCCATACCAGGCAGTAATGCAACTAGTCAGCATGCTCTAAAATGGTGCAGCTGTAGAACCTTTTGAGGATCTGAGGACCCATGCCAAATCTTTTCCTGAGGGGGAATAGGCTTTGTCGTGCCCTCTTCACGTCTGTTTTGGTGTGCTTGGACCATGTTAGTTTGTTGGTGATGTGGACACCAAGGAACTTGATGCTCTCAACCTGCTCCACTGCAGGCCCCATCGATGACAATGAGGGCGTGCTCGGTCCTCTTTTTCTTGTAGTCCACAATTATCTCCTTTGTCTTGATCATGTTGAGGGAGAGGTTGTTGTCCTGGTATCACAAGGCCAGGTCTCTGACCTCCTCCCTATAGGCTGTCTCGTCATTGTCGGTGATTAGGCCTACCACTGTAGTGTCATCAGGCAAACGTAATGAAGGTGTTGGAGTCGTGCAGTCATGAGTGAACAGGGAGTACAGGAGGGGACTGAGCGCGCACCCCTGAGGGGCCCCTGTGTTGAGGATCAGCGTGGCGGATGTGTTGTTACCTACCCTTACCACCTGGGGGCGGCCCGTCAGCAAGTCCAGGATCCAGTTGCAGAGGGAGGTGTTTAGTCCCAGGGTCCTTAGCTTATTGATAAGCTTTGAGGGCTCTATGGTGTTGAATGCTGAGCTGTAGTCAATGAATAACATTCTCACATAGGTGTTCCTTTTGTCCAGGTGGGAACGGGCAGTGTTGAGTACAATAAAGATTGCATCATCTGTGGATCTGTTGGGGTGGTATGCAAATTGGAGTGGGTTTAGGGTTTCTGGGATAATGGTGTTGATGTGAGCCATGACCAGCCTTTCGAAGCACTTCATGGCTACAGACGTGAGTGCTACGGGTCGGTAGTCGTTTAGGCACGTTACCATGGTGGTCTGCTTAAGACATGTTGGTATTACAGACTCGGACAGGGAGAGGTTGAAAATGTCAGTGAAAACACTTGCCAGTTGGTCAGCGCATGCTCGCAGTACATGTCCTGGTAATCCATCTGGCCCTGCGGCCTTTTAAATGTTGACCATTTTAAAAGTCTTACTCACATCGGCTGCGGAGAGCGTGACCACAGTCTTGCAGGACAGCTGGTGCTCTCATGCATGTTTCAGTGTTATTTGCCTCGAAGCAAACAAAGTAATTTAGCTTCTCTGGTAGGCTCGTGTCACTGGGCAGCTCTCGCCTGTGCTTCCCTTTGTAGTCTGTAATGGTTTGCAAGCCCTGCCACATCCGACAAGCGTCAGAGCCGGTGTAGTACAATTCAGTATTAGTCCTGTATTGACGCTTTGCCTGTTTGATGGTTCGTCGGAGGGTATAGCAGGATTGCTTATAAGCTTCCGGGTTCGAGTTCTGCTCCTTGAAAGCGGCAGTTCTAGCCTTTAGCTCAGTGAGGATGTTGCCTGTAATCCATGGCTTCTGTTTGGGGTATGTACGTACAGTCACTGTGGGGACGACGTCATCGATGCACTTATTGATGAAGCCGATGACTGATGTGGTGTACTCCTCAATGCCATTGGAGAAATCCCGGGAACATATTCCAGTCTGTGCTAGCAAAACAGTCCTGTAGCTTAGCATCTGCTTCATCTGACCACTTTTTTATTGATCTAGTCAAGGCTTACATTTTTGCTTGTAAGCAGGAGTCAGGAGGATAGAATTATGGTCAGATTTGCCAAATGGAGGGCGAGGGAGAGCTCCGTATGCATCTCTGTGTGTGGAGTAAAGGTGGTCCAGAGGTTTTTTTCCTCTGGTTGCACATTTAACATGCTGATAGAAATTTGGTAAAACGGATTTAAGTTTCCCTGCATTAAAGTCCCCGGCTACTAGGAGCGTCGCCTCTGGGTGAACGTTTTCTTGCTTGCTTATGGCGGAATACAGCTCGTTCAATGCTGTCTTAGTGCCAGCATCTGACTGTGTTGGTATGTAAACAGCTACAAAAAAATACAGATGAAAACTCTCTAGGTAGGTAGTGTGGTCTACAGTTTATCATGAGATACTCTACCTCGGGCGAGCAATAGCTCGAGACTTCCTTAGATATCGTGCACCAGCTGTTATTTACAAAAATACATAGTCCGCCGCCCCTTGTCTTACCAGACGCCGCTGCTCTATCCTGCCGGTGCAGCGTATAACCAGCCAGCTGTATGTCGATAGTGTCGTCGTTCAGCCACGTCTCCGTGAAGCATAAGATATTACAGTTTTAAATTTCCCATTGGTAGTTTAATCTTTCGTGTAGGTCATCTATTTTAATGTCCAAAGATTGTTTGTTTGCTAGCAGATTGGAAAGAAGTGGGGGTTTATTCGATCGCCTACGAATTCTCAGAAGGCAGCCCAGCCTCTGGACCCTTTTTCTCCGCCTCCTCTTCACGCAAATCATGGGGATCTGGGCCTGTTCCTGAGAAAGCACTATATCGTTCGCGTCGGCCTCGTCAGACTCGTTAAAGGAAAAAAAGGATTCTGCCAGTCTGTGGTGAGTAATCTCAGTCCTGATGTCCAGAAGTTATTTTTGGTCATAAGAGACGGTAGCGGCAACATTATGTACAAAATAAGTTAAAAAAAAGAAGTTACAAACAACACAAATAAATGAGCAAAAACCACAATCGATTGGGGAACTGTAAAACGTCTGCCTTCTTCTCCGGCGCCATCTTACAACTAGATACAGTAATAGACAATGACTCAAGTAAAAGTGAAAGTCATCCAGTAAAGTTTTACTTGAGTAAAAGTCTAAAAGTATTTGGTTTTAAACATAATTAAATTTACTTTTGATACATATACTGCAGTTGAAAAGTTTGGGGTCGCTTAGAAATGTCCTTGTTGTTGAAAAAAAAGTAAAATTTTTGTCGATTAACGTAACATCAAATTGATCAGAAATACAGTGTAGACATTGTTAATGTTGTAAATGACTATTGTAGCTGTAAACGGCTGATAATTTTTTGGAATATCTACATAGGCGTGCAGAGGCCCATTATCAGCAACCATCACTCCTGTGTTCCAATGGCACATTGTATTAGCTACTCCAAGTTTATCATTTTAAAAGTCTAATTGATCATTAGAAAACCCTTTTGCAGTTATGTTAGCACAGCGGAAAACTGTTATGCTGATTAAAGAAGCAATAAAACTGGCCTTCTTAGACTAGTTGAGTATCTGGAGCATCAGCATTTGTGGGTTCGATTACAGGTTCAAAATGGCCAGAAGCAAAGGACTTTCTAATGAAACTCGTCAGTCTATTCTTGTTCTGAGAAATGAAGGCTATTCCATGCGAGAAATTGCCAAGAAACTGAAGATCTCGTACAACGCTGTGTACTACTCCCGTCACAGAACAGCGCAAACTGGCACTAACCTGAATAGAAAGAGGAGTGGGAGGCCCCGGTGCACAACTGAGCAAGAGGACAAGTACATTAGAGTGTCTAGTTTGAGAAACAGACACCTCATAAGACCTCAACTGGCAGCTTCATGAAATAGTATCCGCAAAACACCAGTCTCAACGTCAACAGTGAAGAGGCGACTCTGGGATGCTGGCCTCCTTGGTTCTTAACTGACTTGCCTAGTTAAATAAAGGTTCAATTGAAATGCAGAGAGAAAGAAAATAGAGAAATAATAGAAAAGTAAAATAATAAAAGTAATAATAAATACACAATGACTAACGATGACCTGGCTATATACACAGGGAACCAGTAATGAGTCAATGTGCTGGGGTACAGGTCATTTAGGTAGATATGCACATACTGTACAGTGCCTTCAGACAGTATTCACACCCCTTGACTTTTTACACATTTTGTTGTGTTACAGCCTGAATTTAAAATTGATTAAATTTACATGTTCTGTCATCATTGGCCTACACAAAATACCCCATAGTGTCAAAGTGGAATTATGTTTTTAGAATTGTTGTAGAAGTGAATTAAAAATAAAATGATGAAATGTCTTGAGTCAATAAGTATTCAATGCCTTGTCACAGCAAGCCAAAGTAAGTTCAGGAGTAAAAATGTGCTTAAGAAGTCACATAATACATTGTATGGACTCAATCTGAGTGCAATAATAGTGTTTAACATGATTTTTGAATGACTACCTGTCACGCTCTGGCCATAGAGAGGTTTTTGTTCTCTATTTTGGTTAGGCCAGGGTGTGACTAGGGTGGGCATTCTATGTTCCGTTTTCTATGTTTTGTGTATTTCTTTGTTTTGGCCGGGTATGGCTCTCAATCAGGGACAGCTGTCTATCGTTGTCTGTGATTGGGAGCCATACTTAGGCAGCCTGTTTTCCTTTGGGTTTTGTGGGTGGTTACTTTCTGTTTTGTTGAACCTGACGGAACTGTTGGTCATTTTGTTATTTTGTTTAAAGTGTTCTCAGTAAATAAATTAATGATGAGCACTCACCACGCTGCGCCTTGGTCTACTCCTTGCAATGGCCATTACACTACCTCATCTCTGTACCACACACATACAATTATCTGTAAGGTCCCTCAGTCAAGCAGTGAATTTCAAGCACAGATTCAACCACAAAGAGTTTTTCCATTGCCTCGCAAAAAAATCACACCAATTGGATGGGTAAAACAATTAAAAGAAGACAATGAATATTGCTTTGAGCATGGTGAAGTGAAGTTATTAATTACACTTTGGATGATGTATCAATACACTCAGTCACTACAGAGATACAGGCATCCTTCCTAACTCAGTTACTGGAGAGGAAGGAAACCGCTCAGGGATTTCACCATGAGGCCAATGGTGACTTTAAAACAGTACTCTGTACTTTGCTCTGTTCATCTTTCCCTCAATCCTTACTAGTCTCTCAGTCCCTGCCACTGAAAAACATCCCCACAGCATGATGCTGCCCCCACCATGCTTCACCGTAGGGATGGTTCCAGGTTTCCTCCAGATGTGACATTTGGCATTCAGGTCAAAGAGTTCAATCTTGGTTTCATCAGACCAGATAATGTTGTTTCTCATGGTCTGAGTCCTTTAGGTGCCTTTTGGCAAACACCAAGCGGGTTGTCATGTGCCTTTTACTAAGGAGTGGCTTCCATCTGGCAACTCTACCATGAAGGCCTGATTGGTGGAATGCTGCAGAGATGGTTGTCCTTCTGGAAGGTTCTCCCATCTCCACAGAGGAACTCGGGAGCTCTGACCGAGGGACCATTGGGCCCTTCTCCCCCGATTGCTCAGTTTGGCCAGGCAGCCAGCTCTAGGCAGAGTCTTGGTGGTTCTAAACTTCTTCCATTTAAGAAAGATGTGTGCCTTTCCAAATCATGTCCAATCAATTGAATTTACCACAGGTGGACTCCAATCAAGTTGTAGAAACATCTCAAGGATGATCAATAGAAGCAGATGCACCTGAGCTCAATTTCGAGTCTCATAGCAAAGGGTCTGAATACTTATGTAAATAAGTTACACTACTGGTCAAAAGTATTAGAACACCTACTCATTCAAGGGTTTTTCTTTATTTTGACTATTTTCTACATTGAAGAATAATACTGAAGACATCGAAACTATGAAATAACACATACGGAATCATGCAGTAACCAAGGAAAAAAAGTGTTAACCTGTTGGGGGTAGGGGGCAGTATTGACACGGCCGGATAAAAAAACGTACCCGATTTAATCTGGTTACTACTCCTGCCCAGTATCTAGAATATGCATATAATTATTGGCTTTGGATAGAAAACACCCTAAAATTTCTAAAACTGTTTGAATGGTGTCTGTGAGTATAACAGAACTCATATGGCAGGCAAAAACCTGAGAAGATTCCTTACAGGAAGTGCCCTCTCTGACAAGATCTTGTTCTTCTTGTCTCTGTTTATTGAAGACTGAGGATCTTTGCTGTAACGTGACACTTCCTACGGCTCCCATAGGCTCTCAGAGCCCGGGAAAAAGCTGAATGATATCGAGGCAGCCCCAGGCTGAAACACATTTGCGCTTTTGACAAGTGGCCGATCAGAGGACAATGGGCTTAGGCGCATGCACGAGTCGACCCCATGCTTTATTTGCTTTAGTCTTTTTACCTAAACGCAGATTCCCGGTCGGAATATTATCGCTTTTTTTACGAGAAAAATGGCATAAAAATTGATTTTAAACAGCGGTTGACATGCTTCGAAGTACGGTAATGGAATATTTAGAAATGTTTTGTCATGAAATGCGTCGTGCTCGTCACCCTTCTTTACCCTTTCGGATAGTGTCTTGAACGCACGAACAAAACGGCGCTGTTTGGATATAACTATGGATTATTTGGGACCAAACCAACATTTGTTATTGAAGTAGAAGTCCTGGGAGTGCATTCTGACGAAGAACACCAAAGGTAATAACATTTTTCTTATAGTAAATCTGACTTTGGTGAGTGCTAAACTTGCTGGGTGTCTAAATAGCTAGCCCTGTGATGCCGGGCTATCTACTTAGAATATTGCAAAATGTGCTTTCACCGAAAAGCTATTTTAAAATCGGACATATCGAGTGCATAGAGGAGTTCTGTATCTATAATTCTTAAAATAATTGTTATGCTTTTTGTGAACGTTTATTGTGAGTAATTTAGTAAATTTTTTGTAAATTCACCGGAAGTTTGCGGGGGGTATGCTAGTTCTGAACGTCACATGCTAATGTAAAAAGCTGGTTTTTGATATAAATATGAACTTGATTGAACAAAACATGCATGTATTGTATAACATAATGTCCTAGGTGTGTCATCTGATGAAGATCATCAAAGGTTAGTGCTGCATTTAGCTCTCTTCTGGGTTTTTGTGACATTATATGCTAGCTTGAAAAATGGGTGTCTGATTATTTCTGGCTGGGTACTCTGCTGACATAATCTAATGTTTTGCTTTCGTTGTAAAGCCTTTTTGAAATCGGACAGTGTGGTTAGATTAACGAGAGTCTTGTCTTTAAAATGGTGTAAAATAGTCATATGTTTGAGAAATTGAAGTAATAGCATTTCTAAGGTATTTGAATAACGCGCCACAGGATTCCACTGGCTGTTACGTAGGTGGGACGATTTCGTCCCGCCGACCCTAGAGAGGTTAAACAAATCAAAATACATTTTATATTTGAGATTCTTCAAATAGCCACCCTTTGCCTTGATGACAGCTTTGCAAACTCTTGGCATTCGTTCAACCAACTTCATGAGGTAATGCAAAGTCTGCATCCAACTCACACCCTCAAACACATAGATCCCCTGAATGCAGCGCGCTCTCCAGTTCCCAATCACCTGAATTCTAATCAACTGTTCACACACCTGTATGTCATTGTCACTCACTATTTAGTTCAGTTCTTTGCACCCCATCACTGTGAAGTATTGTTTGTTTTGTGACACACGTCTTTCGGAGCTCTGTTTTTCCCATGATTTACTCTCCCATGTATGATTGTTTTGCCTGCCTCAGTAACAACGCCTTTTGCCTATTCCCTCCCTGTACTTTAGCCTATCTACCTATTGCCTGATCTCCTGGACTATGTTACTAGGCTTTTCCCTGCCTGTACTGTTGCCCTTTTGGATCACCTGTGTATGACCTTCTGCCTGCCCCTGGACCCAGCTACCTGCCTCTTCCTGTGGATCTTTGCAATAAACACCTGCTGTGCCCTGGGGGGGTTTACAGAAGATAGCCCTATTTGGTAAAAGACCAATTCCATATTATGGCAAGAACAGCTCAAATAAGCAAAGAGAAACCACATTCCATTATTACTTTAAGATATGAAGGTCAGTAAATATGAAACATTTCAAGAACTTTGAACGTTTCTTCAAGTGCAGTTGCAAAAACCATCAAGCAATATGATGAAACTGGCTCTCATGAGCACCACCACAGGAATGGAAGACCCAGAGTTACCTCTGCTGCAGAGGATACGTTCATTGGAGTTAACTATACCTAAGAAATTACAGCCAAAATAAATGCTTCACATGGTTCAAGTAACAAACACATCTCAACATCAACTGTTTAGAGGAGACTGTGTGAATCAGGCTTTTGTGGTCGAATTGCTGCAAAGAAACCACTACTAAAAGGACACCAATAAGAAGAGACTTGCTTGGGCCAAGAAACACAAGCAACGGACATTAGTCTGGAGTCCAAATTGGAGATGTTTGGTTCCAACCGTCGTGTCTTTGAGACGTGGTGTGGGTGAATAGATGATCTCTGCAAGTGTGATTCCCACCGTGAAGCATGGAGGAGGAGGTGTTATGGTGTTGGGGTGCTTTGCTGGTGACACTGTGATTTATTTAGAAATCAAGGCACACTTAACCAGCATGGCTACCACAGCATTCTGCAGCGATATGCCATCCCATCTGGTTTGGGCTTAGTGGGACTATCATTTGTTTTTCAACAGGACAATGACCCAACACACCTCTAGGCTGTGTAAGGGCTATTTGACCAAGAAGGAGAATGATGGAGTGCTGTATCAGATGAGCTGCCCTCCACAATCCCCCGACCTCAACCAAATTGAGATGGTTTGGGATGAGTTGGACCACAGAGTGAAGGAAAAGCAGCCAACAAGTGCTCAGAATGTGGGAACTCCTTCAAAACGGTTGGAAAAGCATTCTAGGTGAAGCTGGTTGAGAGAATACCAAGAGTGTGCAAAGCTGTCATCAAGGCAAATGGTGACTACTTTGAAGAATCTTAAATATAAAATATATTTTAATTTTAACTTTTTTGGTTACTACATGATTCCATATGTGTTATTTCATAGTTTTGATGTCTTCATTATTATTCAACAATGTAGAAAATAGTAAAATAGAGAAAAACCCTTCAATGAGTAGGTGTTCTAATACTTTTGACCGGTAGTGAATTTCTGTTCTTTATTTGAATAAATTTGAAAACATTTAGTAAACCTGTTTTCATTATGGGATATTGTGTGTATATTGGTGAGGACATTTTTTTATTTAATGTGACTGTCACATCCTGACCAGTATAAGGGGTTATTTGTTATTGCAGTTTGGTCAGGACGTGGCAGGGGGTGTTTGTTTTATGTGGTTCGGGGTTTGTTGGGCTATGTTCCTATGTAAGAGGGGTGTTTGTTTAGAATGTTTCGGGGTTTGTTGGGCTATGTTCTTGTTAGTTTATTTCTATGTTAGTTCTAGTCTTTCTATTTCTATGTTTAGTTAATGGGGTTGACCTTCAATTGGAAGCAGCTGCTCCTCATTGCTTCTAATTGAAGGTCTTATTTAAGAGGGGTGTTTTTTTCTATGGGATTTGTGGGTAGTTGTCTCCTGTTTTGTGTCTGTGCACATGACAGGACTGTTTAGTGTCGTTTGTTGTTTTGTATACGTGTTTCTTTTGTTTTTCCTTCTTTTAATAATTATAAAGAAGATGAGTATACACGTTCTCGCTGCACCTTGGTCTAATCCGTACGACAACCGTGACAGTGACGATCGTCGTCGAAAGGAGTAGACCAAAGCGCAGCGTGGTAAGTGCTCATGATATTTCTTTATTTAACTCAGAACACTAAAACAAAGCAATAATCAACGGAAAACGAACGTCACGTTCTGCTAGCTAACTGAGCTGTACAAAAACAAGATCCCACAACTGAAGGAGGGAAAAAGGGCTGCCTATGTATGATTCCCAATCAGAGACAACGATAGACAGCTGCCTCTGATTAGGAACCATACTCGGCTAAACACAAAGAAATAGAAAACATAGAATGCCCACCCCATGTCACACCCTGACCTAACCACACAGAGAACAACGGCTCTCTCAGGTCAGGGCGTGACATTTAATCGATTTCAGAATAAGGCTGTAACGTAACAAATTGTGGATAAAGGGAAGGAGTCTGAATACTTTCTTTAGGCACCGTCAGTAAAGTAATTACAGCAGATGCACAGCAAAACATACTGTATCATCAGAGCTAATGAGCTTAGTGCTGTTTTTAGCTTAAGGCAAGGAATTGATATCCCACCATGGAGCAGTGTTTGTATTTTTTGTATTTATTAAGGATTCCCATTAGTTCCTGCCAAGGCAGCAGCTTCTCTTCCTGGGGTCCAGCAACATTAAGGCAGTTATGTACAATTTAAAATATTACATGTCATAATACTTTACCCAATACATTTAGTGTGTTTCCTCAGGCCTCTACTCTATCACATACTTACAATATAACACCCATGTATAACATCCATGTGTATGTGTAGAGTGTGTGTCTTATCATATGTATGTGCAGCAAAGGACACACTGCCTATTCCACTAGCGCTAATACATTATCATAACATCTATATTTAAACAAGAAGCAGAGTGGAACACTGTATTTAAACATGAAATTTCCAAAGATATGAGCAAGAGGAAAATCACAGGAGGCCTAATAGTTAGAAAAGATCAATACATGTAACACACACTAGCATGGCATTTAGTCAATGCAATATGAGGTGGATCACCTTAAATGTCATAGGAACACAGTGGTGAGTTAATTGTCTGTATATTCCTCATGTTGCTTATGATAGCTAATTAGGGTATTGTACTTGTTGGGGGTCCCTAAACTGAATGCATTTATAAAAACTGAGGTTCCTAGACTGTATACGCAATATAATGGCACTATAATGACTTTAATACAGGTTGTATTTAAGACAGACAATTTAATAATTCCTCATAAGTGTGAGAATGTAAGTGAATTTCAGAATGGTCTGTAATACCAATATTGTAACATTGAGGCAGTGAAGCCTTCTTGAATCATTGAAACACTCACATCTGTTGTCACAATGGGTGGCACTTAAAGATAATGCATCATAATAAACTTAATGCTTTCATTTAGATCTAGCAAAGTGGAAGCCAGAAAACAGATGGTAGATCTGTATTCACATTTTCAACACAACCTTAGTATTGCGATTGGGACTTGAGATTGTGCCTGTTTTTGTTGGTATCTAGCCTACTTGCATAGAGATTCACCTCCTGTCTTGTGTGAGATAACACATAGAAAAGACAAATCGGCAGTTGTGAGACAGATAATGTAGGGGGCTCCACAAGTGGCATAGATTCCCAAATGATGCTCCTGATGTTTCTACTCTCATTCAAACGTGTTCTACAGAATGATTGTCTGGAAAAGATAATATATTTTCATATGTCATATTTTCAGAGACAGAGAGAGGCAGAAAGAAAGAGAATGCCGGAGAAGGAAAATATGAGAAAAGCTCTGAGAGCGAAGCGTAGAGAGACTAGAGTGAGGAGCCCAGGAGTATCGTCATGCAGTTTCCCTCTTGGTGGTGGTGGAGGATGAGTCGTATGTCCAATAGAGCGTCACAATGCATTTTGTAGCTCTCACTGTTTGGGGATGACTGGCTCACTCCAGTGTCTTCTGCAAACACAGTGAACAGTGTTTTAAGGCCTGGTGTCCTGGTGGGATCCAGTTATTAACCCACACCTTCTGAAACACAAAATCCTCCTCATTCCCTCCCACCAAAACAATCACCTCTCTCCGCATACAGTGAGGGAAAAAAGTATTTGATCCCCTGCTGATTTTGTACGTTTGCCCACTGACAAAGAAAGGATCAGTCTATAATGTTAATGGTAGGTTTATTTGAACAGTGAGAGACAGAAAAACAACAAAAAAATCCAGGAAAACGCATGTCAAAAATGTTATAAATTGATTTGCATTTTAATGAGGGAAATAAGTATTTCACCCCCTCTCAATCAGAAAGATTTCTGGCTCCCAGGTGTCTTTTATACAGGTAACGAGCTGAGATTAGGAGCACACTCTTAAAGGGAGTGCTCCTAATCTCAGCTTGTTACCTGTATAAAAGACACCTGTCCACAGAAGCAATCAATCAGATTCCAAACTCTCCACCATGGCCAAGACCAAAGAGCTCTCCAAGGATGTCAGGGACAAGATTGTAGACCTACACAAGGCTGGAATGGGCTACAAAACCATCGCCAAGCAGCTTGGTGAGAAGGTGACAACAGTTGGTGCAATTATTCGCAAATGGAAGAAACACAAAAGAACTGTCAATATCCCTCGGCCTGGGGCTCCATGCAAGATCTCACCTCGTGGAGTTGCAATGATCATGAGAACGGTGAGGAATCAGCCCAGAACTACACGGGAGGATCTTGTCAATGATCTCAAGGCAGCTGGGACCATAGTCACCAAGAAAACAATTGGTAACACACTACGCCATGAAGGACTGAATCCTGCAGCGCCCGCAAGGTCCCCCTGCTCAAGAAAGCACATATACATGCCCGTCTGAAGTATGCCAATGAACATCTGAATGATTCAGAGGACAACTGGGTGAAAGTGTTGTGGTCAGATGAGACCAAAATGGAGCTCTTTGGCATCAACTCAACTCGCCGTGTTTGGAGGAGGAGGAGGAATGCTGCCTATGACCCCAAGAACACCATCTCCACCGTCAAACATGGAGGTGGAAACATTATGCTTTGGGGGTGTTTTTCTGCTAAGGGGACAGGACAACTTCACCGCATCAAAGGGACGATGGACGAGGCCATGTACCGTCAAATCTTGGGTGAGAACCTCCTTCCCTCAGCCAGGGCATTGAAAATGGGTCATGGATGGGTATTCCAGCATGACAATGACCCAAAACACACGGCCAAAGCAACAAAGGAGTGGCTCAAGAAGATGCATATTAAGGTCCTGGAGTGGCCTAGCCAGTCTCCAGACCTTAATCCCATAGAAACTCTGTGGAGGGAGCTGAAGGTTCGAGTTGCCAATCGTCAGCCTCGAAACCTTAATGACTTGGAGAAGATCTGCAAAGAGGAGTGGGACAAAATCCCTCCTGGGATGTGTGCAAACCTGGTGGCCAACTACAAGAAACGTCTGACCTCTGTGATTGCCAACAAGGGTTTTGCCACCAAGTAGTAAGTCATGTTTTGCAGAGGGGTCAAATACTTATTTCCCTCATTAAAATGCAAATCAATTTATAACATTTTTGACATGCGTTTTTCTGGATTTTTTTGATGTTATTCTGCCTCTCACTGTTCAAATAAACCTACCATTAAAATTATAGACTGATAATTTCTTTGTCAGTGGGCAAACGTACAAAATCAGCAGGGGATCAAATACTTTTTTCCCTCACTGTATCACTCAGCTACTGTTGTTGACATACAGTCTAATGAATAGCTGCATCAATCTGTTCAATCTACATCATTGACATCATAAGTGGCACAGTGTAAACAAAATGAAGAGAACAAAACAACAGCATAGGCCTACAGCCCTTAGCTCAGTACCTCAGGGTCTAGCATCAGACCACAACCTCATCAAATTCACAATATTCAGACATTAGTCTACATGAACATATCCACCTGGATCCTCAGAGTAGAAATGTAGTGTTTTCTATATGGTGTAAGTGTGTGGGGGATACATCCACATAGGTTTACAGGCAACCTGTCATTGAAAATGTCCTTTCTTTTGATGAGCCGTCATTTACAATGCATCAGAGACAAGAACATGATGGCAATTTCATTCAGCTCGCACCATCCATGCAAGGAAAATCCCCATTCTAATTAACATCCCCACTGACCCGAGAATAAACATTTATTTTCCCATCTGCAGACAGCAAAGTTTTCACATTGTCCTTTGATAGCTTCTGATTTACATTTTCTCCTTTTGCAACATTCCACACTCCGTAATTTATGCATACAATTCATGCATAATTAATTTTGAATTTACCACTAAGTTTTAAAATACCAAAACTAATTCTCTAATAATAGAGGTGTGTAGGTCTCCCTCATTAGAAAATGTTTCCATTTTATTTTGGGGGAAAATACAATAACATTTTGGCATAGTGCACACAGACAATTATTCATTTCCAGTGACAAGACTCTGTGAACTATATATTTGATTATTTACCATTTATGAAGGCGCCAGTTCAGTGTCAGACAACAAACTGGCTTAACACTCAGCAGCACTACAATTTAAAAAGTCCAATTCCGTCCACTTCCATTCCAAAGTGAGCACATGATTATGTATGATGTATAATAGAGGACAAAGTGTCCCTTTAAAGGAAACTGACAAGAAAGAAAATGTATATACACATTTTACCAGGATGCTGCTGCAAACACCTGTGTGAAAAATGCTTTGCTTTTTTTAATCTAACAATTTGTGTCACAAAAAGCTCAAAGGAATCTCCCGGACCTCTGGACTTCAGGTGTTTATCACAGAGCTAATGGCTGTCCTGTTCTCTGTTTTGATTGCTAAGCAATTGCGGTCACAAGCTCCACTGATTTAAACTCATACGTTAAATAATCATGGTGCGAAGTGAGCATACCCCTGTGAACACATGCAAATCTGTCCCAGGAAGGCTGTTAGGGTATGGAAATCCTTAAAGGGCTGTTTTCACAGTTTTCCTTAAAGGAGAATAATCACAGTTTTAGAGAGTAACGTTGCACTCAAGCATACCAAGAAGAGAGTGACACGAGTGTTCAAAAAAGACAGTTGTCATCAGTACGGTCATCTCTGTCCTCTCCGGTCAAATAATATATGCACTATACTGCCATATCACTGCTACTGCATGTACAGCAGTCCTATGAGTATGAACAGTAGGTCATGGAAGTCAGTCTACCGTATACTATGTCCCCTTATATAGGGGACCATACCTTAACAATATTGAATGTGACCTTGACAGAATGTTCAGTTATTTTTAATAACCAAACCATTAACATATAGTGATAGCAGCATCAATACAATAACAAAGCAGTTGAGTCTCTTTCATCTGCTTAGACTGTGGGGATGATAAATGAAGGTGAAAGTCAAACTGGCTAGTATGCTGAGCAGGGATGGAATTATCCCCACCAACACTACGAGTCAAATTAAAGCAGTCATGTGTCATAACTTGGCAATTAATAACCCCTCTTCCTGTGAGGCTTTAATGGAGCAGAAGATTTATCAAGCATTAAGAGCTTAACACTTCCTTGCTGGGGCACAGCTATTTGTCAATCACCAAAGAACTATTTTGCGCTTGCCAACTTTTGTCTCTTTCTTTACTTGAATGTCACATTAAATTCATTAGAATCTTGGGTGCACCTGTGTGACCAATCGTTTCCTTCTGGCATGTGCCCGCTGCTGTCCTGCCCTCTCAATTTGTCTTGTTTGAAATGTTGAGGCAGGAAAGAGGATAGATTATTTATATATATATATATATATATATATTGGACATCATTGTAAATGTATTGGAAAACCATTTTACCTTGAGTTGGAATTACTTTAAAATTAGTGCCAATTCTGGAGGATTTACCTACTGTAAATCTGAAGTGAGTTAATGTATAAAAATTAAGTGTTAGTGTGAGAGAGGTTACAATTCCATTCAAGTCTAAACAGAAACTGAACATAATGAGAGAAAAAAAGAGATCCCTAATAATGTATTCAGAGTAGAGCTGAATAGAAAAGTTAAAGCCTGGGGGAAAAACAGATTCACCTCAGCAGATGATACATTTCCATGGAGCTTTATCTTCCTAATGAGTTGAAATGAACTTGGCATTAGTTTGCAGATAGGTGAGGTAATGTACATTTAAAGATAGTGAAGAGAAACACAAGCAGATAGGGGTAAAACATAATTATTCCTCTTTACCATTACATTGCCTTCTATTTACCATTAATATGTGTCACACCCTGATCTGTTTCACCTGTCTTTTGCTTGTCTCCACCCCCCACCAAGTGTCTCCTATTTTTCCCCATTATCCCCTGTGTATTTATACCTGCATTTTCTGTTTGTCTGTTGCCAGTTTGTCTTGGCAAGTTGTCCCAGCTTGTTTTCATCGGTCTAGTTCTGTTTTCCTAGTCTTCCTGGTTCTGACCTTTCTACCTGCCCTGAGCCTGCCTGCCATTCTGTCCCTTGTTGACTCTGCCTTGGATTACGAACCTCTGCTTGACCTCGACCTGCCCTTTTGACTGACTCTTTATGATAAATATTCTGAGAACCGAACCATCCGCCTCCAGTGTCTGCAACTGGGTCATATCCGAGTCCTGATATGGGCATCTCTGGTGTCAGCAAGCCACGTGGAGCAGGGAAATAAATGCAAAAATCCCAACAATTCAACACCATGTTTTTCCCAGCACCAGCGTGATGCACTGTGCGCAAGACTAAAATTGCCTTCCTGGACCACAGGAACCATTTTCATTTCCCACATAAAAGCAGCGGGTGCTTGGTGGCAGTTTGTCAAGATTACACGGTGCAAGGATTTCGTTGAAACATTTTATTCATTGTTTTCTGCTGGGTAGATGAGCAATGTTCAATGAAGAGGGACAACCTATAAGCAAACGAGACAGGAAGTCAGGATAGTGTCGGAAGAAAAGTGTCAGAAAATACAATGTTCAAGACTGTTTCTTTGAATTAAGTCTTCAATAAGTGTATGGTAGTCAGTCTATAACTTATAAAATAAATATTTGAATACCCTGTTAAATCCATCTATTACATCTTTGCTGTTGAGCCTATGTTGTACGCATTGCATCAAACAATTGTTGCTTTCAAATACAAACTTAAAAATAAATGATATGTCAATCGTTTAGGAGTCAATGTTGGTTTGAATGCTTTAAAGTGACATCCACTTAATTAGTTTGACCTTTACGTTGTGAACTAAAGTAACCTGGTTTGGTTTAGCCAGTTAGCTGTCTTGTTACATTGTTGGGCCAATCACGTGAACTCTGTGTTTTCTGGTGCAAGGAACATTTTTGGATTCGTGACTCTGTTCGAGACATGAGAATGGAGACAACACTATTTATTTAGCTGGAACTTTTACATCCGTGAAGATATGAATTGCATTTAGAAAAAATACTGTTGCTTAATCTTATTCACCTGTTACAACTCTAGGGAAACTCTGGTTGAACATCTATAGAATTTACCTTCATTATCCTGCTGTGTGGAGGATTATCTGTGGTTCCTCATATGTAAGACAACAGTTGATAGAGGTGTTAGAATGATATATTATTGGATGTAATGTCACGTTCACTGTCCTCAAACTCCCTGTCATAAATCAGCCAATGCGCAGCGTGCCGGTAATTCCACATTCTTTATTTGAAGATAACCGAACAAAACAATAAACAGGTAAACAGAAATAAACGTGACGCAACTGTGGCGCACACAACACTCACAGAAATAATAATTACCCACAAACACAGGTGGGGAAAAGGCTGACTAAGTATGATTCCCAATCAGAGACAACAATAGACAGCTGCCTCTGATTGGGAACCATACCCGGCCAATCAAAGAAATACGAAAACTACATTGCCCACCCCACATCACACCCTGACCTAACCAAAACTAGAGGAAATAAAACGTCTCTCTAAGGTCAGGGCGTGACATGTAATGTATTTGTATTGTTAGTGAATATTTGTATAGTGGCTGTGTAAAGGCCCTTTAAAATTATTTTTTTAACCTTTATTTAACCAGGTAGGCTAGTTGTGAACAAGTTCTCATTTGCAACTGCGACCTGGCCAAGATAAAGCAAATCAGTTCGACACATACAACAACACAGAGTTACACATGGAATAAACAAACATACAATCAACCCCTTACCTGCCTCGGTACTATGGGTGCAAATTTGCTTTTTGCTAACCCCTGCACATTCACATGAATGTTGCATTATTGTAATATTGATGTTGATTAATGTGCGTTGTCCCTTTTATAAATAAATTAGCCATCGTCGCTTCAAGAAGTTAGCCTGGTTTCGTCTGATCGGGAGCTGTGGAGGAAGGCTTTGTTCCGAGCAAGCTGAGGACTCCTTTCGTGACGCTGGACGTCTCTTCTGTTGCATGCAAGGAATTTTCCGGCATGAATTATAGATAGGCATTTGTCTTAGAATTATTGTTTCAGGGAGCTTTGCTTCGATACCGTGAGTAACATTGGGTTTCCATTCATTTTCTTGAATGATTCCTCACGTCTGTATTGAGCTCAAACACGGGTGCCAACATTGTCAGTGGTGGATTTAATCAGCAGTTGAAAAAATAACAATGTTTTCCCCCACTCCTGTTTCAGTACAAAGCTGAGGGATAGGGCTGGAGAAATGTAACCAATCTAAAATTTATAGACAGAACTATGGATGCAAGGACTGAGCATGATATCAAAATTATAGTTTTAACCATGTTTTGAGGCAACCGTATATAGTGTTTGTTTACATTTGCTTGTTTTAGTAACATTGGAGTGAAACAGGCTTATATTTTGGGTTCTGATGGGGTACAACAGTTGAACTAAGCTCATGAGAAATGTATCAGTTATATTCTTCAAGAATCAATGGGTACAATTAATTCAGAAGTACAAAAATGGATGAAGCAACTGCAGATGTCCCCTTTAGGAGTGCACTCTTTACCCTGGGGTTATGTTTTTCTTTTCCGTATACTGTAATTGGTTGTATTGATCAAGTTTTTGGGAGAGATTGGAAACCAATTAGGTTCTGTTCCTCAAGGTTCTGTTCTAGAACCACTATTGTTTTCACTATATACGTTACCTCTTGGTGATGTAATTCGCAAACACAATGTCAACTTTCACTGCTTTGCAGATGACACAGCTGTACATTTTGATGAAACATGGTGAAGCCCCCAAATTGCCTATCCTGGAAGCCTGTGTTTCAGACAAATCCATGCTTTGTCACTTCAAGATTAGACTACTGCAATGCTCTACTCTCTGGCTACCCGGATAAAGCACTAAATAAACAGCTAGTGCTAAATACAGCTGCTAGAATCTTGACTAGAACCAGAAAATGTGATCATATTCCTCCAGTGCTAGCCTCTCTATACTGGCTTCCTGGCTAGGGCTGATTTCAAGGTTTTACTGCTAACCTACAAAGCATTACATGGACTTGCTCCTACCTATCTCTCCGATTTGGTCCTGCCGTACATACCTACACGTACGCTGCGGTCATAAGACTCAGGCCTCCTTATTGTTCCTAGAATCTCTAAGCAAACTGGAGGCAGGGCTTTCTCCTGTAGAGCTCCATTTTTATGGAATGGTTTGCCTATCCATGTGAGAGACGCAGACTCGGTCTCAAACTTTAAGTATTTACTGAAGACTCATCTCTTCAGTAGGTCCTATGATTGAGTGTAGTCTGGCCAGGCTGTCTCTGCCTGGTCGGCTCCCCTCTCTCCACTGGGATTCTATGTCCCTATTACAGGGGCTGAGTCACTGGCTTGCTCGTGCTCTTCCATCCTTCTTGTCCTCGGGCTCGTGCGGTGGGGGAGATCTTCGTGGGCTATACTCGGCTTTGTCTCAGGGTAGTAAGTTAGTGGTCTGTTGATATCCTTTTAGTGGTGTGGGGGCTGTGCTTTGGCAAAGTGGGTGGTGCTATATCCTGCCTGGTTGGTCCTGTCCGGGGGTAACCTTGTTGCACCCTCTATAACCACTGTGATTATTATTTGACCCTGCTGGTCATCTTTGAACATTTGAACATCTTGAAGAACAATCAGGCCTTAAGGCCATGTACTCTTCTAATCTCTAACAGGCACAGCCAGAAGAGGACTGGCCACCTCTCAGAGACTGGTTCCTCTCTAGGTTTCTTCCTAGGTTCTGGCCTTTCTAGGGAGTTTTTCCTAGACATTGTGCTTCTACATCTGCATTGCTTGCTCTCTGAGGTTTTAGGCTTGGTTTCTGTATAAGCACTTTGTGACAGGAAAGGAAATGGGGATACCTAGTAAGTTACACAACAATGCATTCAACCAAAATGTGTATTCCCCATTTAACCCAACCCCTCTGAACAAGAGCGGTGCGTGGGCTACCTTAATTGATGTCCATGTCATCAGTGCCCACAGAGCAGTTGTTGGTAGTTAGCTACCTTGCTCAAGGGCAGAATGGCAGATTTTTTCAATCTGGCCAGTTCAGAGATTCAAACCGGAGGCCTTTCGGTTACTGGCCCAATGCTCTTAACCGATAGGCTACCTGCCGCCCCAACTGCTGATGTAAAAAGGGATTTATAATCAAATGTTATTGATTCATTGATTGATACTAGATAATACATCCAAGTTAAATTGCATTCAGTGTGTAGTTGTATTTTCAGTTCATTCTTGTTGCATGAGAGAACATTCCTGAAACAGTAATCTAAGCCTTTAATATATTTATTAGTAATATCCCTTGCCTCTTGCATTTCCCCCTAGCGAGTCATTATCATACGAGTTAATTTACTGAGCTGTTCTTTTCACCAGTATTCCCATGATGATTTATCTGAGTTGTGGTGAGCGGGTTACAATAAGAGCAGGTTACAATAAGAGCGGGTTACAATAAGAGCGGGTTACAATAAGCATCATTACAACCGATGTGTGGTTCATACGGTAGTGAGGGTAATGCTAGTCGTCATAACAGAAGATGACATAACCATAACATAAGTGGCCCTTTTTATTGGTCATAATGGCCTATTGAACTCCTAATTAGCTAGCACTTTTTTTAATGCAGACTCTGAAAGTAAAATGTGAAAGTAATAGTTGATAATTCCCATTTAAACTTTATTCAACCTGCACTTGTCATGGTCAACTTAATGTTTGTCAGTTGCCAATAAAGAGGTCTTTCATTTAGTGATATCATCAATGATTATTTTTCCATTACTAATTCTTGTCATGAAATTAACTTTTGAGGAAGAGTGAGCAGAAAAGGATCATAATTAAAGAAAAGCTTCAAATGTCGGTTAGCTAGCTGAAAGTTCTCTTCCCACAATCATGTCATTATATATCAGAGTTTTTAATTCCCGCTGGCCCGAATGCTAATTTAATGCTATGCTAGCACTACTTCCAATGAATTGCTTATGCTAATAACAAGGATAAAATAACTTGGCAATTCAGCAATTGCCCCTGAACCAAGTCATGGATACAAACAAAAATCACACCTATTTTGCCCTTCTCCCTATTTTAAACCTCTTGGATGACATGTTTGAGAAAACAAGAGACATTGTACAGTAGGCTAACTTTCCTCTACTTGCCTATACAATACACTCTTAGAAAAAAGGGTTCCAAAGTGTTCTTTGGCTGTCCCCATAGGGTAACCCTTTTTGGTTCCAGGTAGAACCCTCTGTGGAAGGGTTCTACATTGAACCCAAAGTGTTCTACCTGGTACCAATAAGATTCTACGTGGAATCAAAAAGGGTTCTTCAAAGGATTCTCATATGGGGACAGCCAAAGAACCCTTTTAGGTTCTATAGTAGATAGGCTACAATCTTTTTTTTTTTAAAAGGTGCTGTCTCGCCAATCAAAAGTTTTTGCCCTCCCTACACCCACTCTCTCTCTCTCCTCCACTAATCTCTCTGTCTTTCCTATAGAATCTTCCTTGGACTAGTGCCATCTGATAGACAGATATGACTGGGAAGAGCAGAGCTCAGTGCCATGTCCGCCTCCTCTTCCATTAGCCATCTCCCCTGACACAGAGGAAAAGTGGACGTGTCGCTCCGCAACTGCACTGCTATGACATCGATCCCCTTCCTACCTTGTCTCTGATTATCATTACATTGAGCCACTTTACTTGACTGTTCTTTTTTAATTTCCCTAAAGCTCATTCTCTATCTCTGGCATAAGCACCGCCAACTCCAGAGAATTTGGTAATCAAGAAGCTTATTGATCCAATGCATTATTTGTTCCTTGTTGTAATGTCTGTAACACTGGAATGCGATATTGCTTACTGGATTATAAAATCATAGACCTATATACACAGTAGAGAAAAATGATATACAACCCTTGTCTTTTATTATCTGTGAATATCAAAAGCTATTTATTTTTTCTCACACATATAAACACAGGTCAAGTAATGTCTGTTCTATGAATTTGTTTTTCACTAAGTGAATGTGAATCTGGTGAAATCTGTTATGGTAGGTGGCATTGTTTTCTATTACTCATACCTGTGCCTGCAGGGAATGGAGGAAGATACAGATCCTGATCCTGCTGTTATTCCTCCCGCACAAAGACAACTTAACAAATACAGCAAAGCTCAACTCATTATAGACTATATCAAAAGGCTAATGGACCATTTACTTTGTTTATATTCACAGAGATTTTATTTTAGCTTGATTTTATTTGCTGCAGGTTTGTAGCTGTAAATGTGTGTTTGTGTGTGTGTGTCAATGTGAATGAGCATGTGTGTGTGTGACGTGTGTGTCTTTGCACATACATTTATGCATGGACTATACCACCATCCCTAGTCACTGTAAAGCTGTGAATGTAAACTTCAGCATGCGTGTCTCTCATGTGAACAAAATATCAGGAGTCAAGTCGTTCTTCTCAATCTCCTTCTCCCTACTGTACAGTTTATTGTGTGTCCACACTGAGAGATGGGTCTCTCCATGTTGAGGGCTCCTTTGAGGAGGCTAATCCATTTAGCTTGGCAAAGCATTTTGTTCCAAAGCCCCGATGAGTGCCCACTTCACTCCACCTATCAGATTAGCTGATTTAAGGCTGTAATTGAAGTTGGTGAGCCAAACTATGCCGAATATGTACTTTGTGGCCAGGAAAATGCTTTATTCTCGCCCGAGACTGCCAGCTCTGAGGCCCCCAGTTGACATGAAAGGTGATTCCTCCTCTGTCTAACTCACTGCTGTACTGAATACAAAAGTAAGTTAATTAAGCTTTTTCAGTTTAGAGTAGAGACATTATAAAATTGTGCCTTAACATGCAGTACATCACATACGGATTGTTAAATCAGCTCTCCTCAGATGTAAAAGTACTGATGCTGAGTGAAAGGAACCTCCACATAATCAACACTTTACTGAACAACAGTAGTCTCTAGGTCTAATGTCTATAGAATGAGGAGCGGCTTTCCTAATCTACCAATGTATTTTCTGATCTGCAATGAGTAATGACTTCATTAATGTAATAGGATTCTACTGTGTTTGTGTGTGTTCGTGTGTGTTCGCATGTTGCTGTACGTGTGTGTGTGTTTGTGTGTTGCAGTAAGTGCTTGGTCACATCAAATCCCTGTCAAAGGCACAGAACTTTACCTATGACTTCAAGAGAAGAGGGATTTCCTTGACTAGCAGTCGGTCTTTCATCACACAACTTTCCTAATCTCCTTATGTTAATTTCTAAACCTGCTGGAATGAGAGTACATAAAGCATCAGCACTGGCGCTTGTAGGTTTGTTTTATAGTGAAATGAAAGTGTAAATAAATCATATTAACGATCGAGAGTCACCGCTTTAAGCCTGAAAGCGCTTCAGATTGTGACACAACCATAGGCCTCTTTGTTCTCACTTGTCAACCCCAAGCGTAATCCAGCCCCTCCACCTAAGAGCTTAGTTTTAGGTGTGATTCTGGCTGAGAATGATTTAGTCTAGGTTTGACTTAGCATTCAGCCTCATTTTACGCTACCCTCCTCTCTCTTTTTAACCCTTTCTCTTTTTCTGTAGACCCTGTTTTCATGTTTTTTTTTCATGTTTCTTTACTAGTTGTTGTTTAAACGTTGTAGGATGTAGTTTGGTTTGACATATCTTTGGCCTTGGGGTATGAACTGTTTGACTTGAGGCATCAAAGGTTTTGTAATGGATTCCTATAATGCAATGTCCTCTGCCACTCATGTACAGCAATTGCTTGGGTTAAGCTCATGGGTTTGTCATCCATTGCAGATGAGAGCACCCTGGAGGTGAGAAACTCAGCTTAAGTTATTTGATTTGTGAATCAATTACTTGTAAGGTTATCAAGCCTGCACACTCAAAAGCAATAGCTGCCACCACCCCCCAATGGACATTTATCATTGTCACAGTTCTATATATTATTATTATTGTTTCATACACTTCTCCTTGACCTGCATTGTTGGAGCTCTCAGCTTAAGAATGTCACTGTACCCTGCTATTACATCTGCGACCCTGTGCATGTGACTAATAAACTCTAATGTGGTCAGACCATCACATAATGGGCATAGATATTACTCTTGCAGAATTTCCACGTGGGCGAGGATATTGGAAATGTAATCAAAGCCTATTGGATGATAATTTGTTTTTAACTAGGACAGAAGAATTTATAACTGACTTTTTCCGACACGACATATACTACCGTTCAAAAGTTTGAGGTCACTTAGAAATGTTCTTGTTTTTGGAAGAAAAGCACATTTTTTGGTCCATTTAAAATAAATGCAAATATATCAGAAATACAGTGTAGACATTGTTAATGTTGTAAATGACTATTGTAGCTGGAAACGGCAGATTTTTTATGGAATATCTACATAGGCGTACAGAGGCCCATTATCAGCAACCATCACTCCTGTGTTCCAATGCCACGTTGTGTTAGCTAATCCAAGTTTATCATTTTAAAAGGCTAATTGATCATTAGAAAACCCTTTTGCAATTATATTAGCACAGCTGAAAACTGTTGTTCTAATTTAAAGAAGCAATAAAACTGGCCTTCTTTAGACTAGTTGAGTATCTGGAGCATCAACATTTATGGGTTCGATTACAGGCTCAAAATGGCCAGAAACAAATAACTTTCTTCTGAAACTCATCAGTCTATTCTTGTTCTGAGAAATGAAGGCAATTCCATGTGAGAAATTGCCAAGAAACTGAAGATCTCGTTTAACACTGTGTACTACTCTCTTCACAGAACAGCGCAAACTGGCTATAACCAGAATAGAAAGAGGAGTGGGAGGCCCTGGTGCACAACTGAGCAAGAGGACAAGTACATTAGAGTGTCTAGTTTGAGAAACAGACGCCTCCCAAGACCTCAACTGGCAGCTGCATTAAATAGTACTCGCAAAACAATACCAGTCTCAACGTCAACAGTGAGAGGCGACTCTGGGGGATTGGAAATGATGCAGACAATTACATTGATGGAAGCTACAATCTATCCGAAATATTAAAGATGATCTACCCCCCCAAAAAAATACTAAAATAAAAAATCTAATCTAAATCTAATCTAATCAAGGGCACCAAATGTACGGCACCTGTCTGAGCCACCTCCAATACAAAACCATTTCATATTGTCTTCAAATACCATTCCAGAAAGTAACAACCATTTTCTTTGTTCATCCTCTGAGAGAGATGGTAGAGGAAGATGATCTTGCCAAGTGCTTTATTGTCTTCCCCAGAGTGCTAGGAGCGAACACATTTTGGGGACACAGTATTGATTTATAAACTCAATGTTCCTGCAATCCAGAATGGAGCGTTGCGACTGGGAGATAAGGGATTGCTCCAATGTGGCGAGGCCTTTTACCGGCTTCACATCAAATGGAAAAGCTCAGAGTTTAAGAAAGATTTGTACATTTGTGTATTATTATTGTGGTGTTTCACCACTGCATTGTACATTTTGGGACAAATAAGGTCATGGACTGTATTTGAATAATCTGCCACAACAGTCAACACAACATCTCAAACAAATGTTATAATGTAGCTTGTTATAATGTAGCTTGTTATAATGTAGCTTGCATTACTGATTAGAATTGAATTCTATTTCTATGATTACACCAACCTTTTTTCTTCTTTAACGGCTGCAAACCTCTTCTTTTTCTTCTTCCCGGCTGATGACCCTGTATGACCCTGACTCAGAAATGTCCAGCAGGTAACCACCAATCTATCTGTTCAAAGTATGTTCTTCTTCCTTCTTGTTGTTGTTGTTCTTCTGGAATAATGAACACATTTTATAACACATGAAATACATTGAGTCTTAGTTGGAATAACTGCAATACATCATCATGACTTCCCCAAAGTCAGTTCAATGTAAAGGGGAAGTTCTGTTGGAGTAGTTTGATTCAAAGAAAAAAACACCTCTGATAAAACGTGTGTTATGGAGCAATGCCACAGCCGTGTGGACATGAGTAGTATTGATGACACTACATCTCCAATTCATGTCTTAGCCGTCTTGTAACTTACAGCTCACTAATGTTGTTGTTGATATTTTCCTTTCATTTGAGTTATCATTAGGCTACAGTGTTCACTTCCTTGTTCTCCGGGAAGGTTGCCACAGAGTTTGGTGCCTTGGCGCGTATTCAAAACCGACTAGCTTAAAGTTGATTCATACCAGGGATAATTTATGTTATAATATTTCTGTAATAACTGAGTAGCCTACTCTGAAAAACGGACCTTTTATTCATTTGAAATTGGCATCCTGACATGGCACATGGGCATCATTGATCATTGAACAGCTGGCGGCAGGGTACCAAATATTACACCTGTTAATATGCAACCACCAGTTCATTCTTCAGATAGGACCACAGATTTCACCTATATGAGAAACTAGACCCATTTGCAACAAACCCACCCCACCCTCATTTATTTTGTCAACTGGAACGTTTGTAAATTACTCAAAAATATTGTTACACTGGACTTTGTGCAAACTGCAAACCTCATGTCCCGAGTCCGCATTTATTGTAGATGGAGACTTTAATAATGGAAATCTGAAGAAAACACCCCCTGAAATTCTATCAACACATCTCCTTTGCTACTCGCAGTGTGAACATTCTTGACCATTGCTACTCTCCCTTCCGGGATGGCTACAAGGCCCTCCCCCGCCCTCCTTTCGGGAAAGCTGACCACGCTTCCATCCTGCACCTCCCCACCTATAGGCAGAAACTTAAGCAGGAAGCACCCGTGGTAAGGACTGTTCAACGTTGGCCTGACCATTCGGGATCTACTGAATGCTTCAAGATTGTTTTGATCACGTGGACTGGGATGTGTTCTGGGTTGCCTCTGGGAATAATATTGGTTAATACACTGACTCAGTGACTGGGTTTGTCAGGAAGAGCCTAGGGGATGTTGTTCCTACTGTGATTATTAGAAATTATTCTAACCAGAAACCATGGATAGAAGGCAGCATTCACCCAAAAGTGAAATCAGGAACCACTGCATGTAACCACGGCAAGATGACTGGGAACATGGACGTGTACAAACAGACCAACTATGACCTCCGTAAGGGAATCAAAGAGGCAAAACGTCAGTATAGAGACAAAGTGGAGTTGCAATTCAATGGCTCAGACACGAGACGCATGTGGCAGGGACTCCAGCCAATCACATATTATAAAGGGAAAACCAACGCCTCGCTTCCGGAAAAGAAAAACACTTTTTGCGTGTGATTCGAGAGAGCATGCGCTCATTCCCAAAGATGGGCCACAGTGGAGAGGATCAAAAGCTTCAAGTTCCTCGGCATGCACATCATTAAGGTCCTTAAATGGTCCCTTCACAACAACAGTGTGGTGAAGAAGGGGTAGATCAGCTTTAATGTTGCAGATAGATTGTGGGTTCTATCTATATAATTGTCTGCATCATTTCCAATCCCCCATATATATATATATATATATATATATATATATATATATATATATATATATATATATTTTATTTTTTATTTGTATTTATTCAGCCACACCCATTGCTGACAGCTGTATAAAACTGAGCACACAGCCATGCAATGTCCATAGACAAACATTGAAAGTAGAATGGCCTTACTGAAGAGCTCAGTGACTTTCAACATGGCACCGTCATAGGATGCCAACTTTCCAACAAGTCAGTTCGTCAAATTTCTACTCTGCTAGAGCTGCGCCCGGTCAACTGTAAGTGCTGTTATTGTGAAGTGCAAAAGTCTAGGCACAACAACGGCTAAGCCGCAAAGTGGTAGGCCACACAAGCTAACAGAATGGGACCGCCGAGTCCTGAAGTGCGCAGCGTGTAAAAATTGTTTGTCCTTGGTTGCAACACTCACTACCGAGTTCCAAACTGCCTCTAGAAGCAACATCAGCACAAAAACAGTTCATCAGGAGCTTCATGAAATGGGTTGCCTTGGCTGAGCAGCCGCACACAAGCCTAAGATCACCATACACAATGCCAAGAGTTGGCTAGAGTGGTGTAAAGCTCGCTGCAGTTGGACTTTGGAGGAGTGGAAACACTTCTATGGATTGTTGAATCATGCTTCACAGTTTGGGGAAAGGGCCCTTTCCTGTTTCAGCATGACAATGCCCCGTGCACAATGCAAGGTCCATACAGAAATGGTTTGTCGAGATTGGTGTGGAAGAACTTGACTAGCCTGCACAGACCCCTGACCTCAACCCCATGGAACACCATTGGGATGAATTGGAATGCAGACTGCGAGCCAGGCCTAATCGCCCAACATTAGTGCCGACCTCACTAATGCTCTTGTGGCTGAATGAAAGCAAGTCCCCGCAGCAATGTTCCAAAATCTAGTGGAAAGCCTTCACAGAAGAGTGGAGGCTTTTATAGCAGCAAAGGAGGAGACCAACTCAATATTATTGCCCATGATTTGTTCGACGAGCAGGTGTCCCTTACAGTGAAATCAGACCTTCTTGCTGAGTATCTGCAATAGTACAGTTTGTCAATTTTGAGACGCAATAGCCAGTATACACTACTTGTATTTGTGAGGTATTGACATGTTGAAAGCACCAAGCTGTCTGATTAAATGACCAGCACACAGCTCAGACACCCATGCATACCCCACAAGACATGCCACCAGAGGTCTCTTCACAGTTCCAAAGTCCATAACAGACTATGGGAGGCACACAGTACGACATAGAGCCATGACTACATGGAACTCTATTCCACATCAGGTAATTGATGCAAGCAGTAGAATCAGATTTAAAAAAACAGATGAAAATACACCTTATGGAACAGCTGGGACAGTGAAGCAACACAAACATATGCACAGACACATGCACATACACACACATGATAACATACGCACTGTACACACGTACACATGGCTTTTGTGATATAGATACAGTATGTGGTAGTGGAGTAGCGGCCTGAGGGCACACAGTGTGTTGTGAAATCTGTTTTGAATCTATTGTAATATTTTTATAATTGTATAACTACCTTAATTTTCCCAGACCCCAGGAAAAGGGAATCCATAATGAATACAAATACAAAAATGCAAATACACTTTCTCAAAATAGTCACAATGAAGGCATTGGTTAAATCAAGTAGTTAAGTAGAATCAGGTGGGTAAATAATTGGGTATCAAATGAAGCAATCAAAGGAGAGATTGTTAGGAAAGAGTTTAGGTGGGACTCTGGTCAGTTTGGGGTTACCCAAAGCACATCATGCCGAGAGGAAAGGAGATCTCAGAGGACATCGGGACTAGGGTAGTGAGAGCACATCAGTCTGGGGAAGGCTATAAAATCATTGAGCTCCATCAGTCCACTGCGAGGCAAATCCTTTACAAATGGAAAGCATTTAACATGACAGCAACTTGGCCTAGAAGTGGACGCCCTTCCAAAATATCCCCAACAACCACAAGAACAATAATAAATCAGTAAAAAAGTGAAAACCCAACACTGCCTACCTCCAAAATAACCTTATCCCAACAGTCAAGCTTGGTGGTGGGAATGTCAAGATCTGGGGCTGCTTGTCCTCCTCTGGACTTGGACGACTACACATGATTAAGGGAACCATGAATTCTGAGGTATACCAGGAGATTCTTGAACAGAACGTCAGGCCATCAGTCAAGGAGCTAAAGCTGGGCCGAAAATTGGTCTTCAATCAAGACAACGACCCAAAGCATTGAAGCAAATCTACCAAAGAATGGCTCAGGAGAAAGAACATTTGTGTTTTGGATTGGCCAAGTCAAAGTCCTGACCTAAATCCAATTGAGATGCTGTGGCAGGACCTGAAACTGGCAGTTCATTCCAGACACCCCTCAAACCTCGCTCAATTAGCTGAGTTCTGTAAGGAGGAGAGGGCAAAAATCCCTCAAAACAGATGTCAGAGACTGATTACTGGCTATAGGAGACGTTTACTCCAAGTTATCACTGCTAATGGAGGTGCCACAAGCTATTGACTGAAGGAGTTCACATATTTTTGCACACATCAAATCTGAGTTTCTGTTAAATAAGCCACTTTTGCTAAAAATAATAAATATATATGTAGAGAGAGCTTCTATATCAGACTGTTAATCAGCCACCACTAGACGGCCTCCAACCATACCCTACTCTGCCCATTAGTCACTAGCCGGCTACCACCGGGTACTCTACCCTGCACCTTAGGGACTCCTGCCCTATGTGCATAGTCATTGAACAATGGTCACTTTAAGACACTTGCCAGCTGATCAGCGTAAGTTCTGAGTACGCACCTTTTGGTAGGTGGGTATAAAAATACAAAATAAGATAATGAATATCCCTTTGAGCATGGTGAAGTTCTTAATTACATGTCATTACAACGACACAGGTGTCCTTTCTAACTCAATTGCTGGAGAGGAAGGAAACGGGTCAGGGATTTCACCATGAGGCCAATGGTGACTTTAAAACCTTTACAGAGTTTAATGGCTGTGATAGGAGAAAACTGAGGATGGTTCACCAACATTGTAGTTATTCCACACAATACTAACCTAAATGACAGAGTGAAACGAAGGAAGCCTGCATAGAATAAAAAATAAAAAAGCAAAACTGCAAAATGTACTTTATGTCCTGAATGCAAAGCGTTATGTTTGGGGCAATACATCACGGAGTACCACTCTCCATACCTTCAACCATAGTGGTGGCATCACATAATGGGTATGCTTGTCATCGGCAAGGGCTAGGGAGTTTTTTAGGATAAAAATAGACTGAGTAGAGCTAAGCTGAGGCAAAAGCCTAGAGGAAAACCTGGTTCAGTCTGCTTTCTAACAGACACTGGGAGACATATTCACTTTTCAGCTGGACAATAACCTAAACACATAGCCAGACTTTTAAAAGTTGCTTACCAAGACGAAATGTTCCTGGGTGGCCTAGTTATAGTTTTGAATTAAATCAGCTTGAAAGTCTATGGCAAGACTTTTAAAACTAATAATGGGCAAATATTGTACAATCCAGGTTTGCAAAGCTTTTAGAGACTTAGTGTAATGCCCTGGCCATAGAGAGGGGTTTTTGTTCTTTATTTTGGTTAGGCCAGGGTGTTACATTGGGTGGGCGTTCTATGTTCATTTTTCTATGTTTTTTGTATTACTTTGTTTTGGGCCGTGTGTGGCTCCCAATCAGGCACAGCTGTAGTTCGTTGTTGCTGATTGGGAGTCACACATAAGGAGCCTGTTTTTCCTTTGGGTTTTGTGGGGGATTGTTTCGTTTTAGTGTTTGCACCTGACAGGACTGTTTGGCTGTCGGTTTTCTTGTTTTGTGTGTATAGTGTTCTTACGTTTATTAAAATTCAAAGATGAACACTAACTCCGCTGCACCTTGGTCTACTTCCACAGACAGCCGTTACACTTACCCAGAAAGACTCACAGCTGTAATTGCTGACAAAGGTGATTCTAACATGTATTGACTTAACATGTATTGACTAAGGACTGTCAATAATTATGTAAATTAGATATATCTGTATTTAATTGTCTTTTTTTAAACATTTTTAGAAACATGTTTTCACTTTGCCATAATGAGGTATTGTGTGTAGATGGATGAGAGAAAAACATATATTTTGTATTCAGGCTGTAACATAAAAAAAATGGAATGTGTCAAGGGGTATGAATACTTTTTGACAGGCACTGTACATGTTTCAAGCAGATGACAATAGTCCCTGTACCCAAGAATGCCAAGGTAACCTGTCCAAATGACTATTGCCCCTTAGCACTCACATCTGTAACCATGAAATGCTTTAAAAGGCTCACATCAACACCATCATCCCAGACACCCTGGACCCACTCCAATTCACATACCGCCCACAGATGACGCAATCTCTTTTACACTCCATGCTGCCCTCTCCCACCTGGACATGAGGAACACCTATGTGAAAAGGTTGTTCATTGACTACAGCTCAGCCTTCAACACAATAGTGCCCTCCAAGCTCATCACTAAGCTAAGGACCCTGGGACTGAACCCCTCCCTCTAAAACTGGATCCTGGACTTCCTGACAGGCCGCACCCCAGGTGGTGAGGGTAGGCAACAACACGCTGATCATCAACACGGCGTCCCATCAGGGGTGGGTGATTAGTCCCTCCCTGCACTCCCTATTCACCCACGACTCTGTGGCCGCGCTCGACTCCAACACCATCATTTAGTTTAATGACGACACGACGGTGGGACAGCCTATGGAGGTGGTCAGGTACCTGGTAGTGTATAACCAGGATAACATCCTTTCCCTCAACATCAGCAAGATAAAGGAGCTGATTGTGTACTACAGGAAACAGAAAGCCGAGCACACCCCTTACACATTGATGGGGCCGTCGTGAAATAGATTGAGAGCTTTACACACACCAACACAATCGTGAAGTAGGCACGACAATGCCTCTTCCTCCTCAGGAGGCTGAAAAGATTTGTCATGGGCCCTCAGATCCTAAAAAAATTATACAGCTGCACCAATGAGAGCATCTTGACTGGCTGCATCACCACTTGGTATGGCAACTACTTGGCATCTGACTGCAAGACTCTACAGAGAGTAGTGAGTAGCACCCAGTAAATCACTGGGGCTGAGCTCCCTGCTATCCAGGACCTCTATACCAGGCAATGTCAGAGGAAGACCCTAAAATTGTCAAAGACTCCAGCCACCCAAGTCATTGACTGTTCTCTCTGCTACCGCACGGCAAGCGGTACCGATGCACCAAGTCTGGAACCAACAGGACCATGAACAGCTTCTACCCCCAAGCCATAAGACCATTAAATAGTTAACCAAATAGCTACCCAGACTAACTGTATTGACCCCCCTCTTTTGACTCATCACATTATTATCTTATTATCTATCCTGTTGCTTAGTGATTTTTCCCCTAACTATACCCCTACATGTACATGGCCAACAGTATGTGGATGCCTAATCGTTGAACATCTCATTCCAAAATCATGGCCAACAATATGGAGTTGGTCCCCCCTTTGCTGCTATAACAGCCTCTACTCTTCGGGGAAGGCTTTCCACTTGATGTTGGGACATTGCTGCGGGGACTTGCTTCCATTCAGCCACAAGAGCATTAGTGAGGTCGGCACTGATGTTGGGCAATAAGGCCTGGCTCGCAGTCGGCATTCCTATTCCTCCCAAAGGTGTTCAATGGGGTTGAAGTCAGGGCTCTGTGCAGGCCAGTCAAGTTCTTCCACACCAATATCGACAAACCATTTCTGTATGGACCTTGCTCTGTGCACGGGGCATTGTCATGCTGAAACAGAAAAGGGCTGTTGCCACAAATTTGGAAGCATAGAATGGTCTAGAATGTCATTGTATGCTGTAGCATTAAGATTTCCCTTCATTGGAACTAAGGGGCCTAAACCGAACCATGAAAAACAGCTCCAGACCAGTATTCCTCCACCATCAAACTTTACAGTTGGCACTATGATTTGGGGCAGGTAGAGTTCTCCTGGCATCCGCCAAACCCAGATTCGTCAGTAGGACTGCCAGATGGTGAAGCGGGATTCATCACTCCAGAGAACGCGTTTCCACTGCTCCAGAGTCCAATGGCAGCGTGCTTTTTAAAAATATTTACGCGTTATGCGCTTCAGCACTCGGCAGTGCCATTCTGTGAGCTTGTGGGGCAGAAATTTGACGGGTGCCACGTTGAAAGTCACTGAGCTCTTCAGTATGCGCCATTCTACTGCTAATGTTTGTCTATGGCGATTGCATGGCTGTGTGCTTGATTTTATACACCTGTCAGCAACCAGTGTGGCTGAAATAGCCCAATCCACTAATTTGAAGGGGTGTCCACATGCTTTTAGCCATGTAGTGTATATGTACATACTGTATCTACCTAAATTACCTCCTCCCCTGCACATTGACTCGGTACTGGTACCCTGTGTATATAGCCAAGTTATCGTTATTTATTGTGTATTTATTCCTCATGTTATTATGTTTCTATCATTTTTCTACATTGCTAGAAGGGCCCGTAAGTAAGCATTTCACTTAGTCTACAAATGTTGTTTTCGAAGCATGTGACAAATACAATTGTATTATAGTTGATCAAGCTGTGGGATGAACAGAGCTCTCTGCTGGCTGAGGTGCTGCTGGACTCCTCTCTGAGCTGTGCCTGTTTCCTCAACCCTCTGGAAGACCTGCTAGTGGGCTTCAACCTCATCAGACTGTCCCACCATCACCTGCTGCACTCGACCCTCAAGAAGTCCTCCGCCTCACAGACCTCGCTCACATATGAACAGTGGTATTGATCTGTACTTTGGTTCTTCTGTAACAACCAACATGTAATTTCCCAAAACACTGTCTGTTTGCATCATCACAGAATCCCTGCTTGACCGACAATAATAAGTTAAGGAAGGAGATGGATCCTATTGACATAGAAAATGACATTGTATGAGTGAACATCAGTTTGACTGAGGTTTGACTTCACTAGCCAGTTCACTCTTCAGCCACTAGAGGGCCCATATTTCTCTTAGGAGGAAGAGCAGGAGGTTGTTTGAATTCTGTCTGTCTGTCTGTCTGTCTGTCTGTCTGTCTGTCTGTCTGTCTGTCTGTCTGTCTGTCTGTCTGTCTGTCTGTCTGTCTGTCTGTCTGTCTGTCTGTCTGTCTGTCTGTCTGTCTGTCTGTCTGTCTGTCTGTCTGTCTGTCTGTGTTTTCAGAGCCCTGCTCCTCACACCTGGACAGTTCACCACTGATCTCACACAGATTTAGAGTGTTTTAAATATATCAGTACCAGACAAAAGTTTGGACACGCCTACTCATTTCAGGGTTTTTCTTTATTTGGACTATTTTCTGCCTTGTAGAATAATATTGAAGATGTCAAAACTATGAAATAGCACATATGGAATCATACAGTAACCAAAAAAGTGTTAAACAAATCAAAATAGTTTATATTTGAGATTCTTCAAAGTAGCCACCATTTGCCTTGATGACAGCTTTGCACAATATTGGCATTCTCTCAACCAGCTTCATGAGGTAGTCACCTGGAATGCATTTAAATTAACAGGCGTGCATTGTTAAAAGTTAATTTGTGGAATGACTTTCCTTCTTAATGTATTGTGACAAGGTAGAGTAGGGGTATACAGAAGATAGCCCTATTTGGTAAAAGACCAAGTCCATATTATGGCGAGAACAGCTCAAATAAGCAAAGAGATATGACAGTCCATCATTACTTTAAGACATGGTCAGTCAATCCGGAAAAATCTCAAGAACTTTGAAAGTGCAGTCGCAAAAAGCATCAAGCACTATGATGAAACTGGCTCTCATAAGGATCACCATAGGAAAGGAAGACCCAGAGTTTCTTCTGATGCAGAGGTGAAGTTCATTAGAGTTACCAGCCTCAGAAATTGCAGCCCAAATAAATGCTTCACAGAATTCAAATAACAGACACATCTCAACATCAACTGAAGGCTCTGGGCTGCAGACCGCCGCTGAAGACTCTGGGCTGCAGACTGTCGCTGAAGGCTCCAGACTGGGGAGCGTCGCTGAAGGCTCCGGACTGGGGAGCGTCGCTGAAGGCTCCGGACTGGGGAGCGTCGCTGAAGGCTCCGGACTGGGGAGCGTCGCTGAAGGCTCCAGGCTGAGGAGCGTCGCTGGAGGCTCCGGACTGGGGAGCGTCGCTGGAGGCTCCGGACTGGGGAGCGTCGCTGGAGGCTCCGGACTGGGGAGCGTCGCTGGAGGCTCCGGACTGGGGAGCGTCGCTGGAGGTTCCGGACTGGGGAGCGTCGCTGGAGGCTCCGGACTGGTGAGCGTCGCTGGAGGCTCCGGACTGGTGAGCGTCGCTGGAGGCTCCGTACTGGTGAGCGTCGCTGGAGGCTCCGTACTGGTGAACGTCACTGGAGGCTCCGGACTGGGAAGCGTCATTATCTGGCTTCGTGCCAGGGTTTATCCATACAGGCTCCGGACCATTTATAATCCCTTCAGGCTTTTTGCCAAGGATTATTTCTACAGGCTCCGGGCCATGGATTACCTCTAGAGGCTTTGTGCCATGGAATATCCCTACAGGCTTCGGGCCATGGACCATCACTAGAGGCTTCGTGCCATGGATCATTTCTATAGGCTTCGCCCAGTCGCTTATCACTGGAGGCTTAGATCGTGGAGCTGAAACAGGTCTCACCGGACTAGGAAGACGCACTGAGGACCGAGTGCTCAAAGCAGGCACTGGCCGTACTGGGCTATGGGGGCGAACTGGAGGGAGAGTGCGAGGAGCTGGCACAGGACGTACTGGGCTAAGGAGGAGCATTGGAGAGAGAGCACGAGAGGCAGGCACATGCTCACCACAATAAGCACGGGGAGTTGGCTCAGGTCTCAGTCCTGGCCCAGCCAAACTACCCGTGTGCCCCCCAAACATTTTTTTGGGGGCTGCCTCCCATTCTTCCCATTCTCCCATTCTTCCCGCTAGGCTCCGATATCTCTCTATTACTTGCCCCCAAGTCCAGTTTCTCCTTTCTATCCACTCCTCACTTGACCAGGTGTCCATTTCTGCCCGGGCACACCGCTTGATCCAATCATGGTGGGTAGTTCTGTAATGCGGGTCGTACGAAGGGGACCAAGGCGCAGCGTGTAGAGTGCTCATAATTACTTTAATGATGACACTTAAACAGAAAACAACAAACGACAGGCAACAGTTCCGTCAGGTACTACTTACAAAACGGAAAACAATTACCCACACCAACACAGGAAAACAGGCTGCCTAAGTATGGCTTCCAATCAGAGACAACGATAGACAGCTGCCTCTGATTGGAAATCATACCCAGCCAAAACATAGAAAACAAAAACATAGAATGCCCACCCATCTATCACACCCTGACCTAATAAACAGAAAAACACAGCTCTCCTAGGTCAGAGCGTGACAACCTGCAGGATCGTATGAGACCAGCCACCCGGACAGCTGATGAAACTAATGAGTATTTCTCTATAATAAAGCCCTTTTGTGGCGAAAAAATCATTCTGATTGGCTGGGCCTATGCCCTCCCAGGCCCACCCATGGCTGCACCCCTGCCCAGTTATGTGAAATCCATATATTACGGCCTAATTCATATATTTCAATTGATTCATTTCCTTATATGAACTGTAACTCAGTAAAATAGTTGAAATTGTTGCATGTTGCATTTATATTTTTGTTCAGTGTACTATTTCCTTTGTACTTTTCAGTAGATTATATAAAGGTACACTTTAAAGATGTGTTTCAGGTTCAAACTACATTGTCAAACTATGGTTGTGCTCTCCGCTTATGAGTCGTAAAGGCATACTTTAATGACCGCCTTACAGTGAGGGAAAAAAGTATTTGATCCCCTGCTGATTTTGTACGTTTGCCCACTGACAAAGAAATGATCAGTCTATTATTTTAATGGTAGGTTTATTTGAACAGTGAGAGACAGAATAACAACAAAAAAATCCAGAAAAATGCATGTCAAAAATGTTATAAATTGATTTGCATTTTAATGAGGGAAATAAGTATTTGACCCCTCTGCAAAACATGACTTAGTACTTGGTGGGAAAACCTTTGTTGGCAATCACAGAGGTCAGACGTTTCTTGTAGTTGGCCACCAGGTTTGCACACATCTCAGGAGGGATTTTGTCCCACTCCTCTTTGCAGATCTTCTCCAAGTCATTAAGGTTTCGAGGCTGACGTTTGGCAACTCGAACCTTCAGCTTCCTCCACAGATTTTCTATGGGATTAAGGTCTGGAGACTGGCTAGGCCACTCCAGGACCTTAATGTGCTTCTTCTTGAGTCACACCTTTGTTGCCTTGGCCGTGTGTTTTGGGTCATTGTCATGCTGGAATACCCATCCACGACCCATTTTCAATGCCCTGGCTGAGGGAAGGAGGTTCTCACCCAAGATTTGACGGTACATGGCCTCATCCATCGTCCCTTTGATGCGGTGAAGTTGTCCTGTCCCCTTAGCAGAAAAACACCCCAAAGCATAATGTTTCCACCTCCATGTTTGACGGTGGGGATGGTGTTCTTGGGGTCATAGGCAGCATTTCTCCTCCTCCAAACACGGCGAGTTGAGTTGATGCCAAAGAGCTCCATTTTGGTCTCATCTGACCACAACACTTTCACCCAGTTGTCCTCTGAATCATTCAGATGTTCATTGGCAAACTTCAGACGGGCATGTATATGTGCTTTCTTCAGCAGGGGGACCTTGCGGGCGCTGCAGGATTTCAGTCCTTCACGGCGTAGTGTGTTACCAATTGTTTTCTTGGTGACTATGGTCCCAGCTGCCTTGAGATCATTGACAAGATCCTCCCGTGTAGTTCTGGGCTGATTCCTCACCGTTCTCATGATCACTGCAACTCCACGAGGTGAGATCTTGCATGGAGCCCCAGGCCGAGGGAGATTGACCATTCTTTTGTGTTTCTTCCATTTGCGAATAATCGCACCAACTGTTGTCACCTTCTCACCAAGCTGCTTGGCGATGGTTTTGTAGCCCATTCCAGCCTTGTGTAGGTCTACAATCTTGTCCCTGACATCCTTGGAGAGCTCTTTGGTCTTGGCCATGGTTGAGAGTTTGGAATCTGATTGATTGATTGCTTCTGTGGACAGGTGTCTTTTATACAGGTAACAAGCTGAGATTAGGAGCACTCCCTTTAAGAGTGTGCTCCTAATCTCAGCTCGTTACCTGTATAAAAGACACCTGGGAGCCAGAAATCTTTCTGATTGAGAGGGGGTCAAATACTTATTTCCCTCATTAAAATGCAAATCAATTTATAACATTTTTTACATGCATTTTTCTGGATTTTTTTGTTGTTATTCTGTCTCTCACTGTTCAAATAAACCTACCATTAAAATTATAGACTGATCATTTCTTTGTCAGTGGGCAAACATACAAAATCAGCAGGGGATCAAATACTTTTTTCCCTCACTGTAGCGTTCAATCAGAGTGCATTACAAGTAAAGCGACCAGACTCTGAGAAAGAGGAACAAGCTCCCACATTGCTCCAATCACCAGTCACGGTACTAACACTACTTCCTTTTTACTAACAGGATAATGACCAGTAGCCTTTCCTGCAGTCAAATGACCTAGTGGACTCATGGGTGGAATGTTATTAATATTTTTCATAATATCACACTTATTTTTTATGCAGAAAATCTGGTGTTTCTTTGTCAAACTGTTTTGTTATATTTCAGTCTTCTGTGATGTCTGCATATAAAGTGTAATATTGGGATGTAAACTGAACACATTTCATCTCCATATCTGACATGGTACAGGTGTCTTCTTTTCTTTAAGCCCATAACCATGTGTGGTGTATAGTTTTGTTTCAAAGTAGATTTGTTTAAGACTACCAAGAAACATTGTGTGTGACCCTGATTTAGCCCACTGCAGGTAAAGGTTGAACAAAACTATTCCTTAATGAAGGAGTGTTGTGTAATCAGATGTGTTAGATTTATTTTACTCCATGTTACATTTCTTTGGCACTGTTAGATTGTTAGATCATAGCCTCAATGGCACTGGCCAGTGTGTGGAACAGAGCTGAGGTAATGTTTGGCCTAACGTAGCACAATATTTGGCAGATATCCCCACCAGCAGAAGCAGTGGAGCACATTTTGCTGATCTTTGTCCAGAAACGGCATCGTGAAGGAGTCGCCTGCCTTGCGCTTTGCCAACGTCCTCATTACCTACCCCGACATTCCCAAACCCACCGTCACTAATAGGTTCGCTGTCTGCCATCCTCTGTTTCAAGGCTGTCCATCAACATTATGTCCTCAATGTTTTTTATTGCAAAACTGAAATCTCAACAATGGAGTCTTTATTTGATCCCACAGATGTTCCCAGACCACCACCTCTTCATGCTCCAGCTCCTCCAGCTGCAGAGCCCAGACAGCAGTAGAACCCTGAGTCACAGGCTCCCCCGCCCCTCCCTACAGAGGCCATGTACATTTCCCATACACAGCTCATGTCAGCTCCACACCCTGGCCCTTTGTTATGGCTATTACAGAGCCATTAAGTGTATTCCTCATCATTGACATTGTGTTTAAGGGGGGGGGGGGGGGGGGGGGGCTGTTTTCATGTCATCTAACCATAGCACTGCCTGAAGTTTGCTAAACGGCATTGGCACTTGAATTGGAACCAGTGCTGTTTTTGCTGACACAAAAATTGAGGTCTTTGGCCACACACACCAGTTCTGGGTTTGGTCTTTGAAAGAGAAATGCGTATGCAGAAAATACCTCATTCCTACTGTAAAATATGGTGGTGTGTCTTTGATGTTATCGGGCTAGTTTGCTTCCACTGTACTTGGGGCTCTTGTTAATGTCAACGGGGGTGGCAGGTAGCCTAGTGGTTAGAGCGTTGGGCCTGTAACCGAAAGGTTGCTAGATTGAATCCCCGAGTTGACAAGGTAAAAATATGTCGTTCTGCCCCTGAACAAGGCAATTAACCCACTGTTCCCAGCCTGTCATTGTAAATAAGAATTTGTTCTTAACTGACTTCCCTAGTTAAATATAAAAAATAAAACAGCATCATGAACTTCAGCCAAAAACCTGTTTGCCTCTGCCAGGAGGCTGAAACTTGGTTAGAAGTGGATCTTCCAGCAAGACAATAACACCAAGCACACATCAATGATCTGGAAAGATTCTATATGGAGGAATAGTCTAAGACCCCTCCCAATGTGTTCTCAAATCTCATAAAACATTTTAGAAAAATGCTCAGTGTTGTTATCCTCACAAGGGGAGGGTGCTGGAATATTGAAAACGGGATACAGTCATTTTTACACCTATCTATTTTACTTGTTAAACAAAATATATTTCTCTGGGCAATTGTATTTTGATTAAAATAATAATAATACAAATTTGGCATACAATTTAGATAAGTATTTGTACTATATATTTTATACAGTCTTTTTTGATCATCTTTATGAAGGGATCCAATAATAACACCATCTAAAATAGAATTTTCGCCTCCAGAAATGAGCCTAACAACATATTGGTCCATATTATCAGGCTGCTGTGCTGTCATCTTCCCCAAATCGATGAACTGCTACTATTATTTCACAAAAATATGGTATAAGAATAACCAAATTATTCAAATACAATTAATAAATTAGCCTTTTACTCAACAATAACTAGTACATACAAACAAACACCAGTACCTGGTTTCCCCTCCATATTGAAATCAAGAATAAAACAATTAAAAAAGGAGAAATAAACCAACTTACTTCTGTGCAATGTCACATACAATGAAGCTAGCCCCTGTGCGGCCTCCGTCCCGTATGCGGGACGGACATCCAGCGAAAAATCATATTCCTATTAGCATAACAAAATTTAATAATTTTTTTTTTCTTTTTTTTTTCAAATTATATCGTTTTATAGATACACCTCTCCTGAATCGAACCACGTTGTCCGATTTCAAAAAGGCTTTACAGCAAAAGCAAAACATTAGATTATGTTAGAGGAGTATATCGTAAAAGTAGCCACATAGCCATTTTCCGACCAACCACATGCATCACAAATAACCAAAAAACAGCTAAATGCAGCACTAACCTTTGACAATCTTCATCAGATGACACACCTAGGACATCATGTTACACAATACAAGCATTCTTTTGTTCGATAAAGTTCATATTTATATATAAAAACAGCATTTTACATCGGTGCGTAACGTTGACTAACTATTTTCCCTCAAATGCATCCGATGAAACAGAGCTACAATTTACTAAATTACTATTCGAAAACATTTTTAAAATGTAATGTTGTCATTCTAAGTTTTATAGATGAATATCTCTTGAAAGCACCTGTAATGCCAGATTTAAAATTAACTTTACTGGGTAATCATACTTTGCGATGAAAGGGGATGCGATACTCTGAAAAATAGGCTAACGTTACAGGTCAGCGCCATCTTGGAACAATCGCATATCACATCTAGTCTTGTATACTATTGTCAATAATCCCTTACCTTTGGTTGTCTTCATCAGAAAGCACTTCCAGGAATCCCAGGTCCACAACAAATGTATTTTCGTTCGAAAAAATTACTCCTTTATGTTCCAAGAGCTTGTTCTTGTTAGCGCGTCTGAAGGCTGATCAAAATGCTTCGTCGGCCGCGGGACAGCCATTTCGAGAAAATTCATTTTTTTCCCATTTAGGTTCGTTCAAACATGTCAAACGTTGTATAACATAAATCTTCAGGGCGTTTTTCAACAAGAGAGCCAATAAGATTCGAGGGGGAAGATTGCATTGTGTTTCAAAACGTTTCGAAAGGGGAGGGTAACCAGGGGCGCCGGCGTCATAATGGTGATGGCCCTCTCCGTGTGACCACGTTCCACAGCGTCTCATTCATTCAGTTTTAACAGTAGGAGACTCAAACCACTTTGTAAAGACTGGGGACATCTAGTGGAAGCAATAGGAAGTGCTCAATGAACCATAGCTCACGGTGTGATTATTAGGCAACATGATGAAGTTGAGTTCGCAATTCAGAATTCCACTTCCTGTTTCGATCTGTCTCGGGGTTTTGACTGCCATATGAGTACTGTTATACTCACAGACACCATTCAAACAGTTTTAGAAACTTTAGGGTGTTTTCTATCCACAAGTATTAATTATATGCATATCCTAGCTTCTGAGTTTGAGTAGTAGGCCATTTAAAATGGCCACAAATTTTTTTTTAAATGCGCTGTGGCACCCCCTATCCTAGGCGACCGTCAAGAGGCTAGGGTGGGCCAATTTCTATTGTAGATTTTCAAATTGAAATAAAAACTAAAGTTGGTTCTATATGTATTCCGATTGTGATTATTAGGTTTCATAAACATGATCAGTGCTGTTGGTCAATGGTCAGAGTCTGGGAGACAGGCAGGCTGCCTCTGAATGGGAAGAGAAACAGGCTCGCTTGAGCGTACTGCCTGAGGTTCATAGAAACATTCCTTCACTAATTCTGTAGTCTACTAGAAACTAGATATTTTAAGGTTTATAATACTACCAAAGAGCCCACTATAACCATTACCAATTTGTAACGACTGCAGTAGTGGGTGTGGAGTCAGGCGCAGGAAACAGGAGTAGTTGCTAACGGGCTTTTAATGAATTGCACCGTAAAAGAAAAGTACACCCACGAAAACACAACTGGGTTTGATCCAACAAACACAAGGATCCGATAACACGTACCACTGCATAAACAACAGACGACAACAGAAAGTAAGCCCGCACACAGAACAGGTGGGGAAACGGGCTTAAATACTAAACAAACACTAATCATATACAGGTGCAAACGATCAAGACAAAACCAACAGAAAAGGGAAAAAGGGATCGGTGGCAGCTAGTAGGCCGGTGACGACGACCGCCGAGTGCCACCCGAACAGAGAGAGGAGTCACCCTCGGCAGGAGTCATGACAGTACCCCCCCCCCCTGACGCGTGGCTCCCGCAGCGCGCCGACACCGGCCTCGGGGACGACCCGGAGGGCGAGGCGCAGGGCGATCCGGGTGGAGACGATGGAAATCCCTCAATAGTGTTGGGTCCAGTATGTCCCCCACCGGCACCCAGCACCTCTCCTCCAGACCGTACCCCTCCCAGTCCACGAGATACTGCAGGCACCTCACCCGGCGTCTAGAGTCCAGAATGGCACGTACTGTATACGCCGGGGGCCCCTCGATGTCCAGAGGGGGCGGGGGGACCTCCGGCACCTCACCGTCTTGTAAGGGACGAGCTACCACCGGCCTGAGGAGAGACACATGAAACGAGGGGTTAATACGATAATAAGAAGGGAGTTGTAATCGGTAACACACTTCGTTTATCCTCCTCAGGACTTTGAAGGGCCCTACACGCTGCGGACCCAGTTTCCGGCAGGGCAGGCGAAGGGGCAGGTTTCGGGGTCGAGAGCCAGACCCTGTCCCCTGGTTGGAATACGGGGGCCTCACTGCGGTGGCAGTCAGCGCTCCTCTTCTGTCGTCCCCCTGCTTCCTTAAGGGCCTCCTGGACAGCCCTCCAGGTCTCCTTGGAGCGCTGCACCCAATCCTCCACCGCAGGAGCCTCGGTCTGGCTCTGATGCCACGGTGCCAGGACTGGCTGGTAGCCTAACACACACTGAAATGGTGAAATGTTAGTGGAGGAGTGGCGGAGTGAGTTTTGGGCCAGTTCGGCCCAAGGTATGTATCTGGACCACTCCCCTGGCCGGTCCTGGCAGTCCGACCGCAGAAACCTACCCACCTCCTGGTTAACTCTCTCCACCTGCCCATTGCTCTCGGGGTGATAACCGGAGGTCAAGCTGACCGAGACCCCCAGGCGCTCCATAAATGCCCTCCATACACGGGACGTGAACTGGGGACCCCGATCAGAAACGATGTCCTCCGGCACCCCGTAGTGCCGGAAAACATGGGTGAATAGAGCTTCCGCAGTCTGTAGGGCCGTAGGGAGACCGGGCAACGGGAGGAGACGGCAGGACTTAGAGAACCGATCCACAACTACCAGGACCATGGTATTCCCCTGAGACGGGGGAAGATCGGTGAGAAAGTCCACCGACAGGTGGGACCACGGCCTCTGTGGAACGGGGAGGGGTTGTAACTTCCCTCTAGGAAGGTGCCTAGGAGCCTTACTCTGGGCGCACACCGAACAGGAAGAGACATAAAACCTCACGTCCTTAGCCAAGGTGGGCCATCAGTACTTCCCCTTAAGGCCTAGCACTGTCCTCGCCACCCCAGGATGACCCGACGAGGGTAACGTATGAGCCCATCGAATCAATTGATCATGGACACCAAGCGGCACGTACTTACGCCCTGCTGGACAGTTGGAAGGCGCAGGCTCCAGCTGTAGCGCCCGCTCGATGTCCGCGTCCACCTCCCATACCACCGGTGCGACCAGCTTAGAGGCTGGAAGGATGGGAGTAGGATCGATGGGCCGATCCTCAGTATCATAAAGACGGGACAGTGCGTCGGCCTTCGTGTTCATGAAACCTGGTCGATATGAAATAGTGAACTGGAACCGGGTGAAGAACATGGCCCACCGTGCCTGACGCGGGTTCAGTCTCCTAGCTGCCCGGATATACTCCAGGTTCCGGTGGTCAGTCCAGATGAGAAAAGGGTGTCTAGCCCCCTCAAGCCAGTGTCTCCACACGGTCAAAGCCTTGACCACAGCCAACAGCTCCCGGTCCCCCACATCATAGTTACGCTCCGCCGGACTGAGCTTCCGAGAAAAGAAGGCACAGGGGCGGAGTTTCGGTGGCGTACCCGAGCGCTGAGATAGCACGGCACCCACCCCAGCCTCGGACGCGTCCACCTCCACTATGAATGGTAAAGAAGGGTCCGGGTGCGCCAACACAGGTGCATCAGTGAACAGTGCTTTCAACTGGGTGAAAGCCCTGTCCGCCTCTGTTGACCAACACAAACGCACCGGTCCCCCCTTCAGCAGTGAGGTAATGGGAGCCGCTACCTGGCCAAAACCCCGGATAAACCTCCGGTAGTAATTGGCAAAACCCAAAAACCACTGCAGTTCCTTCACCGTGGCTGGAGTCGGCCAATTACGCATGGCCTTGACGCAGTCACACTCTATCACCACCCCCGAGGTGGAAATGCGATAACCCAGGAAGGAGATGGCTCGTTTGGAGAACTCACACTTCTCAGCCTTGATATATAGGTCATGCTCCAGCAACCTCCCAAGCACCCTGCGCACCAGGGACACATGCTCGGTGCGGGTGGTGGAGTAAATCAGGATGTCATCGATATACACTATCACACCCTGCCCATGCAGGTCCCTGAGAATCTCGTCTACAAAGGATTGAAAGATGGCTGGAGCATTCTTTAACCCATACGGCATGACGAGGTACTCATAGTGGCCTTATGTGGTACTAAATGCGGTTTTCCACTCGTCTCCCTCCCGAATACGCACCAGATTATACGCGCTCCTGAGATCCAGTTTCGTGAAAAAACGCGCTCCGTGAAATGATTCCACCGCCGTAGCGATGAGAGGTAGTGGGTAACTAAACCCCACTGTGATGGAATTGAGACCTCTGTAATCAATGCACGGACGCAGACCTCCCCCTTTTTTCTTCACGAAAAAGAAACTCGAGGAGACGGGTGAGATGGAGGGCCGAATGAACCCCTGTCTCAGAGATTCCGTGACATATGTCTCCATAGCCAACGTCTCCTCCTGAGACAAGGGGTACACGTGACTCTTGGGAAGCGCAGTGTTTGCCAGGAGGTTTATCACACAATCCCCCTGTCGATGGGGTGGTAATTCAGTCGCCTTCTTCTTACAGAAGGCGAGAGTCAAATCGGCATACTCAGGGGGAATGCGCACAGTGGAAACCTGGTCTGGACTCTCCACCGACGTGGCACCGATGGAAACTCCCAGACACCTACCCGAACACTCCTCTGACCACCCCTGGAGAACCCCCTGTTTCCACAAAATCTTGGGATTGTGACTGGCCAGCCAAGGCACTCCCAGCACCACTGGAAACGCAGGTGAATCGATAAGGAAAAAACTAATTTGCTCCTTATGATTCCCCTGCGTTACCATGTCCAGCGGCACCGTAGTCTCCCTGACCAGCCCTGACCCTAATGGCCGGCTATCTAGGGAGTGCACGGGAAAGGGGGAATCTAATGGTACTAACGGAACTCCCAGCTTAAGGGCGAGTCCGCGATCCATTAAGTTCCCCGCTGCGCCTGAATCGACTAGCGCCCTATGCTGGGAACAAGAGAAAAAATCAAGAAAGAAAATTAAAACAAACATATGACCAACAGAGGGTTCTGGGTGAGTTTGGTGCTGACTCACCTGGGGTGAACGAGGAGTGTTCTGCCTGCCTTCTCGACTCCCAGAGGGACCCCCCCAGCACCGGTCGACCGTGTGTCCTCGGCGACCACAATTGGTGCAGGAGGAACGCCCTCCTCCGGTTCCCTTTGATGCAGCCACTCCCAGCTCCATGGGAATGGGCGCAGGAGGGCTAGGAGGTGGAACTGACAGGACCCCCTCTGAACGCCCGCGGGCAGCCAGCAGATTGTCCAGTCGGATTGACATGTCAATCAGTTCATCCAGGGAGAGTGTGTTGTCCCGACACGCTAGCTCCCTGCAGACGTCCTCCCGGAGACTGCACCGGAAATGATCCATTAGGGCCCTGTCGTTCCACCCGGCCCCCGCAGCTAAGGTCCGGAACTCCAGAGCGAAGTCTTGCGCGCTCCTCGTCTCCTGCCTGAGATGGAACAGTCGCTCACCCGCCGCCCGGCCTTCTGGAGGGTGATCAAATACGGGTGAACTCAGGGTAATTCTCCCTCGCTTAGTTGGGGCTGTTCCAGACCGCGTTGGCCCATTCCAACGCTCGCCCCGTTAGGCAGGAGACGAGGAGGCTGACACTCTCCTCTCCTGAGGGAGTCGGTCTCACGGTAGCCAGGTATAAGTCAATCTGCAGCAGAAACCCTTGGCATCCTGCTGCTCCTCCGTCATACTCCCTTGGGAGTGCAAGACGCAATGCTCCAGAACCTGACGTAGGAGGGAGCGGAGTAGGTGGACTACTCTGGTGAGTCGATGGCGGAGAGAGGAGATCACTCCTCTCCCATCGATCCATCCTCTCCATCATTTGGTCCATCGCCGACCCGATTCGATGGAGCACGGTGGTGTGGTGGAGGACCCGTTCCTCCATAGACGGGAGAGGGGTGGTGGCTGATCCTGCTGACTCCATACTTGAGAGGTGCGGGCTTCTGTAATGACTGCAGTAGTGGGTGTGGAGTCAGGCGCAGGAAACAGGAGTAGTTGCTAACGGGCTTTTAATGAATTGCACCGTAAAAGAAAAGTACACCCACGAAAACACAACTGGGTTTGATCCAAAACACACAAGGATCCGATAACACGTACCACTGCATAAACAACAGACAACAACAGAAAGTAAGCCCGCACACAGAACAGGTGGGGAAACGGGCTTAAATACTAAACAAACACTAATCACATACAGGTGCAAACAATCAAGACAAAACCAACAGAAAATGGAAAAAGGGATCGGTGGCAGCTAGTAGGCCGGTGACGACGACCGCCGAGCGCCACCCGAACAGGGAGAGGAGTCACCCTCGGCAGGAGTCGTGACACAATTACTACTCCTTTGATAAATAGCACTCATACTCAAGATGTGCATTTCATCACTTGGCAATAGAAACTTCATTAATTTGAAAAATAAAATGTTCTATTTAATTCTTATTAGTGCTTATGAATGTTCAATTTTACTGTACTATTTTATTTGTTCCATGTTAGCTCACAGATTTGAGGGTTTGTTAAGAAGATAGAGTAGAGTGAAAGACTGTTCTCCTTAAAAGCCTTCCTCAACTTTTTTTCCCTCCACAAACCAAGGCTTCTGAGGACTGAACCAAAAACGTAATTAGCTGTGTGGTGTAAAGACAGAAATCTAGTAACTGCCTGGCACTCTTCCTATCAATCAAATAAATTATTGAGGGGGTCAAATTGACCTGTCTCTAATATTGGGGGGGGGGCCATGACCCCCCGTCACCCCCGCAAGTTACGCACCTGAACACATTCATACATGACAAAACAGACAAAAAATTTTATCATAAGGATTAAGGTTTTAAAGTGTCTGTCCTATATCTAGCAAAGCTCAGGAAATATGTATATTTTTTGGGACACATTCTACTTCCATTCATTTTTTAAAACTGTACCGGGTTACCTTCAGTCTTGGAGAACACCACCGTTTGTGAGAATTTCCCATTTCCATAGAGTGGTCGTATTAGTTTTGTAGGCCAAACCGTTCAGAATCTACAGATGTTTTCCTGAGAAGACAGATTTTCTGGACGTCTCCTGGTCTGCCACTTTCCACCGCAGATGCAGATGGCTTTTGATGGGGATTTAGGCACGGGTGCGTCAATCGACTCTTAAGGATTAAGTCAAGTATTAACATTTTCAAATTCAATTTCAAATCGCTATCATCTAGTCATGTTCCTCAGAAAGCTAGGCAGCCTGTAATCTCTTGCCTCCGTACCTCACTAAGGACAGGCAGGGGGAGGCAGACTGCTGTTGTCTCCATGAGCAGGCCCAGAGAGAGCACACCTGACCTCAAACAGCAGTCTCAGAGGAGAGCAAGCTCTCATAGGCCACCTACACCTACAGTGAACGGTCAAAAGGTCAAGGTACATAATACAGCAGAGCCAGTAATAATGCTTACATTACATGAGTTAATAGTTGTAATTACTTAAAAATACACTTAGGTACACTTGCAGGATGTACTGTATCAACTGTAAATATATATTTAGGGACCTATTCAATCAAACATGGATATTTATTTTCCAGGAAAGCCAAAACATTGTTATTTGTATGCTGCAAAAAATGCTTCTAAGATCTAGGTACCTGTTATCTTGAACAAAAATGTTGTTTTGTGAACAGCAGAAGGAGAGTTAGAATAGGACTCCCAAGAAGAGAGTCCAGCCACAACCCCAGTCCTATACCTGACAGAAGACCCAGCACTGTGCCCATTACAGTATATTACCCAGGCCTGTGGCCATCCCACACCCCAGCCACACCCTTACCTCAGGTAAAGCACCCATCATAGCTCACACTGACTCAGGTAACATAGTGAGCTAGGTATGTATAATAACACATTGTACTTCGCATCACAGGAAGAGTTTGAGGCATGGAGGACAAGTGTCCAGTAGAGGAATAGTGATTGTCCCGACAGACTCATCCAGGGAGGAGGAACAGGGAGACACTTGGAGAAGCTGAGGATGGATGAAGTAGAGAGGAAGAGTTAGAGAGAGTTGAAGAAGAATGTGATGGGAGGAATAAAAGTGGGGTTACGGTAGAGAAGGAAATTGATGGGAGCGACCTAGAGGAGCGACAGAAGAAAGGCTCAAAGATGGAGTGAAGAGAGAGAACAGATCAGATGATGAAACCAGAGCGTTGACACCAGGGGGGTGAAGAAGTTTGGAGCACAGAGCTTTACCCTGATGTAAGTTCACAAACCTTTGTAAGCAGATAGATTCAGTCAAAACATTCATATTTACAATTCAAAACCAAAATAGTTCTACTCCAGTGAAATACTTTAGTGGAGAATGCCATGGCATGTGAAGCATGTCTTGGGAATTGTATGCATGATATGTCTCAATGCAGTGTTTACTTTGCATAATGAAATGCTTAACAGCAGAGAGGGAGAATGATTCATCCTTTCCATGGTACGGTTAATGGGTCAATAAAACGATTTCCCCAATCCAGTAATCGATGCATGGTTTACACCAGGGCTCTCCAACCCTGTTCCTGGACAGCTGCCCTCCTGTAGGTTTTTGCTCCAAACCCAGTTGTAGCTAACCTGATTCAGCTTATCAACCAGATAATTATTAGAATCAGGTGCGCTAGATTAGGGTTGGAGCGAAAGCCTACAGGACGGTAACGCTCCAGGAACAGGTTTAGAAAGCTCTGGTTTCCACTATAAAATGACTAGTCATGCTAGACAAGTACTTTAGCTGTAACACTGAAACAAATGACAAAACTTAGTGTACATGTTCGAAAAGGCTATCATAGAATGAACAACTATTTATCATGATCTTTATTATGCTGGATTATAGTAAATGAGATATGTTTTCTGTTTTCCTCAAGAGTGCTGACTTTTCCTCTGTCCTAGACGTTGAGTCAGATTACAGTTACCCAGAGATTACAGTGGTACAGTAATCTTCATAACATGACCCATATTCATGGTATTACCTCCGTTCATCATTTAACACTAATGTATGAATTTGGTATTAGGCAGTAGTATCAGGTCCCTGAGTACCTCTGGAGTCTTTACTCCCATCCATCACAGACATGGACCAATATACACATCCACGTGAGTGAAGGCAGTATTACCTCAGACAACTAACTCCTACAGTATATAGGGCTTATTGCATATCATATAATCCATATGTACATTCCCTTCAATTCATTCAACGCTACAACTTTCTAGTCTTCTCTCTAGTGACAGATCATCAGTTGTCCTCCTCCTTCGTGAAGGTCAACACAGATAAGGTAGGTGACAAAGAAAGGAAGCTTTTTACCACTATAGTTAAATAACAAATTGCTATTGAATATGTTATTTTCTCACCATCAGAGTTCTGCCAAAGACCCAGCCAAGAAAGGCAGGACACAGTGGCGTTCTGCTCTACCTCAGCTGGAGGACAGTGTTGAGGTCTGGGTAGAGAAGGAACTCCTGAGGTGAGGGGGCTGGTGCATGTATTACAGTAGTGTGTTTCTCAAAACAATTTCATCAGATACTAATCACTGAACAAAAATATAAATGCAACATGTAACAGTATTTAAGATTTTAATGAGTTACTGTTCATATATGGAAATCAGTCAATTGAAATAAATTCATTAGGCCCTAATCTATGGATTTCACAAGACTGGGAATACAGATATGCATCTGTTGTTCACACATACCTTTGCTGATGTCACAATGTTGACATCAGCAAACCCCTTCACCCACACGTCGCCATACAAGCTGTCTGCCATCTGCCCGGTACAGATGAAACCGGGATTCATCGGTGAAGAGCACAATTCTACAGTGTGCCAGTGGCCATCAAAGCTGAGCATTTGCGCACTGAAGTCGGTTACGACGTCGAACTGCAGTCAGGTCAAGACCCTGGTGAGGACGACAAGCACACAGATGAGCTGCCCTGAGACGGTTTATGACAGTTTGTGCAGAAATTCTTCGGTTGTGCAAAGCTACAGTTTCATCAGCTGTCCGGGTGGCTGGTCTCAGACGATCCCACAGGTGAAGAAGCCAGATGTGGAGGTCCTGGGCTCGTGTGGTTCCACGTGGTCTGAGCTTGTGAGGCAGGTTGGACACGCTGACATTATCTAAAACGATGTTGGATGCGGTTTATGGTAGCGAAAAGGACATTCAATTCTCTGGCAACAGCTCTGGTGGACATTCCTGCAGTCAGCATGCCAAATGCATACTTCCTCAAAACTTGAGACATCTGTAGCATTGTGTCGTGTGACAAAACTGCACATTTTAGAGTGGCCTTTTATTGTCCCCTGCACTGGTGTAATGTGCACCTGTGCAATGATCATGCTGTTTAATCAGCTTCTTGATATGCCACATCTGTCGGGTGTATGGAGTGTATTGGCAAAGGAGAAATCCTCACTAACAGGGATGTAAACTCATTTCTGGCAAACATTTTAGAGGAATACGCTTTTTGTGTGTATGGAACATTTCTGGGATCGTTTCAGCTCATGAAACATGGGACCAACACTTCACACTTCACATGAGCGGTTAAAATAGTGTGGGTCAGTGTACGTAGTGTATTTCGCTCTAACTCGTTCCCCTGCCAATCCTAGATATGAGTACCTGCAGAATGTGGGGAGAGAGTGAATTTCCATTAGAGGAAAGGGGACCTGGCGCTCCAGCAGTGGGTCAACCAGCCACACCACACCCGCTATCAGAGTTCCCACTCTGGGGGCCATGGTGAGGCATCATACTGCTGAACCATGGCTCCTGTACAGCACTTTACAGCACTTAAAACCAAGCCATGAGGTCAAAGGATTTGTCCGTAGAGCTCAGAGACAGGATTGTGTCGAGGCACAGATCTGGGGAAGGGTACCAAAAAATGTCTGCAGCATTGAAGATCCTTGTGGAGTAACAGAAGCCACTCCTCAGTCAAAGGCACATGACAGGCCACTTGTGTTTGCAAAAAGACACCTAAAGGACTGTCAGACCATGAGAAACAAGATTCTCTGGTTTGATGAAACCAATATTGAACTCTTTGGCCTGAATGCCAAGCGTCACGTTTGGAGGAAACCTGGCACCATCCCTAAGGTGAACCATGGTGGTGGCAGTATCATGCTGTGGGGATGTTTTTCAGCGGCAGGGACTGGTAGACTAGTCAGGATTGAGGCAAAGATGAATGGAGCAAAGTACAGAGAGATCCTTGATGAAAACCTACTCCAGAGCGCTCAGGACATCAGACTGGGGCGACGGTTCACCTTCCAACAGGACAACAACCCTAAGCACACAGCCAAGACAATACAGGAGTGGCTTCGGGACAAGTCTCTGAATGTCTTTGAGTGGCCCAGCCAGAGCCTGGACTTGAACCCGATCGAACATCTCTGGAGAGACCTGAAAATAGCTGTGCAGCAACGCTCCCCATCCAACCAGAAAGAGCTTGAGAGCATCTGCAGAGAAGAATGGGAGAAACTCTCCAAATACAGGTGTGCCAAGCTTGTAGTGTCATACCCAAGAAGACTCGAGGGTGTAACCGCTGCTAAAGATGCTTCAACAAAGTACTGAGTAAAGGGTCTGAATACTTATGAAAATGTCATATTTCAGTTTTTATTTTATAAAAAAATTAGCAAAGATGTCTAAAAACCAGTTTTTGCTTTGTCATAATGGGGTATTGTGTGTAGATTAATGAGGGGGGAAAACAATTGAATCAATTTTAGAATAAGGCTGTAACCTAACAAAATGTGGAAAAAGTCAAGGGGTCTGAATACTTTCTGAAGGCACTGTATGTATCCTTTGGGTGTCCTGTCCTCTACCATTTTTTGTCAGAGGCATATATTTGACACTCTAGGATCGAGGCTCGGTGAGCAGGGTAGGTACCTGCGAACCAGCCATCCAGCTCCATACTGGGAGTACCCCCCCACAGTTGCCTGCCTCTCCCCAAGGGAGTACCCCCCACAGTCGCCTGCCTCTCCCCAAGGGAGTACCCCCCACAGTCGCCTGCCTCTCCCCAAGGGAGTACCCCCCACAGTCACCTGCCTCTCCCCAAGGATGTACCCCCCACAGTCGCCTGCCTCTTCCCAAGGGAGTACCCCGCACCGTCGCCTGCCCCTCCCCAATCATGCTCCATTTCCACCCCTGGTCTCAGAACCAATATTTTACTTCAGGCCTGGGATGAAGATCAGCCTTACAGGTAAGAGTTGTGACTATGAAACACATTTCCTTCCATTGGACATGGAAGCTCAGTAGGTGAGATAATGTGTATAGTCTCTTATGCTCTTATGCTCACTGTACTTGGCGTTGACTGATCAGATCAAATGATTGACATAAAGAGCCATTGTGTTGAACACTGTGCGATGTTTAACAGTGAGAATGGCAGAATGGTGAACTTACTAAATGACTGAGTTTGACTGTGTGATATTAGGTTGCTTCTTGTGTAAATATTTTCCGTCTGGATTTTTATGATTTGTATGTGAGTACAGTAATGCCACATCAGTCCTGGTGTGTGCTGAAGTCTTCTGTTGTCCACCATAGGCTCTCGATGTCTCACCTCTCTCTGCCGTGGACCATGGAAACCAGGCCTGTGACCAAGAAAATGTGTAACATTTTTGTTACATTGATGGCATTGATGTTTTCTGCAGACACTACATCCTGGCCAATACACTCCCTGTACTTCTCAAGCATCCAGCCTTACAACTTGAAGACAGGCTACTGAGGGAACGCTTCCCTAAACACAACCGTGCTGTATAAGCCAAATCTACTTCCCCCACACTCCTACTGTGAAGACTCATACTACACACCATCAACCAAAGCTACCTCACCTATATGCTCCCAAAGTATACAGTTGTGGCCAAAACTTTTGAGAATGACAAATATAAATTTTCACAAAGTCTGCTGCCTCAGTTTGTATGATGGCAATTTGCATATACTCCAGAATGTTTTGAAGAGTGATCAGATGAATTGCAATTAATTGCAAAGTCCCTCTTTGCCATGCAAATGAACTGAATCCCCCCAAAAACATTTCCACTGCATTTCAGCCCTGCCACAAAAGGACCAGCTGACATCATGTGAGTGATTCTCTCATTAACACAGGTGTGAGTGTTGACAAGGACAAGGCTGGAGATCACTCTGTCATGCTGATTGAGTTCGAATAACAGACTGGAAGCTTCAAAAGCAGGGTGGTGCTTGGAATCATTGTTCTTTCTCTGTCAACCATAGTTGCCTGCAAGGAAACACGTGCCGTCATCATTGCTTTGCACAAAAAGGGCTTCACAGGCAAGGATATTGCTGCCAGTAAGATTGCACCAAAATCAACCATTTATCAGATTATCAAGAACTTCAAGGAGAGCGGTTCAATTGTTCTGAAGAAGGCTTCAGGGCGCCCAAGAAAGTCCGGCAAGCGCCAGAACCGTCTCCTAAAGTTGATTCAGCTGCGGGATTGAGGCACCACCAGTACAGAGCTTGCTCAGGAATGGCAGCAGGCAGGTGTGAGTGCATCTGCATGCACAGTGAGGCGAAGACTTTTGGAGGATGGCCTGGTGTCAAGAAGGGCAGCAAAGAAGCCACTTCTCTCCAGGAAAAACATCAGGGACAGACTGATATTCTGCAAAAGGTACAGGGATTGGACTGCTGAGGACTGGGGTAAAGTCATTTTCTCTGATGAATCCCCTTTCCGATTGTTTGGGGCATCCGGAAAAAAGCTTGTCCGGAGAAGACAACCCACCATTCATGTGTGGGGTTGCTTCTCAGCCAAGGGAGTGGGCTCACTCACAATTTTGCCTAAGAACACAGCCATGAATAAAGAATGGTACCAACACATCCTCTGAGAGCAACTTCTCCCAACCATCCAGGAACAGTTTGGTGACGAACAATGCATTTTCCAGCATGACGGAGCACCTTGCCATAAGGCAAAAGTGATAACTAAGTGGCTCGGGGAACAAAACACCGATATTTTGTGTCCATGGCCAGGAAACTCCCCAGACCTTAATCCCATTGAGAACTTGTGGTCAATCCTCAAGAGGCGTGTGGACAAACAAAAACCCACAAATTCTGACAAACTCCAAGCATTGATTATGCAAGAATGGGCTGCCATCAGTCAGAATGTGGCCCAGAAGTTAATTGACAGCATGCCAGGGCGGATTGCAGAGGTCTTGAAAAAGAAGGGTCAACAATGCAAATATTGACTCTTTGCATCAACTTCATGTAATTGTCAATAAAAGCCTTTGACACTTATGAAATGCTTGTAATTATACTTCAGTATTCCATAGTAACATCTGACAAAAATATCTATAGACTCTGAAGCAGCAAACTTTGTGGAAATTAATATTTGTCATTCTCAAAACTTTTGGCCACGACTGTACACTAGATGCTTTAGACCCTAGCATGGGTAACACTATAATAAAGTTAATAAACCATTTATTAGGCATTCACAGTTCTCACCAAATGTTAAGCTAGTTATTTACACATTTATAAAAACGTTTAAATTACATATTAATGATTAACGTAAGATAATTTATAAGATGTTTAATATAGGTCCTTATAAACCATTCACTAATCATTAGCAGTCTTTTTGCAGTCACTAATCGAAATAATTTCATCTTCAGTGCATTTAATATCGTAACACACTACATAAAGTAGACAAAATATAGACACATTAATATAGGAATTAACATTCATTTTAAATGAACAGGATGAAAAGCTAACACAATAAAACAGTAAAACCAAAGAACAATATAATGATTGGAAGAAGGCGTGTTTGATATACAACCCTCAATGCTATTGTAGATACCCCTACCTGCATTCTCCATCAAATAATAAACAGAGCAAGTGCACTTCTCTAAAGGTCAAATATTATTTGCATTGTACTCAGTCCGTCCATTAGATTTACAACCCCTCCTTGTGTTAAGCAATTCTAATCAGTATCCGAGATTTAAGGAACTTTTATGGTAAGGTGCATTACAGTGGAATGGAACATAACTTGACAAAAAAGTATTATAGTCTACTAAACACTTTATTTTCCAAAGTAGAATGCATTATGAAAAAACAAAACTCAAATACTAAACAAATCAAAAACAACTAAATCCACATTTATTTACAAAGCATTTTTGCAGTTTGGGTTGAGTACTTTCTTATGGAGCATGTCAGTGTTCAACACTTACAATATCAAACCATGCAACCTGTTTGGTCATTCCTGTTATCGACTGTCTAGAATCAGGGCTATGCAACTCTGTTCATCGAGAGCTGCCGTCCAGGAACAGGGTTAGAGAGCCCTGGTCTAGAACTTTAACCAGGTAGACCGTATCCACCCGAGACTGCCCCAAAAAACATGTTTTCGTGAACACAATAATTAACATCATAGTGTAAACATAGCTTCATACAACACAAAAGGGCTGCATTTAGACAGGCAGCCAAATGCAGATCTTTTTTTCACTAATTGCTCTTTTGTTTAACCAGATCAGCTCTGAAAAAAGATCTGTGAAAAGATGTGGTTGGTCAAAGACCAATGAGGGGAAAAGATATCAGTATTGCGCTGCTTGTGTAAACGCAGCCTATGGTACATTTAAACATTGCTTTATACACCAACTGGAAACAAATAGAATGGGAACAAAAGTGCCCACTATACCACAGATAATTCCTCTTAGGCTTTGCTGTAATAACTATGTACATACAAAATTATTTTCATTGTGATGAGCAATGATACAGTACTGAACCGATAACTGACTCTGCCTATCCCCTCTTGCCAAGTCAAACTATGACAAAAAAAACTATTTTTCTCAAAGTTTTCACAGTTCAAGCATTAGAATGAAGATCCAGAGATCCCCACTTTTCCAAATGCACACCTCAACTAGTTGATTATTGTGGCAGCTGCAGTGCAGAGATTGCCATCTTGTTTTGTCAAGCTTGATCTATGAAGCCTTTTGTGCCCTCTCCTCCACATACAGTTGCATCTAAACAAAGAAAATATGTTGTTACATACAAATTGTACACAACATGAAATTATTCACATTCAAACAATATTATCGTCTATTACTATGGGCTTTCATACAAGTGTTGTAATCTTCACAAAGAACCATGCCATTGTTGACCTCCGGCTTACTTTCACAATGTCTGATGTAATGGTCTTCAGGGGTATGAGTCTGGGCTCCTGCATGTGTACTTCCTGCTCATCTGCAACTATCCATGGAAAATCCTGGAGGGGAACATGACAACATCACATGTGGAGTGTACAGGCCCACACACTAGAATACAACATGTGTTTATTTTATTTATTTCACCTTTATTTAACCAGGTAGGCAAATTGAGAACAAGTTCTCATTTACAATTGCGACCTGGCCAAGATAAAGGAAGCAGTTTGACACATACAACAACACAGAGTTACACATGGAGTAAAACAAACATACAGTCAATAATATAGTAGACAAATAAGTCTATATACAAAGTGAGCAAATGAGGTGAGATAAGGGAGGTAAAGGCAAAAAAGGCCATGGTGGCAAAGTAAATACAATATAGCAAGTAAAACACTGGAATGGTAGATTTGTAGTGGAAGAAAGTGCAAAGTAGAAATAATGGGGTGCAAAATAAATAAATACAGTAGGGGAAGAGGTAGTTGTTTGGGCTAAATTATAGATGGGCTATGTACAGGTGCAGTAATCTGTGAGCTGCTCTGACAGCTGGTGCTTAAAGCTAGTGAGGGAGATAAGCGTTTCCAGTTTTAGAGATTTTTGTAGTTCGTTCCAATCATTGGCAGCAGAGAACTGGAAGGAGAGGCGGCCGAAGGAGGAATTGGCTTTGGGGGTGACCAGAGAGATATACCTGCTGGAGCGCATGCTACAGGTGGGTGCTGCTATGGTGACCAGCAAGCTGAGTTAAGGGGGAACTTTACCTAGCAGGGTCTTGTAGATGACCTGGAGCCAGTGGGTTTGGCAACGAGTATGAAGCGAGGGCCAGCCAACGAGAGCGTACAAGTTGCAGTGGTGGGTAGTATATGGAGCTTTGGTGATAAAAACGTATGGCACTGTGATAGACTGCATCCAATTTATTGAGTAGGGTATTGGAGGCTATTTTGTAAATGACATAGCCGAAGACGAGGATCAGTAGGATGGTCAGTTTTACGAGGGTATGTTTGGCAGCATGAGTGAAAGATGCTTTGTTGCGAAATAGGAAGCCAATTCTAGATTTAACTTTAGATTGGAGATGTTTGATGTGAGTCTGGAAGGAGAGTTTACAGTCTAACCAGACACCCAGGTATTTGTAGTTGTCCACATATGCTAAGTCAGAACCGTCCAGAGTAGTGATGCTGGACAGGCGGGCAGGTGCAGGCAGCGATCGATTGAAGAGCATGCATTTAGTTTTACTTGTATTTAAGAGCAGTTGGAGGCCACGGAAGGAGAGTTGTATGGCATTGAAGCTCGTCTGGAGGGTAGTTAACACAGTGTCCAAAGAAGGGCCAGAAGTAGCCTTCCCTGTAGCTCAGTTGGTAGAGCATGGTGTTTGCAACGCCAGGGTTGTGGGTTCGATTCCCACGGGGGGCCAGCACAGAAAAAAAATATATGAAAAATGAAATGTATGCATTCACTACTGTAAGTCGCTCTGGATAAGAGCGTCTGCTAAAATGTAAAATGTAGCCTCGCTACTGTTATAGCCTTTCTACTGTTAAGTATACAGAATGGTGTCATCTGCATAGAGGTGGATCAGAGACTCACCAGTAGCAAGAGTGACATCATTGATGTATACAAAAAAGAGAGTCGGCCCAAGAATTGAACCCTGTGGCACCCCCATACAGACTGCCAGAGGCCCGGACACCAGGCCCTCCGATTTGACACACTGAACTCTGTCTGAGAAGTAGTTGGTGAACCAGGCGAGGCAATCATTTGAGAAACCAAGGCTATTGAGTCTGCCGATGAGGATGTGGTGATTGACAGAGTCGAAAGCCTTGGCCAGGTCAATGAATACGGCAGCACAGTATTGTTTCTTATCGATGGCGGTTACGATATCATTTAGGACCTGGAGCGTGGCTGAGGTGCACCCATGACCAGCTCTGAAACCAGATTGCATAGTGGAGAAGGTGCGGTGGGATTCGAAATGGTTGGTAATCTGTTTGTTGACTTAGCTTTCGAAGACCTTAGAAAGGCAGGGTAGGATAGATATAGGTCTGTAGCAGTTTGGGTCAAGAGTGTCCCCCCCCTTTGAAGAGGGGGATGACCGCAGCTGCTTTCCAATCTTTGGAAATCTCAGACGACACGAAAGAGGTTGAACAGGCTAGTAATAGGGGTTGCAACATATTCGCCAGATAATTTTAGAAAGAAAGTGTCCAGATTGTCTAGCCCGGCTGATTTGTAGGGGTCCAGATTTTGACGCTCTTTCAGAACATCAGCTGACTGGATTTGGGAGAAGGAGAAATGGGGAAGGCTTGGGCGAGTAGCTGTGGGGGTGCAGTGCTGTTGACCGGAGTAGGGGTAGCCAGGTGGAAAGCATGGCCAGCCGTAGAAAAATGCTTATTGAAATTCTCAATTATAGTGGATTTATCGGTGGTGACAGAGTTTCCTATCCTCAGTGCAGTGGGCAGCTGGGAGGAGGTGCTCTTATTCTCCAAGGACTTTACAGTGTCCCAGAACTTTTTTGAGTTTGTGTTGCAGGAAGCAAATTTCTGCTTGAAAAAGCTAGCCTTGGCTTTTCTAACTGCCTGTGTATATTGGTTTCTAACTTCCCTGAAAAGTTGCATATCACAGGGGCTGTTCGATGCTAATGCAGAACGCCACACGATGTTTTTGTGTTGGTTAAGGGCAGTCAGGTCTGGTGAGAACCAAGGGCTATATCTGTTCCTGGTTCTAAATTTCTTGAATGGGGCATGCTTATTTAAGATGGTGAGAAAGGCATTTTTTTAAATAACCAGGCATCCTCTACTGAAGGGATGAGGTCAATATCCTTCCAGGATACCCGGGCCAGGTCGATTAGAAAGGCCTGCTCGCTGAAGTGTTTTAGGAAGCGTTTGACAGTGATGAGTGGAGGTTGTTTGACCGCTGACCCATTACGGATGCAGGCAATGAGGCAGTGATCGCTGAGATCTTGGTTGAAAACAGCAGATGTGTATTTAGAGGGCAAGTTGGTTAGGATGATATCTATGAGGGTGCCAGTGTTTACGGCTTTGGGGTGGTACCTGGTAGGTTCATTGATCATTTGTGTGAGATTGAGGGCATCAAGCTTAGATTGTAGGATGGCTGGGGTGTTAAGCATGTCCCAGTTTAGGTCACCTAGCAGCACGAGCTCTGAAGATAGATGGGGGGCAATCAGTTCACATATGGTGTCCAGAGCACAGCTGGGGGCAGAGGGTGGTCTATAGCAGGCGGCAACGGTGAGAGACTTGTTTTTAGAGAGGTGGATTTTAAAAGTAGAAGTTCAAATTGTTTGGTTACAGACCTGGATAGTAGGACAGAACTCTGCAGGATCTCTCTGCATTAGATTGTAACACCGCCCCCTTTGGCCGTTCTATCTTGTCTGAAAATGTCCTAGTTAGGGATGGAGATTTCAGAGTTTTTGGTGGTCTTCCTAAGCCAGGATTCAGATACGGCTAGGACATCCGGGTTGGCAGTGTGTGCTAAAGCAGTGAATAAAACAAACTTAGGGAGGAGGCTTCTAATGTTAACATGCATGAAACCAAGGCTATTACGGTTACAGAAGTCATCAAAAGAGAGCGCCTGGGGAATAGGAGTGGAGCTAAGCACTTCAGGGCCTGGATTCACCTCTACATCGCCAGAGAAGGAGTAGGATAAGGGTACAGCTAAAAGCTATGAGAATTGGTCGTCTAGGACGTCCGGAACAGAGAGTAAAAGGAGCAGGTTTCTGGGGGTGATAAAATAGCTTCAAGGTATAATGTACAGACAAAGGTATGGTAGGATGTGAATACAGTGGAGGTTAACCTAGGCATTGAGTGATGATGAGAGAGATATTGTCTCTAGAAACATCATTGAAACCAGGTGATGTCATCGCATGTGTGGGTGGTGGAACTGAAAGGTTGGATAAGGTATAATGAGCAGGGCTAGAGGCTCTACAGTGAAATAAGCCAATAAACACTAACCAGAACAGCAATGGACAAGGCATATTGACATTAAGGAGAGGCATGCTTAGCCGAGTGATCAAAAGGGTCCAGTGAGTAGTGAGGTTGGTTGCGGTCACGGCGATTCAGACAGCTAGCCAGGCCATGGGTAGCAAGCTGGCAGAAGATGGTCTGTTTTTAGCCACCTCGTGCGTTTCCGTCGGTAGATTAGTGGGGTTCCGTGTGGTAGAGGGGACCAATCCAATTGGAAAAATGTTTATAGTGGCCCAAGAAAATTGGCCGATAGACCTATTCAGATAGCAGCCGATAAGACAGCTAACGATTAGCTGGCCGCAGATGGGCGTTCAGGTTACGGCGCGACGGAGGGGCCAGTTGGATAACTCCCTCGGGCAGATAATGTCGGTAGACGTTATAGTCGTGAAGGCCCGATGGGGCTCCGCATCGGCAGTAAAACGGGTCTGGATAGGGGATTGTAGCCCAGGAGTGGCTGATGGAACTCTTCAGCTGGCTAGCTCCGGAATAATTGATGTTAGCTCCGGGACCGACGTTTGCCAATAGTCACTCGGATAGCAGCTAGCTAGCTGCAAGATCCAGGTGTAAATGTCCAGAGCTTGCGGTAGAAATCCGGGGATATGGAGAGAAAATAGGTCCGGTATGCTCTGGTCTGAGTCGTGCTGTACAAAACTGGCGATAGCTTTTCGAGCTAAGGGATAGCTGATGACCGCCAACCGTGGTTAGCTGAGTTCTAACGTTAGCTAGTGAACTGGCTAACTTCTGGCTAGCTTCTGTTGTGGATTTCAGATATGAGGTAAATAATACTTCTTTTTTTTTTTTTATTGGTGAGGCGAGTTGAATGAATGTGATTGAATATGATTGAATGTAGGTACACAAACAAGTCAGTGTATTACAATCAACACACATTCTGCATTGAAATGTCATGTTTTTGACAACACTGACCTTGATGACCTGAACCTTCTCCATGTTGCGCGTGGCAGCCTCCCTGGTGTGGACCAGCACTGTAAACGTACATCCTGGGACAGTGGAAAGTAAATAGACATATTAGAATACTATGACCGCTGCTAGACAACGACTTAACAGAAATTGTATGTATAATGTGTATTTTTATATTGTATAATACAGGGCACATTTGGAAAAGAGACCTAGGTCTCAATATGACTTCCCTGTCAAAACAAATATCCACAAGGGAATTTGTTTGGGAATGCAAGACTTAAATAGCAGCAGACCTCCAGCTATCGATTTTCACTGAGATGTTTTTCACTGAGTGTCTCTCCATTCTCCAATATAGCTTTTCTATCTTACCCGGTGGGTTGTTTTCCAGAACTGCATCACATACACTGATCTTCAGGATAACCGCCCTCAGTAACTGTTCCACGTGTGACAGCAATGTATCAGAGCTGTAGAACCAGAAGAGTAAGTCGTAAAAGCTCAAGGTATCGAAAAGGGCATTCTAACAACAAACCATATTAAATCAAATAAAATTGTATTTGTCACATGCGCCGAATACAACAGGTGTAGACTTCACCTCGAAATCCTTAATTACAAGCCCTAAAAAGAAAGAACATTTGAGAGAAAAAAAAAAAAGGAAAATAGTAACACAATAAAACAACAAGGCTATATACAAGGAGTAACGGTAGAGAGTCAATGTGTTTGGGGTACAAGGTAGTTGGTGATTGAGGTAATATGTACATGTAGGTAGTGGGTAAAAGTGACTAGGCAATCAGGATAGATAATAGCAGTAACGTATGTGAAGAGTGTGAAAGTGTGTTTATGTGTGTGTCTATGTGGCGTCAATATGCATGTGTTTTGTGTGTGTGAGCATATGTAGTATGTGTGTGTGTGTGTGTGTTTGTTGGAGTGTCAGAGTGGTGTGTGAGTAGAATCCAGTGAGTGTACATAGAGCCAGTGTAAGAGAGTCAGTGCAACAACAAAAAGGGGGACAATGCAAATAGTTCAGGTAGCCATTTGATTAACTGTTCAACAGTCTTATGGCTTGGGGGTAAAAGCTGTTCAGAATCCTTTTGGTCCCAGACTTGGCGCTCCGGTACCGCTGCCGTGCGGTAGCACAGAAAACAGTCTATGACTTGGGTGGCTGGAGTCTTTGAAAAATGTTTGGGCCTTCATCTGAAACCGCCTGGTAAAGAGGTCCTGGATGGCAGGAAGCTTGGTCCCAGTGATGTACTGGGCCGTACGCACTACCTTCTGTAGCGCATTACGGTCGCATGCCAAGCCGTTGCCATACCAAGCGGTGATGCAGCCAGTCAAGATGGTCTCATTAGTGCAGCTATATAACTTTTTGAGGATGTATTTCAACCTTCTGAGGGGGAAGAGGTGTTGTCATGCCCTCTTCCCAACTGTGTTGGTGTGTATGGACCATGATAGGTCCTTAGTGATGTAGACACAGAGGAACTTGAAGTTCTCGACCCGCTCCACTACAGTCCTGTTGATGTGAATGGGGGCGTGCTCGGCCCTACATTCCCTGTAGTCCATGATCAGCTCCTTTGTCTTGCTTACGTTGAGGGAGAGGTTGTTGTACTGACACCACACTGCCAGGTCTCTGACCTCCTCCCTGTAGGCTGTCTCATCATTGTCAGTGACCAGGCCTACCACTGTCGTATCGTCTGCAAACTGAATGATGGTGTTGGAGTCATGCGCGGCCACACAGTCGTGGGTGAACAGGGAGTACAGGAGGGGACAAAGCACGCACCCCTGAGGGGCCCCCATATTCATGGTCAGCACAGCTGATGTGTTGTTGTCTACCCTCATCACCTGGGGGCTACACATCAGGGGCTGCCCGTCCAGGTGCAGAGGGAGATGTTCAGTCCCGCGGTCCTGAACTTAATGATGAGCTTAAAGGAGAACTCTGGTGTTGAACGTGATGAGCAGTAGTCAATGAACACCATTCTCACGTAGGTGTTCCTTTTGTCCAGGTGGGAAAAGGGCAATGTGGAGCGCAATAGAGATTGCATCAGAGATTGCATCATCTGTGGATCTGTTGGGGCAGTATGCGAATTGGAGTAGGTCTAGGGTGTCTGGGATGATAGTGTTGATGTGAGCCATGACCAGCCTTTCAAAGTATTTCATGGCTACAGATGTGAGTGCTACTGGACAAAAGGTCATTTAGACACGTTACCTTGGCGTTCTTGGGGACAGGGACTATGGTGGTCTGTTTGAAACATGTAGGTATTAAAGATTAGGGTTGTCATGATGCCAGTATCGCAATACTACAATACCTGATTTTCCATGGCAAAAAGGAAAACACAAAGCAGACTAAACACTTTGGTCCTTTAAAAAGCCTACTGTACATAAAATATGTGCTGTAGCTTGGAAAATTAACGTGATTCTGGGTGACAACATAAGGCTTTCCAACATTAAGACTGTTTTCCTCAGGTAATTTTGCCCATTTCATGTTTTTTTTCCTTGCCATGATACATCTGTGTATCGCAATACTGGTATCGTGACAACCCTATTACAGATTGGGTCAGAGAAGTTGAAAATGTCAGTGAAGATATACACTCACCTGATGGATAAAAGAGGAGGCTGTGAAATCTCAAAGACAAATCTCTCAACTGGATGATGCTCTTTGTCCATGATGACCACCACCACTTTTTCTGCATCATTCTGAGGGAGCAATGTAGAACTTCATGTGAGTAATATGTACTCAAAAAAAGTGTGCCCTCATGCAATAACATATTTAGCATGATGAGCCATTGGGTTTGCAAGACTATGTCAATTATTTGTAGGCTAATGTATTCTCTCACCTTCTCAATGAGGGGTTTTACACAGTGAAGAGTATCATGGATGTATTGGTTCAGCTCTGGGTGGCATGACATCTAGAAGGTAATGCAACATGAGTGATGGATATTTTGCAGATAACCGTTAATAGTAGCTGAATAGTTATTACAACGGTGATATTATAACCTTACCTGTACAGGTACATTGTATTTCTTTCTCTTCTGGAATATTCCAGATGGGTACACCTCTCGTACATAGAGGATGAGATGAATAGCCACTTCCAAAAACTCACACAAGATGTCAGCCACCACTGCAAAAGAAGATAGGCAGTAACGAAGATTAAGTCTAAGTAACGAAGCTTGAGTCTATATAAAAATTAAATTGCTCAATTGAAATGCACATTTTACAGGTCGATGTAAAATAATTGATATAGCTAGCTACCTTGGCCAAAATTGAGGTCTTGTCTTGTTAGCGTTGTCATTTTCTGGTGGCTGAGGGATGAGAAAACAAATAATGCCGAATGATATGAGGCCACCTAACGAACGTTTCAAACGTCAAAAAAGTAATTGCAACATGGAACAATTCAACCTCTGAAAACCGTAAGACTGTCGTTTGTAAATCTGTTCTCAGGATTTAATCATAATATGCAGCAAAGATGCGAATAATACCTACAATGTCTGTTTATTTGTTTACATCCACTACTTCTTGTCGTCGCTTGGTTATGACGTTACATGGCGCACACTTATATCGTGTATACACACACTAGCTGACTAATTGTGTGCGCTGTGTTGAATTCTCCGTTCCTCCATCTTGGCATTCCCCCACCACTGTAAAATAAAATATTTTGGAAGCTATAGAATACCTTTATTAATTTCTACATTCGTTTTGCCACATTTATTATATTACAGATCCCTTAATGCATACCTTAAAATGATAGTATGTGAGCTAAGCATATGTATATGCTTAGCTCACATACATACAGTACCAGTCAAAAGTTTGAACACACCGACTTAAGTGTTTTTCAATATTTTCACTATTTTTACATTGTAGAATAATAGTGGGGACCCCAAAACCGTGAAATAAGACATTTGGAATTATGCAGTAACCCAAAAAGTGTTAAACAAATCAAAATATATTTTATATTGGAAATTCTTCAAAGTAGCCACCCTTTGCATTGATGACAGCTTTGCACACTCTTTGCATTCTCTCAACCAGTTTTTTATTTTACCTTTATTTAACCAGGTAGGCACATTTACAATTGCGACCTGGCCAAGATAAAGCAAAGCAGTTCGACACATACAACACATGGAGTCAAACAAACATACAGTCAATAATACAGTAGAAAAATATAAGACTATATACAATGTGAGCAAATGAGGTGAGATAAAGGAGGTAAAGGCAAAAAAGGCCATGGTGGCGGAGTAAATACAATATAGCAAGTAAAACACTGGAATGGTAGATTTGGAGTGGAAGAAAGTGCAAAGTAGAAATAGAAATAATGGGGTGCAAAGGAGAAAAATAAATAAATAAATACAGTAGGGGAAGAGGTAGTTGTTTGGGCTAAATTATAGATGGGCTATGTACAGGTGCAGTAATCTGTGAGCTGCTCTGACAGCTGGTGCTTAAATCTAGTGAGGGAGATAAGAGTTTCCAGTTTCAGAGATTTTTGTAGTTCGTTCCAGTCATTGGCAGAAGAGAACTGGAAGGAGAGACGGCCAAAGGAAGAATTGGCTTTGGGGGTGACCAGAGAGATATACCTGCTGGAGCACGTGCTACAGGTGGGTGCTGCTATGGTGACCAGTGAGCTGAGATAAGGGGGGACTTTACCTAGCAGGGTCTTGTAGATGACCTGTAGCCAATGAGTATGGCGACGAGTATGAAGCGAGGGCCAGCCAACGAGAGCGTACAGGTCGCAGTGGTGGGTAGTATATGGGGCTTTGGTGACAAAATGGATGGCACTGTGATTGACTGCATCCAGTTTATTGGGTAGGGTATTGGAGGATATTTTGGAAATGACATCGCCGAAGTCGAGGATCGGTAGGATGGTCAGTTTTACGAGGGTATGTTTGGCAGCATGAGTGAAGGATGCTTTGTTGTGAAATAGGAAGCCAATTCTAGATTTAACCAGACACCTAGGTATTTGTAGTTGTCCACATATTCTAAGTAAGAACCGTCCAGAGTAGTGATGCTGGATGGGCGGGCAGGTACGGGCAGCGATCGGTTGAAGAGCATGCATTTAGTTTTACTTGTATTTAAGAGCAGTTGGAGGCCACGGAAGGAGAGTTGTATGGCATTGAAGCTGGTCTGGAGGGTTGTTAACATAGTGTTCAAAGAAGGGCCAGAAGTATACAGAATGGTGTCGTCTGCAGAGGTGGATCAGAGACTCACCAGCAGCAAGAGCGACATCATTGATGTAAACAGAGAAAAGAGTTGGCCCAAGAATTGAACCCTGTGGCACCCCCATAGAGACTACCAGATGCCCGGACAACAGGCCATCCGATTTGACACATTGAACTCTATCAGAGAAGTAGTTGGTGAACCAGGCGAGGAACCAGGCGAGGCAATCATTTGAGAAACCAAGGCTATTGAGTCTGCTGATGAGGATGTGGTGATTGACAGAGTCGAAAGCCTTGGCCAGGTCAATGAATACGGCAGCACAGTATTGTTTCTTATCGATGGCGGTTACGATATCATTTAGGACCTGGAGCGTGGCTGAGGTGCACCCATGACCAGCTCTGAAACCAGATTGCATAGCGGAGAAGGTGCGGTGGGATTCGAAATGGTTGGTAATCTGTTTGTTGACTTGGCTTTCGAAGACATTAGAAAGGCAGGGTAGGATAGATATAGGTCTGTAGCAGTTTGGGTAAAGAGTGTCCCCTCCTTTGAAGAGGGGGATGACAGCAGCTGCTTTCCAATCTTTTGGAATCTGAGACGACACGAAAGAGAGGTTGAACAGGCTAGTAATAGGGGTTGCAACATATTCGGCAGATCATTTTAGAAAGAAAGGGTCCAGATTGTCTAGCCCGGCTGATTTGTAGGGGTCCAGTAGCTGAGTAGCTGTGGGGGGTGCAGTGCTGTTGACCGCGGTAGGGGTAGCCAGGTGGAAAGCATGGCCAGCCGTAGAAAAATGCTGATTGAAATTCTCAATTATAATGGATTTATCGGAGGTGACAGAGTTTCCTATCCTCAGTGCAGTGGCTTGCTGGGAGGAGGTGCTCTTATTCTCCAAGGACTTTACAGTGTCCCAGAACTTTTTTGAGTTTGTGTTGCAGGAAGCAAATTTCTGCTTGAAAAAGCTAGCCTTGGCTTTTCTAACTGCCTGTGTATATTGGTTTCTACCCTTCCCTGAAAAGTTGCATATCACAGGCGCTGTTCGATGCTAATGCAGAACGCCACAGGATGTTTGTGTGTTGGTTAAGGGCAGTCAGGTCTGGAGAGAACCAAGGGCTATATCTGTTCCTGGTTCTAAATTTCTTGAATGGGGCATGCTTATTTAAGATGGTGAGGAGGGCATTTAAAAAAGATAACCAGGCATCCTCTACTGACAGGATGAGGTCAATATCCTTCCAGGATACCCGGGCCAGGTCGATTAGAAAGGCTTGCTCGCTGAAATGTTTCAGGGAGCGTTTGACAGTGATGAGTGGAGGTCGTTTGACCGCTGACCCATTACGGATGCAGGCAATGAGGCAGTGATCGCTGAGATCTTGGTTGAAAAACAGCAGAGGTGTATTTAGAGGGCAAGTTGTTTAGGATGATATCTATGAGGGTGCCCATGTTTACGGCTTTGGGGTGGTACCTAGTAGGTTCATTGATAATTTGGGTGAGATTGAGGGCATCAAGCTTAGATTGTAGGATGGATGGGGTGTTAAGCATGTCCCAGTTTAGGTCACCTAGCAGCACGAGCTCTGAAGATAGATGGGGGGCAATCAGTTCACATATGGTGTCCAGAGCACAGCTGGGGGCAGAGGGTGGTCTATAGCAGGCGGCAACGGTGAGAGACTTGTTTTTAGGGAGATGGATTTTTAAAAGTAGAAGTTCAAATTGTTTGGGTACAGACCATCTCTGCAGTAGATTGCAACACCGCCCCCTTTGGCCGTTCTCTCTTGTCTAAAAATAGTGTAGTTAGGGATGAAGATTTCAGAGTTTTTGGTGGACTTCCTAAGCCAGGATTCAGACACGGCTAGGACATCCGGGTTGGCAGAGTGTGCTAAAGCAGTGAATAAAACAAACTTAGGGGGAAGGCTTCTAATGTTAACATGCATGAAACCAAGGCTATTACGGTTACAGAAGTCATCAAAAGAGAGCGCCTGGGGAATACGAGTGGAGCTATTTACTGCAGGGCCTTGATTCACCTCTACATCACCAGAGGAACAGAGGAGGAGTAGGATAAGGGTACAGCTAAAAGCTATGAGAATTGGTCGTCTAGGACGTCCGGAACAGAGAGTAAAAGGAGCAGGTTTCAGGGGGAGATAAAATAGCTTCAAGGTATAATGTACAGACAAAGGTATGGTAGGATGTGAATACAGTGGAGGTAAACCTAGGCATTGAGTGATGATGAGAGAGATATTGTCTCTAGAAACATCATTGAAACCAGGTGATGTCATCGCATGTGTGGGTGGTGGAACTGAAAGGTTGGATAAGGAATAATGAGCAGGGCTAGAGGCTCTACAGTGAAATAAGCCAATAAACACTAACCAGAACAGCAATGGACAAGGCATATTGACATTAAGGAGAGGTATGCTTAGCCGAGTGATCATAAGGGTCCCGTGGGATTCAGACAGCTAGCCGGGCCATAGGTAGCAAGCTGGCAGAAGATGGAGGGAGGTCTGTTTTTAGCCACCTCGTGTGTTTCCGTCTGTAGATTAGTGGGGTTCCGTGTGGTAGAGGGGACCAGTCTAATTGGCAAAATAGTTATAGTTATAGTGGCCGAAGAAAATTGTCCCATAGACCTATTCAGATAGCAGCCGATAAGACAGCTAACGATTAGCGGGCTGCAGATGGGTGTTCAGGGTACGTCGCGACGGAGGGGCCAGTTGGATAACTCCCTCGGGCAGATAACGTTGGTAGTCCAGTCGTGAAGGCCCGATGGGGCTCCGCATCGGCAGTGAAACCGGTCCGGATAGGTGATTGTAGCCCAGGAGTGGCTGATGGAACTCTTCAGCTGGCTAGCTCCGGAATAATTGATGTTAGCTCCGGGACCGACGTTTGCCAATAGTCACTCGGGTAGCAGGTCGCTAGCTGCAAGATCCAGGTGTAAGTGTCCAGAGCCTGCGGAAGAAATCGGGGGATATGGAGAGAAAATAGGTCCGGTATGCTCTGGTCTGAGTCGCGCTGTACAAAACTGCCGATAGCTTTTCGAGCTAAGGGATAGCTGATGACCGCCAACCGTGGCTAGCTGAACTCCAACGTTAGCCAGTGAACTGGCCAACCTCTGGCTAACCTCTGGCTAGCTTCTGTTGTGGATTTCAGATTTTAGGTAAATAATACTTGTTTTTTTTAAATTGATGAGGCGGGTTGCATGAGAGTGTTTTGAGGTTGAGTTTATAGAAAAAAATATATAAAAAGGTATGCGAAGAAAATATGTAAATATATATATATATATACATACATACATGGGACACGACAAGATGAAGGACAAAGACGTCTGACTGTTACGCCATCTTGGATTTAGGTTTTGGTTTCATGAGGTAGTCACCTGGAATGTGTTTCAAGTAACAGTTGTGCCTTGTTAAAAGTTAATTTGTGGAATTTCTTACCTTCTTTATGTGTTTGAGCCAATCAGTTGTGTTGTGACAAGGTTGTGGTGGTATACAGAAGATAGCCCTATTTTGGTAAAATACCAAGTCCATATTATAGCAAGAACAGCTCAAATAAGCAAAGAGGAACGATAGTCCATCATAACTTTTAGACATGAAGGTCAGTCAATCCGGAACATTTCAAGAACTTTGAACGTTTCTTCAAGTGCAGTCGAAAAAACATCAAGCGTGATGATGAAACTGGTTCTCGAAGGATCACCACAGGAAAGGAAGACCCAGAGTTTCTTCTTCTGCAGAGAAGTTCATTAGAGTTACCAGCCTCAGAATTTGCAGCTCAAATAAATGCTTCACAGAGTTAAAATAACATACACATCTCAACCTCAACTGTTCAGAGGAGACTGCCTGAATCAGGCCTTCATGGTCAAATTGCTGCAAAGAATCCATTACTAACGGATACCAATAATAAGAAGAGACTTGCTTGGGCCAAGAAATACGGTGGAAATCTGTCCTTTTGTCTGATGAGTCCAAATTTGAGATTTTTGGTTCCAACAGCCATGACTTTGGAAGACGCAGAGTAGGTGAACGAATGATTTCCACATGTGTGGTTCCCACCGTGAAGCATGAAGGAGGAGGTGTGATGGTGTGGGGGTGCTTTGCTGGTGACACTGTCAGTGATTTATTTAGAATTCAAGGCACACTTAACCAGCATGGCTACCACAGCATTCTGCAGCGATACACCATCCCATCTGGTTTGCGCTTAGTGGTACTATCATTTGTTTTTCAACAGGACAATTACCCAAAACACACCTCAAGGCTGTGTAAGGGCAATTTGACCAAGGAGAGTGATGGAGTGCCGCATTAGATGACCTGGCCTCCACTATCACCAGACCTCAACCCAATTGAGTAGGACCATGGAGTGAAGGAAAAGCAGCCAACAAGTGCTCAGCATATGTGGGAACTCCTTCAAGACTGTTGGATAAGCATTCCGCATGAAGCTGGTTGAGAGAATACCAAGAGTGTGCAAAGCTGTCATCAAGGCAAAGGGTGGCTACTTTGAAGAATCTAAAATCTAAAATATATTTTGATTTGTTTAACACTTTTTTGGTTACTACATGATTCCATATGTGTTATTTCATAGTTTTGATGTCTTCACTATTATTCTACTAGGTAGAAAATTGTAAAAATAAAGAAAAACCCTTGAATGAGCAGGTGTGTCCAAACTTTTGACTGCTACTGTATAAAAACATTTTAATTAAAGTATACTTGTTTTTAGATTACTGTTACTGTCCCTACTACAAAAATATATATACTTAAATAGATATAATTTTGTCCTTGAAACATTGATTTGAAATACTGTATAATTCTATTCATTCCTTTGGAGGACTGCTCCTACTGGGGAATGCCAAATTATGGCCGACCGGTTGCTTCAAAGCCTCTCAAGGGCCAATATACTGTATAGCATCAGCAATCCAGGTTTATATCCATCATTAGCACACAAAAATAGCCAATGCACAAAAATGGCTACACTTTTGAGCTCCATGGGGGCATTTTCATGTGATAGAGAGAATCCCCTGGTCACCAATAGAGACCTGCCAAGAGGAAGGATGTTAAGTGCCACATGCCTTTCAATGCATGACTTTGAACACATTGAATTGTATTTGTTGTAAGAAATGTGCAATATAAATAAAGTTTGATTTGATTGATGACATTACAGCTGTAGAATATTTAATACACTAATTTTCACGAGGACAAGTGCAGTTTTTCCATAAACTTTAATTGATAACTTGGGATTTTATCACTTGACATATAAATCATATAGTGGGAAGGATCCTACAAATGAAGACTGTGTGAATGCATGTACCACTTCTAATAAACAAATACTATTCCTTTGAATATTTGTCTCTGGTCATGAAACTACAACACAGGCTGGATGTCTTAACAAAGTCAATTCTGAATGTCAATAGATTTATAGATTCCTTATGATCAATGACAACATTCTAGAACTGAGTTATCACTCATCTAAGTCTGGTATCTGGTTAATGATAATAAAATTGATTAAGTGTCTCTTTCCTTGTAGAATGTTGACAGCAGTATAGAACACATTGTATTGCTAAGATGCTCAAACGCAACTTAATAGCTACACTCACCGACACAGGATAAACTTTATCCCTCATGCGACTAAACCGATAAGTTGCCCCTCACAATAGCTGCACTTCTCCACATGGCCAGACTTTATTGGTCTTCCCCTTTTAATGCTCATATACTCATCCTTGAAAAATGTCATAAGGTCTGAAATAAAAGTCAACATACTGTACAAACAATTATCTAGGCTAAGTAATACAATATTATTTTTTGATCTACTGTTCTGCTAACTAGCTAGCTAAAGTGTCGTCAGTGGCTAGCTAAGACAGAGAAAGGAGACGGAAGAGGTTCAACACTTTATTAAATTAATTTCAGTTATCACGTCCTGACCAGTAAAAGGGGTTGTTTGTTATTGTAGTTTGGTCAGGGCGTGGCAGGGGGTGTTTGTTTAGTGTGTTTGGTCAGGGCGTGGCAGGGGGTGTTTGTTTAGTGTATTTCGGGGGGTTTTGGGCAATGTTCTATGTTAGTATATTTCTATGTCTGTGTCTATTTAGTCTATTTCTATGTTCAGGGTTTTGGTTGTCCTTCAATTAGAAGCAGCTGTTCTTCGTTGCTTTTAATTGGAGGCCATATTTAAGTAAGGGGTTTTTGTCACTGTGTTTGTGGGTAGTTGTTCCGTGAATAGCATGTTGCCTTACAGGACTGTCGGTGTTTGTGATTTTGTTCAGTGTTCACGTTCCTTCTCAATAAAAGAAGATGAGTATACACATTCCCGCTGCATTTTGGTCTAATCCATACGACGAACGTTACATCAGTACAGCACATGGATTGTGCAAAGGTCTTTGATCGCGCTGGTTAATGGTAGCTAACAGTGTCGGCTAGAGATGACGTGCAGGAGCTTCCTGTAGGAATTTGTAGTCTTACTGAGGTTCTCTGTAGCTAATTAGCATTTTTTCTAAGTAAATTGAGGCAAAAATATTGATAAAACTCACCTTGCCTGAGATAATTAAAGCGATTATCAAAACGTCATGCCAAGCTAAGGCTACACCAAACACATACTTAGTTTGAAGAGTTTATAAAATTCACTGTGAAAAATTAATGGTGAAAAAATGTATCAAACCATCGAAGGATAAAATAATTTATCATCATTGGAAAGAGCCATATAACTATCGCATAAGCCTTATCAATTTATGACCAGGTGATGAATGCTGACCTTGATGAAATCATGAACTTTGTTCAAGGCTTCATAATTATAGAGCAAGAGGCATACTTTAAGACTATCTGCCTTCAGTCCTTGATAGAGCACAGTGGTGAGTAGACTTCCAGTTATTTTCAGGTTAATTTGGGTGACTAACATGCTGACCACACTGCTTGCGTCACGTGCGCGAGCGTTGAAAAATAAATGTACACATACATGTTATTCAATCATTGCACCTACACTGCTTGTGCTTGTCAACTAGTGTCTGCGTAGCCAGGCGCTAAAATAGAACTTGGTTCTATATGTGACGCTTTACGGGCTGCTAGTCCCGCCTCTCCCATCTCCTCATTGGTTTTTAGGAACATATACCGACACGCCATCTCATTGGTTTTTAGGAGCATATATCCACTTGCGTGATTGGAAGATAAACTGAGGTCCAAACTCCAGTCCAGTTGGTAGTGGAAATGCACCTTAAAGTAGTTGGTGGTGGTGGTGATGCACCTTAACGTTGGCTGCCAACCACCATATAATGTCCAAAGAAGAAGAAACCTGAAGGAGGAGAGATTACTAGAAACAAAAACTCAGTTTATCCTTTTATCTGTGGATTAATTTTCGGAGAACCTTGTGCATTTCAGGTAAAATAACGGCCAATGTTTATGTCCCAGGACAAATTATCCAGCAACAGCAAGCTAGCTAGCTAAATTGCCATAAATGTTTAATGCTTTTCAACCTGTCCCCAAATTAATATGGTTGGTTCAGAGTTAATTTTGATATTTCAACCTGCGTGTCCTGATCGCGTCTGGTGTGGGTGGACAAAATCAACATGCACGCGATGGTGTACGCGGACACGCTCGAGCGGTCTGGTCAGCATGTACTGTAACAGGAATAATTTCCAGCGGATAATTTTTGAGCAAGCTGATCAATGTCCCACAGCTCTAGTCACCTGTTGAGTTTTAATGTGTCATAGAAATACTTATTGTATGATACAATTACATATAATAAAATAAAACAAATATTGAAATTGTCATTGGCCTGAATGGGGGGGGGGGGGGGGGGGACTGAATTGGTCTAAATTGATTAAGACAATTGAAAGACGTGTAAAAATGTCTTATGACGCAGTTACCTATTCTGTGTCCATATTGCGCAACTCCATCACCATCTTCTCTTCACAGGTTGTTGAAGTATTTGCAGTATATAAAGTTCAGGGAAGAATGACTTCTGAAACGGACCCCAACACTGCTGGTGTTCAATACAACCGCTGGAATGAAGACAACATCAATCTGAATGTGGCTGGAACAGGTGTAACGGGGTAAGCTCTGAGGAAGACGTATAAGAAACACTTACTTTACTTTCAATAAAGGTGTATCACATTGAAATTCTATTCAGTGCACATTGTTTTCATCCATTAAATCCTTTTTGATTAACTTCTCCAAATTCTGACCTCTTGAGTTTACTGATAGTGTATGTAACTGACCACAACAGTAATCACTGGCCATATTTATAACATGACATGTTCTACTTACCAAAGGCTCTACAACAGGGTCTGCACTGGCACCCTGGGCGTTGCTATCAAAGTGGCTGGAGCTTTGGCTGCACTGGTGGCTGTTTACATCATAGGATACCTCATTGGATATTACGCCCACAAATGCTGACCAGCCACTGACCGAAGGACCTTTGTTCAGAGAGGAAGGACCCTCAACGGATGGAATTATGTTATGTATCAATTATATATGGTTTTTAAATGACCAAATAATGGCTGTATGAGAGGATCAAAGATTATTGGAGCCACACTTTCAATAATAGTCAGGATTTTTGGTTTCCTTTTTAGAAATGTTGGGATTTCAGTTTGCTTGTTGTAAAGTGATTTTACAGCTTCCCCACAGCTTTGTCTTTTTTGTGAAATGTCAGAGCAACTAAGCGATTAAGTCCAAAAATACAGTTCATGGTATTCAATGTTCTTCTCAGTAAGTGATATTACAGTGCTTTCAGAAAGTATTCATACCCCTTGACCTATTCCACATTTTGTTGTGTTACATCCTGATTTTAAAATGGATTACATTTTTACCACATAACAAAGTGAAAACATGTTTTGACTAAATTGTGCTAATTTATTGAAATACAGAAACATTTCATTTAGGTAAGTATTCACACCCCTGAGTCAATACGTTAGAATCACCTTTGGCAGAGATTACAGCTGTGAGTCTTTCTGGGTAAGTCTCTAAGAGCTTTGAACACCTGGATTGTACAATATTTGCACATTACTATTTTTTTAATTCTCCAAGCTCCTTCAATTTGGTTGTTGATCATTTCTAAATACACTTTGACATTATGGGGTACTGTGTGTAAGCCAGTGACACAAATTCTCAATTTAATACATTTAAAATTCAGGCTATAACAACAAAATGTGGAAAACGTCAAGAGGTGTGATTACTTTCTGAAGGCACTGTATTCATTTCTGTAGTTTTAAGATTGTACTATTGGGCTTGTTTTGTAAGCCTATTCAACTGTACATCAAGGTCATGTGGCTTCACTATTTCAATGAAAGGACATAGTGAATACTAATAGTAATAAAACATTGTGTGTGAAATATGTGGTCAAACAAGATGTTTTCCTCTTGAAAAGGACTGGAAACAATGTTATTCAGGTAGATGTACAATTGATTTCAGTATTGAGGTGTAATCATCTGCAAATATCAAACCTCATATTTACAAAAATACACTTTAATATGTTTAGTTTCAGCCTTTTCTCACTTAAAATCTGCCAAGTCTGCAAAGAGAAATATCTTTATAATGTAGCTTAGATTGTAGGATGGCCGGGGTGTTAAACATATCCCAGTTTAGGTCACCTAACAGCACAAACTCTAAAGATAAGTGGGGGGCAGTCAATTCACATATGGTGTCCAGGGCACAGCTGGGGGCTTAGGGGTCTATAACAACCGGCAACAGTGAGAGACTTATTTCTGGAAAGGTGGATTTTTAAAAGTAGAAGCTCGAAATGTTTGGGTACAGACCTGGATAGTATGACAGAACTCTGCAGGCAATCTCTGCAGTGGAATGCAACTCCGCCCCCTTTGGCAGTTCTATCTTGACGGAAAATGTTGCAGTTGGGATAGAAATTTCAGAATTTTTGGTGGCCTTCCTAAGCCAGGATTCAGACACGGCTAAGACATCAGGGTTGGCGGAGTGTGCTAAAGCAGTGAATAAAACAAACTTAGGGAGGAGGCTTCTGATGTTAACATGCATGAAACCAAGGCTTTTACGGTTACAGAAGTCAACAAATGAGAGCAACTGGGGAATAGGTGTTTTACTGGTGGCTACAGGGCCTGGGTTAACCTCTACATCACCTGAGGAACAGGGGAGGAGTAGGATAAGCGTACGGCTAAAGGTTATCAGAACTGGTCGTCTAGTGCGCTGGGAACAGAGAATAAAAGGAGCAGATTTCCGGGCATGGTAGGATAGATTCAGGGCATAATGTACAGACAAGGGTATGGTAGGATGTGTGCACAGTGGAGGTAAACCTATGCATTGAGTGACGATGAGAGAGATTGCATCTCTGGAGGCACCAGTTAAGCCAGGTGAGGTCTCCGCATGTGTGGGGGGTGGGACAAAAGAGCTAAGGCATGTTGAGCGGGACTGGGGGCTCTACAGTGAAATAAAACAATAAGTACTAACCGAGACAGGAGTAGACAAGGCACATTGACATTAGAGAGAGGCATAAAGCAATCACGGGTGTTGATCGGGGACCTAAGACAACAACGGGTAAATGGCGATGAATGGGCAGAGAGGGTCAGTTAGGTACACACAAGACCTGAGTTCGAGGCTGGGGCCGACAGATAAACAAGGACTGAGCACGCCCCCATTCTCATCGATGGGGCTGTAATGGAGCAGGTTGAAAGCTTCCAGTTCCTTGGTGTCCACATCACCAACAAACTATCATGGTCAAAACACACTAAGACAGTCGTGAAGAGGGCACGACAAAGCCTATTCCCCTCAGGAGACTGAAAAGATTTGGCATGGGTCCTCAGATCCTCAAAAGGTTCTACAGCTGCACCATCAAGCGCATCCTGACTGGTTGCATCACTGCCTGGTATGGCAAGTGCTTTGCCTCCAACTACAAAAGATGGTGTATACGGCCCAGTACATCACTGCCATCCAGGATCTATACACCAGCCGGTGTCAGAGGAAGTCCTTAAAAGACTCAGACTCCAGCCACCTTAGTTACATTTTACATTTTAGTCATTTAGCAGACGCTCTTATCCAGAGCGACTTACAGTAGTGAATGCATACATTTCATTTCATGCATGTCTTTTTTTTTTTTTGTACTGGCCCCCTGTGGGAATCAAACCCCCAACCCTGGCATTGCAAACACCATGCTCTACCAACTGAGCCACAGGGTATCCTGGAAGGATATTGACCTCATCTGTCAGTAGAGGATGCCTGGTTGTTCTTTAAAAGCGTCTCCCTCACCATCTTAAATAAGCATGCCCCTTTCAAAAAATGTAGAACCAGGAACAGATATAGCCCTTGGTTCTCTCCAGACCTGACTGCCCTTGACCAGCACAAAAACATCCTGCGGCGTTCTGCATTAGCATCGAATAGCCCCTGTGATATGCAACTTTTCAGGGAAGTTAGGAACCAATATACACAGGCAGTTAGGAAAGCTAAGGCTAGCTTTTCAAGCAGAAATGTTCATCCTGTAGCACTAACTCAAAAAAGTTATGGGACACTGTAAAGTCCATGGAGAATAAGAGCACCTCCTCCCAGCTGCCCACTGCACTGAGGTTAGGAAGCACTGTCACCACCGATAAATCCACTATAATTGAGAATTTCAATAAGCATATTTCTACGGCTGGCCATGCTTTCCACCTGGCTACCCCTACCCCATTCAACAGTCCTGCACCCCCCACAGCAACTTGCCCAAGCCTCCCCCATTTCTCCTTCACCCAAATCCAGATAGCTGATGTTCTGAAAGAGCTGCAAAATCTGGACCCCTACAAATCAGCCGGGCTAGACAATCTGGACCCTCTCTAAAATTATCTGCCGAAATTGTTGCAACACCTATTACTAGCCTGTTCAACCTCTTTCGTATCATCTGAGATTCCCAAAGATTGGAAAGCTGCTGAGGTCATCCCCCTCTTCAAACCCAAATTGCTATAGACCTATATCTATCCTACCCTGCCTTTCTAAGTTCTTCGAAAGCCAAATTAACAAACAGATTACCGACCATTTCGAATCCCACCGTACCTTCTCCTGTCACGACTTCCGCCGAAGTCGGCCCCTCTCCTTGTTCGGGTGGCGCTCGGCGGTCAACGTCACCGGCTTACTAGTTACCACTGATCTATGTTTCCCTGTTCGTTTGCTTTTGTCTTAATTATACACACCTGTTTATGATTCCCTGATTATGTTCATTATTTAACCCTCTGGCTTCCCTGTTTGTCTTGTCTGTGATTGTTTCCTGTTTTGTATTGTTGGAGGTGTTTCTCCCAACCCTGTATGATTGCTGTGGAAGAGGTTTTATTATGGTTTTGAGTAAACACGTTTTGTTTGCAGTCATCCCTGTGTCCTGCGCCTGACTCCGATACTTCTCCTAACGAAAGCATTACATCTCCACTATGCAATCTGGTTTCAGAGCTGGTCATGGGTGCACATCAGCCACGCTCAAGGTCCTAAACGATATCGTAACCTCCATTGATAAGAGACATTACTGTGCAGTCGTCTTCATCGACCTGGCCAAGGCTTTCGACTCTGTCAATCACAACATTCTTATTGGCAGACTCAACAGCCTTGGTTTCTCAAATGATTGCCTTGCTTGATTTACCAACTACTTCTCTCATAGAGTTCAGTGTGTCAAATCAAGGGGCCTGTTGTCCGGACCTCTGGTAGTCTCTATGGGGGTGCCACAGGGTTCAATTCTCGGGCTGACTCTCTTCTCTGTATACATCAATGATGTCGCTCTTGCTGCTGGTGAGTCTCTGATCCACCTCTACGCAGAAGACACCATTCTGTATACCTCTGGCCCTTCTTTGGACACTGTGTTAACTAATCTCCAGACAAGCTTCAATGCCATACAACACTCCTTCCGTGGCCTCCAACTGCTCTTAAATGCAAGTAAAACTAAATGCATGCTCTTCAACCGATCGCTGCCCTCACCTGCCCGCCCGTCCAGCATCACTACTCTGGATGGTTCTGACTTAGAATATGTGGACAACTACAAATACCTAAGTGTCTGGTTAGACTGTAAGCTCTCCTTCCAGACTCACATTAAGCATCTCCAATCCAAATTTAAATCTAGAATCGACTTCCTATTTCGCAACAAAACATCCTTCACTCATGCTGCCAAACATACCCTCGTAAAACTGACCATCCTACCGATCCTCAACTTTGGCGATGTAATTTACAAAATAGCCTGCAATACTCTACTCAACAAATTGGATGCAGTCTATCACAGTGCCATCCGTTTTGTCACCAAAGCCCCATATACTACCCACCACTGCGACCTGTACGCTCTCGTTGGCTGGCCCTCGCTTCATACTCGCCGCCAAAACCACTGGCTCCAGGTCATCTACAAGTCTCTACTAGGTAAAGCCCCGCCTTATCTCAGCTCACTGGTCACCATAGCAGCACCCACCCGTAGCACGCGCTCCAGCAGGTATATCTCACTGGTCACCCCCAAAGGCATTTCTTCCTTTGGCCGCCTTTCCTTCCAGTTCTCTGCTGCCAATGACTGGAATGAACTGCAAAAATCACTGAAGCTGGATACTCATATCTCCCTCACTAGCTTTAAGCACCAGCTGCAGAGCAGTTCACAGATCACCTGTACATAGCCCATCTATAAATAGCCCATCCAATCTACCTCATCCCCATACTGTATTTATTTATTTATCTTGCTCCTTTGCACCCCAGTATCTCTACTTGCACATTCATCTTCTGCACATCTACTATTCCAGTGTTTAATTGCTCTATTGTAATTACTTCGCCACCATGGCCTATTTATTGCCTTACCTCCCTTATCCTACCTCATTTGCACACACTGTATATAGACTTTTTCTACTGTATTATTGACTGTATGTTTGTTTATGCCATGTGTGACTCCGTGTTGTTGTATGTGTCGAACTGCTTTGCTTTATCTTGGCCAGGTCGCAGTTGCAAATGAGAACTTCTCAACTAGCCTACCTGGTTAAATAAAGGTGAAATAAATAAATTAAAAATAAAATAAGACTCCTGAACAGCTAATCAAATGGCTACTCAGACTATTTGCACCCCCTCCCCCCTCTAACACTGCTGCTACTCTGTTTATTATCTATGCATAGTCACTTTAACTCTACCTACTGTACATGTACATAACTCAATTGCCTCGTCTAACCACATTGACTCTGTACCGGTACCCCCTATATAGTCTCGCTATTGTTATTTTACTGTTGCTCTTTAATTATTTGTTACTTTATTTTTTACTTATCTATTGTTTACTTAACACTTATTTTTATAAGGGCCTTGTTGGTTAAGGGCTTGTAAGCATTTCACTGTAAGGTCATACCTGTTGTATTGTGACAAATACAATTTGATATGTAACAGTACCACCCTGCTTTTCTAGTTAACCTGTAAATTCCCAAGCTGTTTTACAATTCAGTCAAATGGCCGTGCACAATGCATGCACAGTAACTGACCATGGAGGCATTTATGAAACCAACTTTCAGGGGTTTCCTGTGTTATTGAGGCCAAACACGTGTCTACGTAGAACAAAGCACTGGCAGTCAACATGTCCAATAAAGAAATGCATAACCACTTCTGCTTTCAAAGTTCAATTTATTTGAGAGATCTTTTAAATATTACACATTATACACATTCCCTGCCCTTAATTAATTAAAGAGAGGAATGGAAAAAAGGTTTTACACTTGTTTCAATGGTCATTAATTTTGTCTCCACTCTACAGACCAAAAGCTTGCTACAGGCTTATACCGTTATTGTGCATGTCAAAAATAATAATAATCTTAAACAAACAAGTTGCCTTTAGTGTGAAACAATATAAAAGTATAAAAAGTTGGTAGTTTAATTATTTTATACCTTAAAACAGCAGAAGCAGCAAATAATAATAAAGAACATTAAGCAAGGCTATAATACACTATTTCCTTGTTTGAGAAATTAGTGGCTGTAATAGATATTGCTACAAAAGAGAACCTGGCAAACCCAACACATTGAACACTGGCATCTCATATACAGTACTGTAATTTTAACTGTTTGAGACTGTAATTTTATAAATCAAAAAAGGCGCAACTGTGGCACAACTACCAGATGACGTTCAGGTTGCCGACATCCGTGGAGAGGTCCGTTTTGGATGGGTAGACGACCTTGAGGTTCCCGTCAGGGTCCACGGTGCGAACCTGCTGGATGATCAGCTCTCCTGAGGTGGTACCATCTGAGGCGGGGTCTGGGGGTACGTCTGACTCCCCCTCTGACCCAGCCTCCTCTCTGTGCTCCAACGTGAACTTGTTCAGCTCCGCCATTTTCTGACAACGGAACAGAGACAGATGTGTTAATTGCTGACCATTGGGACAATGTGGTTAAGGTCTATTTAAGGAAGGAACTATGTGGAAAGGAACTCCTAGAGCCCTCATATTCAATTCTGGACCTCGATGCAGACCTGGGACACCAGGTGTGTGCAATTAATTATCAGGTAGAACACCAAACCAGCAGGCTCCAGGGTCAGAACTGAATACCCTGCCATAGAGAATGGTTGTTGAATTGAGATTTAAAGGCGGGATTGAAATCTGTACACATTCAATTGAAAAACAAAATAGATAATATGTATAACCTCAAATTCTTTACATTACCCTAATTTTATAAGAAATTAAATGTAATGTAAAGACTGAGGTTATACATACTGTATCATCAATTTAGTTTTTCTATTTACACACAATGAAATGTGTATGGTGGCAAATTGGGTTGAAGGTTTTCTAAACTTCTCACAGACTTGCCCTGCTCAACTTATGTTTGTTGACACGGTAAAATATTCAGGGGGATATATATATGATCTGTCAGTGAGATTGTGGAAATACAGGACAAGCACTCCCAGAGCAGGAAGTCGCATCTCAACAGCGCAAAGTTTTACCTTTCACGTCGTTCTCCTCCAAATGCCCTCTCTACCAGTCAATTCAAGTTCAGCTAATTTCAGTTACATTTCAGTTAGTCATTTCAGGAAATGAATGATTCAACACATTCACTAAATTCTCAAAATCAGCCCCAAACTGACCTTCATGCCTTTCATCACCACACCAAATCGAAAATGTACCCTCCCACAATGGATATTCTAGAATAGGATTCATAGTGTGGATTAAACCCTTATCGGCTGCTTTGTTTCAACAAGGCTGTCATTGAAACGCATCTGCTGCTGTGTGTACCGGTGGGTGCGAGGCACGCAGGCAGCTCTAGGGTTGAAGCTGCATTTTGAGCAGTATGTTTAGGTGGTGACATCGTACACCGCCGGGCCAGTCATGCCAGGCCAATGAGGTCACTGATTCCATTGGGAGCCAGTGGGGCCAGGGTACAGATGTCAAAACAGCATGACACCCTGAGACTGAGCAAGACACTTGATGAGACTTTTCTGCTCTCACCAATCGCCACTGTGTGTGTCTGACCGATGCATTTATGTGCAAATGTTGTTTAATTCATGCAATCAAAGGCAGTTTGTGTTATGTATGTGCATTGCAATATAGGATTCAGCCCTACTGTATGTCTCTTTGTATACAGGGGAAGAGATGAGCTTACCACTATGAGGGCATCCATCACGTCTTTACAGATCTGCAGGCTGGTAGAACTGGTAACTTCTAAGAACAGCTCCTTAGTCGTCTTCCTGATCTAGAATACGGGACAAAGGTACAGTACATCAATTGTATGTAATATTGTCTACAGCTAAAGCAGCTAACTATTTTTTATTATAAAATCGATTAAATATGTACAAATATTTGAACACGTACAGTATCAGTCAAAAGTTTGGACACACCTACTAATTCAAGGGTTTTTCTTAATTTTTACTATTTTCTACATTGTATAATAGTGAAGACATCAAAACTATGAAATAACACATATGGAGTCATGTAGTAACCAAAATCATGTAGTAAACAAATCAAAATATATTCTTCAAAGTAGCCAGCCACCTGTCACGACTTCCACCGAAGGTGGTTCCTCTCCTTGTTCGGGCGGTGCTCGGCGTCGCCGGCCTACTAGCCATCACCGATCCATTTTTCCTTTTCTGTTGTTTTTGTCTTTGGTTCAGTCACACCTGGTTTTCATTTGCTTTAATTTCTGTGTGTATATTTACCCCTGTTTCCCCACTTAGGTTTGTGCAGAGTTATTTTCTTGTTGCTCGTGGAGGTTTTTTCCTCAGTTTATTTCACGTGTGTACCGGTTGTTTAGTATAGTAGGAGCGTTGTTTTCCTCCTTCCGTGAGTACTGTGTGTTCCATTGTCTTGGGCGTTTATGGACCTTGTACCTGTACCGTTTTGGGACTTGCCTATTAAAGACGCTACATTGACATCTCTGCTCTCCTGCGCTTGCTTGACTCCTTAACTACCTTCAGTACGATTATGCAACACCACCCTTTGCCTTGATGACAGCTTTGCACACTCTTGGCATTCTGTCAACCAGTTTCATGAGGTAGTCACCTGGAATGCATTTCAATTAAAAGGTGTGCCTTGTTAAAAGTCAATTTGTGGAATTTCTTTCCTTCTTAATGCATTTGAACCAATCAGTTGTATTGTGACAAGGTAGGATTTGGGATACAGATGATAGCCCTATTTGGTAAAAGACCAAGTCCATATTATAGCAAGAACAGCTCAAATAAGAAAAGAGAAACGACAGTCCACCATAGCTCTAAGACATGAAGGTCAGTCAATACGGAACATTTCAAGAACCTTGAACGTTTATTCAAGTGCAGTCGCAAAAACCATCAAGCGCTAGTATGAAACTGGCTCGCATGAGGACCGCCACAAGAAGGGAAGACGCAGAGGTTCCTCTGCTTCAGAGGATAAGTTCATTAGAGTTACCAGCCTCAGAAATTGCAGCCCAAATAAATGCTTCACAGAGTTCATGTAACAGACACATCTCAACATCAACTGTTCAGAGGAGACTACGTGAATCAGGCCCTCATGGTCGAATTGCTGCAAAGAATCCACTACCAACAAACACCAATAAAAAGAAGAGCCAAGAAACACGAGCAATGGACATTAGACCAGTGGAAATCTGTCCTTTGATCTGATGAGTCCAAATTTGAGATTTTTGGTTCCAACCACTGTGTCTTTGTGAGACGCAGAGTAGGTGAACAGCTGATCTCCGCATGTGTAGTTCCCACTGTGAAGCATGGAGGAGGTGTGATGTGTGGGGGTGCTTTGCTGGTGACTGTCAGTGATTTATTCAGATTTCAAGGCACACTTAACCAGCATGGCTACCACAGCATTCTGCAGCAATACACCATCCCATCTGGTTTGCGCTTAGTGGGACTATCATTTGTTTTCATTCCAGGTGAATCTGGTTGAGAGAATGCCAAGCGTGTGCAAAGCTGTCATCAAGGCAAAGGGGGGCTACTTTGAAGAATCTCAAATATAAAATATATTTTGATTTGTTTAACCTGTTAGGGCTAGGGGGCAGTATTGACACGGCTGGATAAAAAACGTACCCGATTTAATCTGGTTACTACTCCTGCCCAGTAACTAGAATATGCATATAATTATTGGCTTTGGATAGAAAACACCGTAAAGTTTCTAAAACTGTTTGAATGGTGTCTGTGAGTATAACAGAACTCATATGGCAGGCAAAAACCTGAGAAGATTTCATGCAGGAAGTGGCCTGTCTGACAAGGTGTCGTTCTTCTTGTCTCTGTTTATTGAAGAGTGAGGATCTTAGCTGTCCCGTGACACTTCCTACGGCTGCCATAGGCTCTCAGAAGGCGGCAAAACGCTGAATCGTGGCTTTGCAGGCTCTGGCTGAAACAAAGTAGCGCGTTTGGGTAGTGGCTGGTTACAGTACTGTGAGACTCAGGCTCGTGCCCGCGTTGACCGAAAGCTTTGTTTTCTTTCCTCTGTTTAGCTAAATGGACATTCCCGGTCGGAATATTATCGCTTTTTTACGAGAAAAATAGCATAAAAATGGATTTTAAACAGCGGTTGACATGCTTCGAAGTACGGTAATGGAATATTTAGATTTTTTTTTGTCACGAATTGCGCCATGCGCACGACCCTGATTTACCATTTCGGATAGTGTCTGGGACGCACGAACAAAACGCCGCTATTCGGATATAACGATGGATTATTTTGGACCAAACCAACATTTGTTATTGAAGTAGCAGTCCTGGGAGTGCATTCTGACGAAGACAACAAAAGGTAATCAAACTTTTATAATAGTAAATCTGATATTGGTGAGTGCTAAACTTGCCGGGTGTCTAAATAGCTAGCCCGTGATGGCTGGGCTATGTACTTAGAATATTGCAAAATGTGCTTTCACCAAAAAGCTATTTTAAAATCGGACATATCGAGTGCATAGAGGAGTTCTGTATCTATAATTCTTAAAATAATTGTTATGCTTTTTGTGAACGTTTATCGTGAGTAATTTAGTAAATTGTTAGTGAATTCGCCGGAAGTTTGCGGGGGGTATGCTAGTTCTGAACGTCACATGCTAATGTAAAAAGCTGGTTTTTGATATAAATATGAACTTGATTGAACAAAACATGCATGTATTGTATAACATAATGTCCTAGGGTTGTCATCTGATGAAGATCATCAAAGGTTAGTGCTGCATTTAGCTGTCTTCTGGGTTTTTGTGACATTATATGCTAGCTTGAAAAATGGGTGTCTGATTATTTCTGGCTTGGTACTCTGCTGACATAATCTAATGTTTTGCTTTCGTTGTAAAGCCTTTTTGAAATCGGACAGTGTGGTTAGATTAACGAGAGTCTTGTCTTTAAATAGCTGTAAAATAGTCATATGTTTGAGAAATTGAAGTAATAGCATTTCAAAGGTTTTGAAAATCGCGCCACAGGATTCAACTGGCTGTTACGTAGGTGGGACGAATTCGTCCCGCCTGCCCCAGAGAGGTTAACCCTTTTTTGGTTACTACATGATTCCATATGTGTTATTTCATAGGTTTGATGTCTTCACTATTATTCTACAATGTAGAGAATAGTAAAAATAAAGAAAAACTCTGGAATGAGAAGGTGTGTCCAAACTTTTGACTGGTACTGTATATTTTTTAAATATATAAATTAAAATAAAAAATCTGGGAGTGCTGCAGGACCCTCAGCACCCATACTTCCCGCGGGCAATATGCTCACTCGCACACACACTTTACCTTGGTTTTCTCGCTGTTGGTGATTGGTGGAAATGAGATCACATGATCCTCTGCATCCACCAGACATGGGTAGAGTTCTTTTCCATCAAGAAGCTGCAGGTATCTGAGTAAAATAAAAAAGCCAGGTAACTTAAGCTGAGAAAAGTTGAATAATTATCCTCATGCCAACAATTAAGCAATAAGGCCCCGAGGGGGTGTGGTATATGGCCAGTATACCACGGCTAAGGGCTGTTCTTACGCACAACGCAATGCGGAGTGCTAGGACACAGCCCTTAGCCATGGTATATTGGCCATATATCACAAACCCCCAAGGTGCCTTATTGCTATTATAAACTGGTTACCAATGTAATTAGATCAGTAGAAATACATGTTTTGTCATACCCACGGTATACGGTCTGATATACCACGGCTTTCAGCCAATCAGCATTCAGGGCTCAAACCACCTAGTTTATAATAGCCAATATAATCCTTTCATAACAGCATATTGTTAGTATAAGGTCCACACCTATACTCATGGTGCAGATTGAAACCAGATTAAAGTGACAGTGGTTTGAGCTTTTTTAAAACCGCCCAAAATACTGTGGCATGTTATTTACAAGTTGTTTACTTACTGTAAGTCAAACTTACCTTTTACCATATCTAATCTTATTTACTTTATCTAACCAAAACTAAGGAATTGCTTGATAAAAACAATGTTTAGCGAGTAGGAAACCACACCAACATACTGTAAATGGAAAATGAAATAATATAAATTAATTTATTACAAGAGCATAACATTTAAGAAGACCGGCATCAACTGAAAGAGGCCACTTTTCGTGAATTTGTTTTGCTTTAATAAAAAGAAAAAGGAATTGGCATCAGGCCAACTTCAGCTTTTATTTATTTAACCTTTATTTAACTAGGCAAATCAGTTAAGAACAAATTCTTATTTTCAATGACGGCCTAGGAACAGTGCGTTAACTACCTTGTTCAGGGGCAGAACGACAGATTTTTACCTTGTCAACTCAGGGATTCGATCTTGCAACCTTTAGTCCAACGCTCTAACCACTAGGCTACCTGCCGCCCCTCATTCTCCAGAAGGGTGCACTTTTATATTTCCTGACAATCATTGGCTGTATAGAGTTTCCATCATTGGTGAATCCATGATGGGAAGTCTGCAAATGTGCACCTTGGAAGTAGGGCTGTTGTGGTGACCGTATTACCTCCATACCAGCAGTCATGACCGCTGTAAAATTCCACGTGACCGCACGGTAATCTGCTCTTATGCACTCTGGACATGCGTTGGTAGTACCCAACTCGCTAATGACCATCAGGTCGCTAATGGTCTGGTCCTCAGCGCTCGATTGTCCCTCTAACCACTCACAGCAATGCAAATGTATTCCAAAATCACATCAAACACTTATCATCAAAACAGTATCGTGTTTTTAAAACTCACCTCACTGTGATCAATCAATTTGAAGAAAGAAGTTGAAACGGAGTTGTTGTGGATGTTGTTTCAAAGTCTAACAACAAAAATGACATCGCTTTTCTAAGGTGATGATTAACTCAACACCCATATGCATATTACAGCTTATGCATATGCATAGGCCTATATATGAGCCCAAGCCCAAAAACAACTGAATTAAAATAATGATTATGCAGTTATGAAATACATAGACTGCCGCATCTTACGCACGTCAGAAAAACATAAAAAGATGTCTTTGGTACATAATTGGTCTAGCTTATACTCCAAAATTCAACAAATAATCACCTTTGAGTGTGGACTGTATTATTATGCATACTTATGCTACGCTCCAAACGTTCTATCCATGAGTCTGGGAGAGAACGTATAGGCCTAGGTGATGCTGTTGGTTCATTGATTGTGCAGGGTGGCTTAGAGTTAACCTGCAATTATAGTGAATTTGTATATGATTTTAAATAGCCTAGTAATAGGGCATGTTTTATATTTTCATAATTAATAGGCTGACACATGACCTTTTTAGCTACAGAATATCTCACCACCGTGCGTTTCCATCTCCTAGAAGCTGCATGCTCCTCAAACAGTGGTTGATGGAGTGAAATAAGTGAAAGCAGAGTTTTGATGGTAGTCACTAAAAAGATGCTACTATATTTATTTATCATTTGCTCATATTAAGCACATGCTCTGCTATAAAAACGGAGTAGCCTACACGGCATGAATGAAAAACGAACAAGCGGGAAAGCGTGTCCATTCGCCTTTCTAGTGCCTACGGATGACATCTTTTTACACTGCCTCTGTTCCTTCCCATTTGATAATGGCCATTCTAAATCAAAACTAACGATACATATTAGTAAAGACTAGACTAATTGATAATTGTCTGAGGATGAAAATATGACTTGATGAGAGAACAGCGTGTGCAGCCTGAGGCAAGGAGCAGAGCGCAAGCTTTTTTTGGGTCTTCTCAAATCATCAATAGCCTATAGTCGCATCATGCAGCCCATATATCTTTTGATTTCTAAGACATTCTAAGGTTTGTATTAGAGGTCGACTGATTATGACTTTTCAACGCCAATACCGATTATTGGAGGACCAAAAGAATCCGATACCGATTAATCGTCCGATTTTTATATATATTTGTAATAATGACAATTACAACAATACTGAATGAACACTTTATTTTAACTCAATATAATACATAAATAAAATACATTTAGTCTCAAATAAATAATGAAACATGTTCAATTTGGTTTAAATAATGCAAAAACACAGTGTTGGAGAAGAAAGTAGAAGTACAATATGTGCCATGTAAAAAAGCTAACGTTTAAGTTCCTTGCTCAGAACAGAACATATGAAAGCTGGTGGTTCCTTTTAACATGAGTCTTCAATATTCCCAGGTAAGAAGTTTTAGGTTGTAGTTATTATAGGAATTATAGGACTATTTCTCTCTACCATTTATTTCATTTACCTTTTGACTATTGGATGTTCTTATAGGCACTTTAGTATTACCAGCCTAATCTCGGGAGTTGATAGGCTTGAAGTCATAAACAGCGCTGTGCTTCAAGCATTGCGAAGAGCTGCTGGCAAACGCAGGAAAGTGCTGTTTGAATGAATGCTTACAAGCCTGCTGCTGCCTACCACCGCTCAGTCAGACTGCTCTATCAAATATCAAATCATAGACTTAATTATAATATAATAAACACACAGAAATACGAGCCTTAGGTAATTAATATTGTAAAATCCGGAAACTATCATTTCGAAAACAAAACGTTTATTCTTTCAGTGAAATAAGTCTAGGACAAAACGGCTTCTCAACAGTTTTTAACCCCAAGCCATAAGACTCCTGAACAGGTAATCAAATGGCTACCCGGACTATTTGCATTGTGTGCCCCCCCAACCCCTCTTTTTTACGCTGCTGCTACTCTCTGTTTATCATGTATGCATAGTCACTTTAACTATACATTCATGTACATACTACCTCAATTGGGCCGACCAATCAGTGCTCCCGCACATTGGCTAACCGGGCTATCTGCATTGTGTCCCACCCACCACCCCCTCTTTTACGCTACTGCTACTCTCTGTTCATCATATATGCATAGTCACTTTAACCATATCTACATGTACATACTACCTCAATCAGCCTGACTAACCGGTGTCTGTATGTAGCCTCGCTACTTTTATAGCCTCGCTAATGTATATAGCCTGTCTTTTACTGTTGTTTTATTTCTTTACTTACCTATTGTTCACCTAATACCTTTTTTGCACTATTGGTTAGAGCCTGTAAGTAAGCATTTCAATGTATTCAGCGCACGTGACAAATAAGCTTTGAATTTATTTGAGGTACATGGGTGCAACGATAGTGCTTTTTTCGCGAATGCGCTTTTGTTAAATCATCACCCGTTTGGCGAAGTAGGCTGTGATTCGATGACAAATTAACAGGCACCACATTGATTATATGCAACACAGGACAAGCTAGTTAACCTAGTAATATCATCAACCATGTGTAGTTAACTAGTGATTATGTTAAGATTGATTGTTTTTTATAAGATAAGTTTAATGCTAACTAGCAACTTACCTTGGCTCCTTGCTGCACTCGCGTAACAGGTGGTCAGCCTGCCATGCAGTCTACTCGTGGATTGCAATGTAATCGCCGTCCAAAAATGCCATATACCGATTGTTATGAAAACTTGAAATCGGCCCTAATTAATCAGCCAGGCCATGCCGATTAATCGGTTGACCTCTAGTTTGTATCATTCACAACTAAATTAGCCAAATCTCTAAATCTAGCATACAGGACCTGTTTCAAATGATCACTTTTACACTCAACATAGCCACTTCATATGCACACTCCGGGATAGGAAACATATCCTTTGTATTTTATTCAGCTAAGTTCAATTATATTCTTCTTACTATAAAATAATGGCACCGGTATTATAAGCATATTTTGTCTGCTAAATTAACAAGCCTACCACCCATGGCATGGCATATAGCCAGATAACATACAGTAGGCCAACTCATATTCTGTTCTTCTGAAATACATTTTCTTCGTATCATGTTTCTTTAGACCTGCCTAAAGTAAGTAATGGATTTATTGTGATGTTGTATATTCAATTGGTTTATTATACTTTTTTAAATGTAGATGTTCCAAAGACGCGCATCAGCTGTTTGTATACAGCGTGGAGGCCTCGAGATGCTAAATGTGTTAATGTTAATTAACAATCAATTACCGTTAAACCGGCAGACTTTTGCATGACAGTAACCGGCTGACAAAATTTCATGACCACCACAGCCCTATAGAGCCCCACAGCGGAGGTGCCATAATACCCATAAAACCTGGCGGTCAAACAGGGAAATGGTTCCAATCGTTTTTCCACCATTCATTTTTCCCATAGAGGATTATAGAAACACTTACAATAAGGATTGTGTTTCGTGTAGGCTTACCCTGGCATGACGTTTTGATAACCATGTAAATCTCTCAGACAAGGTGACCTTTATCAATATATTTGTCTCTCCAGCCGACACTCCACATAATTTTGTATAAATAGTGGAGCTAGTTAGTGCAGTTTGTTTAGGCGATTTTACAGCTATCAATTTAGGAGTCTACAATCTCACCATGTTTTTATTTAGTTCTGTCTTTGAGCTGTTCTTTTCTATTTAAGGGATACTTCGGAATATTGCCAATGAGTTTGAAGGAAGTTGCTAACTAGCGCTAGCGTACAGTATGGGTATCTACCATAGACTTCCATTTTTTTTTAACTAATGCTAGTTAGCATTGTCTCGCAAAACTTTAACTTCCTTCATACTGGACACAGAGACATTAAAATGGTATCCAAGAGTTTATCTGGCACTGGGGAAGTACGTAAAGGTCTCATTGACAAAATCCCAAAGTATCCCTTTAATGTTCTATGTTATGTCATGTTTCAAGTTTTGTATGCACCCCATGAAGAGTAGCTCCTGCTTTCGCAACAGCTAATGGGGATCCAAATAAAATACCAAATACGAAATGTTCAACCTGTAGATTGATGTGCCTCGCAGAGTGGAGTCTGACATTCGCAACGGCCACGCAACGGCACCATGCAATGCACCTTGGACTGAAGAGGCAGACAAATAGGACAAATGTGGTGAAACCTCTGTTAAATTACACATTTCTCGAGGTAGGAATATCGCAAAAATATGATCAATGGCTCATTCGAGAGAAGACAACATCCTGTGTAATGACGTCGCCCAATATTGAAATCTGACATGTATGATAGACGTTTTCGCAATCTAAAAGTCATATTCCTATTAACTTCCAGTGTAGTGAGAGACGCTTTATCACAATGCTACATCATCCCTGCCAAATTTCTGCCTGCTTGAATGGCAATAGCTCAGAACACATGAAAACATGAAAGGACCCCGGGAATCAATAGAACATTGTTCAGAGATGCACAAAAACAATATAACATTCAAAATGGGTGAATCTTTCCTTTAAAGACAGGTGCTAATACTCACTTGTGGAGGCCAGAAACATTCTGCCTCTTCCTCTGTTTCCTCTGGTCCTCTGCCTCCAGCTGCAACTGCCTCATCAGCTCCACCGCAGTCATCTCCTTACGGCCCAGGGGGACTATCTAGTAAACAACAGTTTATGAGAGAGTTGTACTCCTTTCAAAATAGTATTTGCTTGTTTGAATGACCTTGAATGGGACTGAAATGCATTGACACAAACCTGAATGCAGTTTTTGAAAACAATGATTTGCCAAGAGTGACAGACAACAACTAGCAACAATGTTATTTTGTGTTCAAACTGTTGCTGTGAAGACATATGCAGGTCCTTCAATAAGACTGGTAATACTATTAACAGGTGGTGCGTTGCCTGGCATTGGCATAACATATGGATAAAAGGATAATGTATTATTAAGAATGGAATAATGTGATGGCTCACAATTGCTGATTTGAGTGTCCTTCAAAATACTGGATTCTACTCAAGAAAACTGAGTTACCATGTCCAATAGAAAATCAGCTTTCTTTAGAGACCTTTATACAACTGTCTGCATAAACTACTTGAAGAAAGACATGGGACAAGGTCCTGAGAAATGTCATCATAAACCAATCAAATGCAAAGAGTTTGAAATACATAGCTAAATAGCTCAAGCGAGTTAACTTGAGTTTTTGTGGCTGTCTAACGTGGTATGAGAAAAATGTAATGCAATGTTGCATCATACCTTTAATATGGGAGGAAGCCTGGCATCATACATGAGAGGTCCCTTGAGTAGCTGCATGTCATGAGTTGCGATGGTTGCAGTTGTCCTTTTACCACATAGGTCATCGTGAAGTTTGGTCTGAAACACAACAGATAAGAGAGAAAGAGTTGTGAATAATACAAAAGAGGCTATTGAGGCTCGAGAGCTTATGTCCATTTTGTAGCGTTTTCTTAGTCTGGGTCCCATACTGCATTAAGAAACTTCTAGCCTACATTGTTACCTTGCCAAATATGACTGTCAAAGACAGCAACGTAAGAGTTGGCTAACGCAGAAACAGACTGGCTCCTAGATTAACATGTTCTCATCTCAAAACAACATTACCTGAGCAGCCAGGAATCTCTTAAGCGCATTCCCGGACCTGAAGTTCATGCCTCTGACCACACAGCACACCAAGTATGGCCTCACATCCTTCAGCTCGTTGGCCACCTTTACAGTGAACGCCCCGGGGTTGTCAGAAATGTGAAGCACCTTCACGACCAGCCGGTTCAACTTATCCACCTCATCCTCGTCCTCCTCCTCCTCATTCTTCTTCTTCTGCTTGCGCTGCTTTTTGGTCTGGGTCTTCTCTGTGTTCCGGCCCCCTTCTGCCTTATCCCCATCGGCCTGCTTGCTGCCTTTGCCTTTCCCTCTGCCACCGGCCCGAAGGTAGTCCAGGATGGACTTGGTCTGGCAACCATTGACCATCTTCTCCAGCCGCTTGTCTTTTAGTTTGTTTCCCTTGAAGTTGATCTCCTTCAGCTTGGAGCAGTCGCTCAACTCGTAGGGGATGTCACTGAGCTTGTTGTTGGATAGGTCCAAAACCTGGAGAAGAACATTTCATATTTTTGTTGTCGTAGTTTATGTTATTACATTCAGTGTTACATGCATGTTACTACATTCAACTAAGATGAATAACCAAACAGGGCCTCATCCAGGTCTCAGTTGTCTCACAATCTGAAAGGCCTTGTGCCAGGAAAATGTCATGACAGTCTCAGGTCCGTTCAATACATTGTTGATGAGTAGAACTGAGAGGTATCTTGTCAATCATGACCATAATAATGCAGAAGGAATAGAAAACTTGCAATAATGCATATTTTAGGTAGCAGTACAATATATGATCCATCTATTTTATTCACAAACCTTTAGAGCAGAAAGCATGTGAACATTTCCACTCAGGTCTACAATGTCATTCTCAGAGGCGATGACAGTACTGAGGAGATCCAGGCGATAGAAGTCATCAGGGAACCGAGTGATGCCATTTTTTGAGATGTTGATGATGGAGAGCTTCGTGCAATGACACAGTCCATCTGGCAGTGACTCGATATTGTTGCAGCTCACGTTGAGGGTATTGAGCTCGCTTAGCTGGGTTATCTCATCTGGCAAAGCTTTCAGGTTGTTGACTGAAATGTCGAGGACTTTCAGTAACTTCAGATTTCCAATAGTTTTTGGAATAGAGGAAAGCTTATTCCTACAAACAATCAAGCTTGTAAGGGTGGTCAGATTTTTGATGTCTCCATGAATTTCTGTCAAACTAGGGCATTGGATGATTTCTAGGTAATTTAGGAGCTTGAGAGAATAGATAGTGGAACACAGCCCTCCATTCGAGGATATCTTCTCATCGATAACTGCACCTTGCAGGACCAGTTCGCGTCTCTTCTCTTTTGCGGCTTTCTCTATTTCTGGCCAATTCTCTTGAACATCCATGATGCTATACCAGACCCGGAAGAAAGCGAAGTCATGCCACCCGGAAATACTTGAGCACAGACTCTTTAAAACGTTTATATGCCAAATGGAAGACGCATTGAAACATGCAACCAGCAGTGGAGATATAAATGCACAGCGCACGTACAGACTGGACGCTCCAACATGTTTTTGAATGGATAGAAAATGTAACGGACTACAGTCCTTCGCGGTGAGACGATGGAGCTGCCCATGCGCACCGACGTGTACGAGTTGTTGTTAGCGGTGGTTATGGAGATGAAATGGGACATGAGCAAGCTGTATATTTTTTGGTTGCAATGTTCATGGTAAGATATACTTGATATATTAGTAGTAATACCATACTTTAATAGAAAATACTTTGTATTACAACTGTGGTTTTATTGTGCGTCAGGTGTCACTGTATTTATATTAATTCAACGAATTTTACAATTCTAAATAGGAAAACTGTAAATGTATTCCTTCCCACCGCAGGGACGTCAAACACAAACAATGCAATACCATAGGTAATAGTTTAGAGTATTTAAATGTATGCTACAGTATTTCACTTTTTTTGGGGGGGCATACATTCGACATTTGAAAATATTTTGGCAGAATGATATCCCAGGTTATCCAACACATCTATGCTAGATAGCTATATGGATCATCTGAATATTAGTATGTCAATTCATTGTAAAGTGTAGTTAGCTATCAATGTTTATCCAAATCCCAGGATGAAGATTTCTTCCATGGTTTATGAGCTTAGGTAGCAGCTTATTACAGTGTAGCCTATCTATTTGATAGTGAAAGGTCCTTCCGATAACTCAGGTGATATTCAGTGGTAGATTATGTTAATGTTTCTCCATATTTGATAGTGTGCAGCAGCAAGATGCCCCGGAAGATAGAATTCACGGTGGTCAGCTCCTTCGATCACGAAGATAACTTTAGTGCCAAGGAGCTGATGGTCCATGCACCTACTGTCAATGACTGGAGATCTGCCAGGTAGACACACACACACACACACACACACACACACACACGACAAGCGCACACACAGACACACACATAATTGTCTCGAAATTCTGCTCGGCTGAGGTAGAATACCAGAAATTAATGTAACCAAATAATGTAACAAAATGATGGGTTTTAATGGTACATTTACTAGGCCTACTGATTACACATGTAATGAGAAATTGATTTTAAAAAATCAAAGGGCAAACATTTCACTATTAAATAATTCATGTGCCACAAAGGAGCACATTCTGGAGATCTGAGTCCATGCATTCTGGAGAGAGACGCCCATATCTTCACCACACATCCCTCCCCTTCTTGTCTCAACATTTTTTTTAAATAATATCCTAGGCACATTATCTTAACACATTTAAGGTGCTTTTCACTGACAGCTGCAACTCAATAATCAGTTAGGCCTATTGCCACGCGAGGTGCCCAAATTGCTGGCTTCCCAAATAGGTATAGACCTATGCACTTGTGATTTGAAACAATCCACAGCAGAAGCCTGTATATAATGACGAGATGCTCATGTCTCCGCCCTAGCAATGCGAGTCCTTGTCCCAAAGGCGTGAATGCAGGCGACAAGCTTAGGTCTGCATATTATTACAGATTTTGGGGAGAGTGAGCCCTCTCGCTTTGCCTCTTCCTCTCTGCTGAAACTAGTGAGCGAAACAGTGGCCACTCTTGTCTTACTAAATGTAGCCCAGGTATCTAAAGCGGTACCGGAGCGCCAAGTGTAGGTCCAAGAGGCTTCTAAACAGCTTCTACCCCCAAGCCATAAGACTCCTGCACATCTAATCAAATGGCTACCCAGACTATTTCCATTGCCCCCCCCCCCCCCCTTTTACACTGTTTCTCCTCTCTGTTATTATCTATGCATAGTCACTTTAATAACTCTACTTACATGTACATATTACTTAAATTACCTCGACTAACCGGTGCCCCCGCACTTTGACTCTGTACCAGTACCCCCTGTATATAGTCTCGCTATTGTTATTTTACTGCTGCTCTTTAATTATTTGTTACTTTTATTTCTTAGTCATATTTCATTTTGGGGGGGTATTTTTTTTGGGGGGGGGGCATTTTTTAAACTGCATTGTTGGTTAGGGCTTGTAAGTAAGTATTTCACTGTAACCTGTTGTATTCGGCACATGTGACTAATAAAATTTGATTTGATGCTGCCTGGCCAGACCAAATATGACATGCCATACTCCTTATGTCCAGACAACATTAGATACTTGGTCTACACATACAGCGACAGAGGGGCGCTGTTTTGCTCCCGCGGATGCTTTATCTGAGATTGATGCGTCATTCTATTGGTGTGCGTCTTGGTCAAATAAATTATCAATATTTCAATATTTTATTTGGACGGGCAAGGAGGTACGGTAGGGCGGGCTCAGCCATACCGCCCTGGTACACCGTTACTACGTGTTTTACTTTTCTGTTATTTCTCTATGTTCTTTCTCTCTGCGTTGGTGGGAAGGGCCGGAAGTAAGCGTTTCACTGTTAGTCTACACCTGTTGTTTACGAAGTATGTGATGAATAAAATTTGATTTGACACACACACACGACACACACTCATGCTCAATCCCAAACCGGTTCCTTCCCCTTGGCCCTCCATTTGAGCGTTAACGCACAGCTCTGCTATATGCACAAATGTCCCAAAGCTGAGGGAGTGACAATTATCTAGGGTGTATGCTTAATAAGTGACACAAACAAATATTATAAACTGGGTGGTTCGAGCCCTTAATGCTGATTGGCTGACAGCCGTGGTCTATCAGACCGTATACCATGACAAAACAGTTATTTTACTGCTCTAATTACATTGGTAAACAGTTTATAATAGCAATAAGGCACCTCTCGGGGGTTTGTGATATATGGCCAATATACCACGGCTAAGGGCTGTGTCCTAGCACTCTGCGTTGCGTTGTGCATAAGAACAGCCCTTAGCCGTGGTATATTGGCCATATACCACACCCCCTCGGGGCCTTATTGCTTAAATATACACTGAGTGTACAAAACATTAGGAACTTTCATGACATAGACAAACCAGGTGAATCCAGGTCACAGCTATGATCCCTTATTAATGTCACTTGTTAAATCCACTCCAATCAGTGTAGGGGAGAAGACAGGTTAAAAGATTAGACAATTGAGACATGGATTGTGTATGTGTGCCATTCAGAGGGTGAATGGGCAAGACAAAATATTAAAGTGCCTTTGAATGGGGTATGGTAGTAGGTGCCAGGCTCATCGGTTTGAGTGTGTCAAGAACTGCAATGCTGCTGGGTTTTTCATGCTCAACAGTTTCTCGTGCATATCAAGAATGGTCCACTACCCAAAGGATATCCAGCCGACTTGACACACCTGTGGGAAGCATTGGAGTCAACATGGGCCAGCGTCCCTGTGGAATGCTTTCAACACCTTGTAGAGTCCATGCCCTGACGAATTGAGGCTGTTCTGAGGACAAAAGGGGGTGCAACTCAATATTAGGAAGGTGTTCCTAATGTCTTGTACACTGTGTATGAAGATAACTTTATCCCATTACTCAACAATATGAAAGCAGATCTATTTAAATGGAACAGTCTTCCCATAAATCTTACAGGTAGAATAAATGTCTTCAGAATGGCCTGGCTCCCAAAGGTTTTATATTTATTCTTGGTAATACCAATTACCCCTCCAAATTTATATGGGCAAATAACAGACTTTATATGGGCAAATACAACTCTGAATAGAAAGGGGAAGTTTTACATCTCCCCAAGTCTGAGGGTGGTTTTAACCTCCCAGACTTGGAATTGTATCATCTCGCCACCCAAGGCTTTTACTTGAGACATATTGTTAAATACACTAAAAAGGAACAATGGGTACATATTGAAGAAATGCGCATTCTCACCCCCAGAATCTTTTCTCATCTTCATAGTTAAGAACACTATAACAATATGGAAGAAAATGAAACGGATTCTACAAGAACCAATATCACTCCCAAAGAACACAACCCCATGGAACAATCATTGCATAGCTTTTCAGAATGTTCGCGATAAATTGGTCCATTTCGAAAACTAAAGGCATAGAAACCGTAAATGCCTTGGTAACAGGAAATACAATTATTTCAACGACAGAATTAAAAAGTGATTTTGGACTGACCATTGTAGATATTTTCAGATACGTGCAACTTAAAATAAATAAAATATTGATTTGTAATCTTCAGGGAATCCTATTTGAGTCAGAAAAATATATTCATATGATAGGTAAGATATACAAAACCTTGCAGAGAGCCAATCCAACTGACAATCTCTTAGGAAAAAATATAAACTATGAACATACAGTAACTAATGAAAACCAGGTAACAAAAATGTACGCTTAATCCAGTATAAACTAATGTATAGAATGTAACCCTAACCCAAAATTCACAAATTCTACAGCACAACGACAGAGTCACGTCGTAATTGTAAAACTAACAATGACTCAATAATTTATGTCTTCTAGGAATGTTATGAACTTGAAAGGTTCTGGCCAGAGTTCGAAAGTTGGCTGTCAGAAGTATTATAATGTAAATTTACTTCTAATCCATCTGTCTGCATATTTCGAGATGTCATATGCACACACTGGAGATAGGGGTGAGAACAGGTGGATCTGGGCAGAAGTGATGTTGATAAAAAAAATTGCCGTCTGTATGTTGTCTTTTGTATGTGTATGTTTTGTTTATTTAATAAAAAATAAATACAAATACAAATAAGTTCCAACCTCACTTGTTTCTTCCACAGGTTCTGTCCATACCCTCAGGAGGTCACTCTGCAGTTGGCAGGGCAGAGTCGGGTCCGTAAGATGCTGCTGCTGGCCCACCAGTACCTGATCTCAGGCAAGATAGAGTTCCACATCGGCGACAGACTACCAGAGGCCCACTCACCTAGTCTCTTTGGAACCCTCTGCAGATTAGGGTGTGTCAGTAGAATCAGCGAACAGAGATGTCTGACCAATACGTACAGGGGTCATATCCATTAGGCACCAAAAGGAAGAAAATGGACTGAAACAGGGAGGGACTACCTGAACTTGTCCCATAGAAAATGTGTGCCCTGATGTATATGCGTCTGGCTTACTTGGATGGAGCATCTAGCCTGGATGGCAGTCTGTTTCTGCTGTTCTCTATGTTGTTGTTGTAGTTATGATTCTATGGAGCATGGTGGTGGGAACACCAAGGTTGTAGGTTCAATTCCCACTTGACGCACATATAGTGATTAAACATGTTGAACTTCAGCATTGGTTATTGCTAAGTAACTATATTACTATTATGATATACACTGAGTGTACAAAACATTAGGAACACCTTCCTACTCTTGAGTTGCACCCCCTTTAGCTCTCAGAACAGCCCCAATTCATCGGGACATGGACACTACAAGGTGCCGAAAGCATTCCAGAGGGATGCTGGCCTATGTTGACTCCAATGCTTCCCACAGTTTCACCTGGATTCACCTGGTTAGTCTATGTCATGGAAAGAGCAGGTTTTCCAAAGGTTTTGTACACTCAGTGTGTAGGCCTACATTTTCATCATTTACTGCATTTTTGTTACAAGAAATGTCCACAGTAATAGGAATTGGTATGCAAATTTTGCCATAGGTATGTTTCTATATGTTTCTCTATGTTTGTCTATAGTCTGTTCACATGGATGCCATTGGAACTTACCTCCGGATAACCTTTCACAGAAACCATGTCAACCGCTGCAACCTTTACAACCAGGTACTCCACTATGTCACACTCACAGTCAATCATTACCTACCGGTACTACACATAAAGTAATTCCCCATAACCTGTTGATTGAACTTACATACTACCACATTCATATCATTTCATTGTTTATTAGATCTTTTTTTTATAGGATTTTGTTTATCATTTCAGGTTGCATTGGTTACTATAAATGTTTTGGGAGATTATGTGGATGGCAATGCTATTGACACAATTGTAAGTGGCTGCTCTTTAACATGTGTAGGTGTTCTTTCGTGTTTTATTTTACTGGATATTTAAGGTGCAGTACTACTGTGAAACACCAGATGGAGCTGCTGTGTTTGTGAGGCTGCCAATGTGAAGTCATTGGTTGTGTCCGAATACCCACACTAGTGTACTTAAGTGGGCGGCAGGTAGCCTAGCGGTTAAGAGCGTTGGGCCTGTAACCGAAAGGTCGCTGGTTCCAATCCCGAGCCGGCAAGGCGGAAAAATCAGCCGTTCTACCCTTGAGCAAGGTAGTCAACCCCAACAACAACTGCTCGGGCTCCGATGACGTCGATTATGGCAGCCCCCCCCGCACCTCTCTGATTCAGAAGGGTTGGGTTAAATGCGGAAGAGACATTTCGGGTTTAATGTATTGTTGTGCAACTTTCTTAAAAATAATGTTTTATAGTATGTTGACATTTTGAAAATAGTACTCTGAATGGATCATCTAATGTGCGATTGCATTGACTCCCACCATTTGTTCATTATGGTACAGCGCGTCACTTTATCTGATTATCAGCTGTACATAAGAAAATACGAGTGATTATTAAACGCCGAAATGTAGTACTCTAGTATGTGTATTCCGACACAGCCATTTACTTGAGACATGTTTTTATTGACATGACTGATTTCATGACTTGTCCATAAGCATTTAATCGAGGACAGTGAGTATAGCACATGAAGTGTTAGTCGATGGTACAGTAAAATCAAAAGCATTTTGTGCTTTATATGACTATAACCATATACACATTATAGGCCTACATTGATCTGCATATAATCATAGTTGATATTTCTGAATATTATTGATGTTATAATATGCGTCCATAATGTGTTTATGTAAAAAAAAAAAATATATAGAAAAACACATTTTCCACTGTTTATGTAACTGTGTGTCAGTGTATGTTTACAGTATGCACACAGACACCTGTTTTTCTTTTTGTTAGAGTGTTGCCTGGTTCCATGGTGGTCACTGTGTGTGCCTGTATTGCCGTGTGTGTGTCTGCCCTGACGGACGTGGGGCAGGAATGTGGTAATCAGACTCAGAGGGCAGAGTAATCACAGAGGAGGCCGTAGCCAGTGTAATCAGATAGACCTGCGGACGGACAGCCCCTGGAGGAGAGTGGCCCAGCTCCGGGTTGAAGTTTCCCCTTGCTGCAGATCCAAGATCAGCTTCCCCTCCCCAAGCCTAACCTTAACCATTAATTAGGAAAATGCTAAACTGACCAAAGATCAGCATCTAGGGGCAACTTCACCCTACAACGAGTGGTCCAGCCTTACCTCTCCAACACACAGGAAGGCAGATTCCACAGGACAAGCTCCACATTGTTGCTCTCTAATCCCACGCTTAAGCACCTCCACCATGGCCACAGTGTTAGCTGGCCTGGTTATCTCTCAGAGCTTTAGTGTTCTCACTGTTCCATGTATGTTGTGATTGTACAGATGAAACCTATAGAGTGACATATTTAAGAGTATGGAGTGCTGCATGCAGTACTAGTTCTGGTCATATCATTGAGATGTGTAGATGTACATGAATTGACGAGACTACTTGTGGTAGATCACCTATCTCTGATGACTTGCCTCATCTATTATATACAGAGTTGAGTAGTCCTCATATCAAGTCCATGTTACTGTTAGTTCTCTAATTTACTAGAAAATAAAGGAAAGCCGCACACTCTAAGAGCTCAGATGCAAAAATTTAATCACCAACGTTTCGACAGCGAAGCTGTCTTCATCAAATTTTTGCATCTGAGCTCTTAGAGTGTGCGGCTTTCCTTTATTTTCTAGTGTTCTACTCCGCTAGCCAGCACCTCGCCTTTAAAGGTGTGCGTTTCTTTTTTCTAGATAGTTCTCTAATTTACAACTAGAATATGCCCCATTTGGGTTTCCATAATAATGAGTCAGTTGGTTGTGATTGTTGTGTTTTACTGAGCAGATGACCTGTGCCTTTTGGCTGTGTGTTTTGAGGCCTGTCATTGAGAGAGGTTAATTGTACCTCTGTTTGCCCACAGCTAAGCAGAGAGAAGCTGATTGAGCACTACCTTAACAGCAGTCAGCATGTGACCGCCTTGGTTGCAACATACATGGGGTAGGGTTGAAGGCTCATTGGCCTGTGAAGTGCTTTGTGACAATGCTGTTTAATAAAAAATAAAAAAACATTAGCCTGGAAGTTGACATGATTGCGACTAGAGGTCTTCACGGGTCCACCCGAACCCGAGTACCTGAGACCCGCCCCGGGACACAAGCGGGCCCGGGTCCAAAATTGTTACTTTTCCCTCGGTTTGATTGTCATCGGGGCTATGTAACTACAGCTGATAGACCCGAATGGACCCGACCACGGCTCTGCATAGCCTGTAGCATATTTATTTTACGCTAATTTGGTGAATTCATTGACTTATAGAAGGGCTAGCCAACATATAAAGACAGTTTCATTAATCAGAAGAGCAACTTGGCGTATAAACATTGTCAGTCGGGTACGAGAAGACCTCTAATCACCACTGTTTGCCAGTTCAATTGTTATGTTTTTCTCTTTAGCTTGGGCTACAGTCTGTTAATATAAATGGCTAACGTAGAAGCCCAGCAATCCAGGCTAAAGAGAAACACAAATTACACTTAAATTGGAAAAGTTGTCAAATAGTCACTCTGAAATGTATAAAAAAAAAGCAATATCCCATAGATGAAAAAAATGAAAAACATCAACAACATGTAAATGACTGTACTAACAATAATCTGTACAGAATATTTGTTTACCTAATCACACAATATCAGGTAATATTTTGAATACCTAATTTGGCTAATAGGGGTACCTAATAATCTACAAGTGTAAACCGAGGCTACAGTATGTTCTATGCATTAAAAGCGTCTCTATCCCATTGTGTCTTTCAGTAAGTGTGAGTCCATCTCTCCTCTGGATGACCTGGCTTTTGACATGTATCAGGACCCCGAAATAGCCCACATCATCCACCTACTGGATGACAATAAGCAGGAGATGGTCCGTCAGGAGAGATAAGAGTTCGCCAAAACACTCAAGCAGGCTATCGCTGACCTGCAAAAGGTGCTTCTAGGGTCTTTCGGTGTGGAAATTGAATAAAAATACCCAATACCCCATTTCCCCTTGGAACTTGTGTGTATCTGAAAATATGTATTGCATAGTTAGATATACATTGTAGAATATTAGTGAAGACATCAAAACTATGAAATAACACATATGGAATGAAGTAGTAACCAAAAAACTGTTAAACAAATCAAAAGGTATTTTATAATTGAGATTCTTCAAAGTAGCCACCCTTTTACTTGATGACAGCTTTTCACACTCTTGGCATTTTCTTAACCAGCTTCATTAGGTAGTCATCTGGAATACATTTCAATTAACAGGTGTGCGTTGTTAAAAGTCAAAAGGCAAAAACCATCAAGCACTATTATGAAACTGGCTCTCATGAGGACCGCCACAGGAAAGGAAGACTCAGAGTTTCCTCTGCTCCAGATGATAAGTTCATTAGAGTTAACTGAACCTCAGATTGCAGCCCAAATAAATGCTTCACAGAGTTCAAATAACAGACACATCTCATCATCAACTGTTCAGTGGAGACTGTGTGAATCAGGCCTTCATGGTCGAATTCCTGCAAAGAAACCACTACTAAAGGACACCAATATGAAGAAGAGACTTGCTTGGGCCAAGAAACACGAGCAATGGACATTAGACCGGTGGAAATCTGTCCATTGGTCTGATAAGTCAAAATCGTCTGTCCTCGATTGCAACACTTACTACCGAGTTCCAAACTGCCTCTGCAAGCAACATCAGAGCAATAACTGTTCGTCGGGGGCTTCATGAAATGGGTTTCCATGGCCGAGCAGCCACACACAAGCCTAAGATCACCATACGCAATGCCAAGCGTCAGCTGGAGGGTTGTAAAGCTCGCCGCCATTGGATTCTGGAGCAGTGGAAACACATTCTCTGGAGTGCTGAATCACGCTTCATCATTAGGCAGTCCAGCAGACGAATCTGGGTTTGGTGGATGCCAGGAGAACGCTACCTGCCCGAATGCATAGTGCCAACTGTAAAGTTTTGGTGGAGGAGGAATAATGGTCTGGGGCTGGTTCTCATGGTTCGGGCTAGGCCCCTTAGTTCCAGTGAAGGGAAATCTTAACATAACAGCGTACAATGACATTCTAGACGATTCTGTGCTTCCAACTTTGTGGCAATAGTTTGGGGAAGACCCTTTCTTGTTTCAGCATGACAATGCCCCCGTGCACAAGCGAGGTCCATAAAGAAATGGTTTGTCGGGATCGGTAGGGAAGAATTTGACTGGCCTGCGCAGAGCGCTGCCCTTAACCCCATCAAACACCTTTGGGATGAATTGGAACACCGACTGTGAGCCAGGCCTAATCGCCCAACATCAGTGGCCGACCTCACTAATGCTCTTGTGGCTGACTGGAACCAAGTCCCCGCAGCAATATTCCAGCATCTAGTGGAAAGCCTTCCCAGAAGATTGGAGGCTGTTATAGCAGCATAGGGGGGACCAACTCCATATTAATGCCCATGATTCTGGAATGAGATGTTTGGTGAGCAGGTATCCACATACTTTTGGTCATGTAGTGTAGAGAAGCTAGCATTGCATTACAAATGTACACATAAAGTATACTCAAAATATAGTCGTTGAATTCATCTTTTGACTTTTTCACTTCCTTATTGATTTGCAATTTTGCAGTCTGATTTTGTCTGTGTCTGTAATCGTAGTCATTAAACATTGTTCAGATTTCTGTCACCAACCACCTATGTGTACGCGGTCGTCATACCAACCATGAATACTTAATAAGCACAACAGCTGCGGTGAAGGCCAGTGAGTGTTTTTTCTTTGTTGTGACAAACCAGACGCTAGCCTGTAACCAAAGAACGGTTTCTTCCCAACCCAAAAGCCTCTTAGCATTGCATACACTGCTGTTGCCAAGGTGATCTAGCCGAAACTCTCTCCATAGCCCCTTGATTGCATAACTCACACCTATGCAGGATTGATAGAAAAATATATTACTACATATTGTCACATACTTGAAATATGTCTACTACTAATTGTCTGTCACATTAGTAGCTAATGCAGTAGACTTATATAAATATATGTGTTACCTGGCACCGACTAGCAAGCTCCCTCAGTTCTATGAAATTTCCCAGTAAAATGACACATTGGACTTACTGGAACCTATGGGCTGTGTCCAAAATGGCAGGCTATTCATTATGTAATGCACTACTTTTGACCAGAACCCCATGGGCCCTGGTCAAAAGTAGTGCACTATGAAGTAAATACAGTGCCTTGCGAAAGTATTCGGCCCCCTTGAACTTTTCGACCTTTTGCCACATTTCAGGCTTCAAACACAAAGATATAAAACTGTAATTTTTTGTGAAGAATCAACAACAAGTGGGACACAATCATGAAGTGGAACGAAATGTATTGGATATTTCAAACTTTTTTAACAAATAAAAAACTGAAAAATTGGGCGTGCAAAATTATTCAGCCCCCTTAAGTTAATACTTTGTAGCGCCACCTTTTGCTGCGATTACAGCTGTAAGTCGCTTGGGGTATGTCTCTATCAGTTTTGCACATCGAGAGACAGACATTTTTGCCCATTCCTCCTTGCAAAACAGCTCGAGCTCAGTGAGGTTGGATGGAGAGCGTTTGTGAACAGCAGTTTTCAGTTCTTTCCACAGATTCTCGATTGGATTCAGGTCTGGACTTTGACTTGGCCATTCTAACACCTGGATATGTTTATTTGTGAACCATTCCATTGTAGATTTTGCTTTATGTTTTGGATCATTGTCTTGTTGGAAGACAAATCTCCGTCCCAGTCTCAGGTCTTTTGCAGACTCCATCAGGTTTTCTTCCAGGATGGTCCTGTATTTGGCTCCATCCATCTTCCCATCAATTTTAACCATCTTCCCTGCCCCTGCTGAAGAAAAGCAGGCCCAAACCATGATGCTGCCACCACCATGTTTGACAGTGGGGATGGTGTGTTCAGGTTGATGAGCTGTGTTGCTTTTACGCCAAACATAACGTTTTGCATTGTTGCCAAAAAGTTCGATTTTGGTTTCATCTGACCAGAGCACCTTCTTCCACATGTTTGGTGTGTCTCCCAGGTGGCTAGTGGCAAACTTTAAATGACACTTTTTATGGATATCTTTAAGAAATGGCTTTCTTCTTGCCACTCTTCCATAAAGGCCAGATTTGTGCAGTATACGACTGATTGTTGTCCTATGGACAGAGTCTCCCACCTCAGCTGTAGATCTCTGCAGTTCATCCAGAGTGATCATGGGCCTCTTGGCTGCCTCTCTGATCAGTCTTCTCCTTGAATGAGCTGAAAGTTTAGAGGGACGGCCGGGTCTTCGTAGATTTGCAGTGGTCTGATACTCCTTCCATTTCAATATTATCGCTTGCACAGTGCTCCTTGGGATGTTTAAAGCTTGGGAAATCTTTTTGTATCCAAATCCGGCTTTAAACTTCTCCACAACAGTATCTCTGACCTGCCTGGTGTGTTCCTTGTTCTTCATGATGCTCTCTGCGCTTTAAACGGACCTCTGAGACTATCACAGAGCAGGTGCATTTATACGGAGACTTGATTACACACAGGTGGATTCTATTTATCATCATTAGTCATTTAGGTCAACATTGGATCATTCAGAGATCGTCACTGAACTTCTGGAGAGAGTTTGCTGCACTGAAAGTAAAGGGGCTGAATAATTTTGCACGGCCAATTCTTCAGTTTTTTATTTGTTAAAAAAGTTTGAAATATCCAATACATTTCGTTCCACTTCATAATTGTGTCCCACTTGTTGTTGATTCTTCACAAAAAATTACAGTTTTATATCTTTTTGTTTGAAGCCTGAAATGTGGCAAAAGGTCGAAAAGTTCAAGGGGGCCGAATACTTTCGCAAGGCACTGTATGGTGCCATTTGGGATACCAGCTAGTAAACATTAACGATTCCATCCATGTAATACCGTGATGCTCTGGGGGCATGGCAATGACCTGTTGCATAGTAACCACAATTTAAGGAGTACTTAACTATTTTTATTTCATATGCGGTCCTGTTGAACAACATAATATATAGTTTGACATCTGGGCCTTTGGTCGTCCATTCATGGACATCAAAATATTTAAACACAAAAAAATAACCTTTGAAAACCACTCTCTCTTTATCCATTCATGTGCCTCCTTCCTTCTCCATCTGTCCCCATGTGTGACTGGGCTAGGTAGGAGAATGCCTGGGCCGATCCAACGTGGAGAAGCGCTGTGCCATAGAGAAGGAGGACTGTGACACGGCCAAGAAGAAGAAGGAGCAGATGGAGGAGTACAGGATGACAGTGTACCATCATCTGGAGGTCCACAACCTACTGGACATGGGCATGGTCAGCAGCTCTATGTGGCTTTTTGGGTCATTTCAATAGTTGTGACTGGGAACTTAAGTTAATGCCTTGTTTTGTTAATTTATCTTACTTCCCGAGCCCTTATCACAGTCAAGACAGACCTACAGTACAGCACCTTCAGAAAGTATTCAAACCCCTTTACTTTTCCCACATTTTGTTGTGTTACTGCCTGAATTTAAAATTGGCCTACACACAATACCCCATCATGTAAAAGTGCAATTATGTTGCCAGAAATTTTTACAAATTAATAATTAATTAAAAAAATTAAGCTGAAATGTCTTGAGTCGATATGTATTCAAACCCTTTGTTATGGCATGCCTAAATAGGTTCAGGAGTTAAACATGTCCTTAATAAGTCACATAATAAGTTGCATTGACTCACTCTGTATGCAATAATAGTGTTTAACATGATTTTTGAATGACTACCTCATCTCTGTACCCCACACATACAATTATCTGTAAGGTCCCTCAGTTGAGCAGTGAATTTCAAACATGATTCAACCACAAAGACCAGGGAGGTTTTCCAATGCCTCGAAAAGAAGGGCACCTATTGGTAGATGGGTAAAAAAAAACATCCCTTTGAGCATGGTGAATTACACTTTGGATGGTGTATCAACACACCCAGTCACTACAAAGTTACAGGCATCCTTCATGAGGGATTTCACCATGAGGCCAATGGCGACTTTAAAACAATTACAGATTTTTCAGAAGTTTCAAGTCTGTAAAAGATCACTGTAATAACCCCATTACACTTAACACACTCAAAGTATGGAGGTCAGTTCAACATTTCCTGGGAAGGTCCAAACTAACCTCTGCTCTTACCCCAATTCATAACAACCCAGATTTTGGTCCAGGATTGCTGGATGCTGGCTTTAACTTTTGGCTTAATAAGGTCATACGCAGACTAAATGACTTATTTGCTGATAAGATTTTATTGTCATTTGAGCAGATGGTCGAGAAATATCGACTCCCAAAGCAGGACTTTTTCCGCTTCCTACAAGTAAGACATTATATTCTGAAGAGCACCAGCTTAATTGGCAACCCTGATATGTCTGTCATTGAAAGAATGCTTTTTTTCCCACAAAGGAAAATGTCTGTAAGTGTGTTTTATGATGCTTTAAGGTCCTTTTCTGATGTCGACACACAGAGGATGAAACAAGTGTGGGAGAAAGAATTGTCTGTTACTATTGACAAAGAGATGTGGGAGGACATTTGGAAATATGCAAAAACAATATCTATATGTAATCGTACTAGAGCAATTCAATTAAGAATAATACACAGATTGCATATATCCCCAAATCGCAGACATGCTTTTAGCCCCTCTTCCTCCTCTCCTCAGTGTCTTAAATGTAAAACTGATACAGGCACCCTAACACATTGTTTATGGTCATGTACCAAAATACAAAGATACTGGTCTGGTGTTCTGCAAGAAATTGAAAAGATCCTAGGGGTTGATCTAGAATTGGACCCAGTTTCTCTACTGTTAGGTCTCCCCAGTAGGCATGTAACTTCTGTGGGTAAGAGGAGGCTTTACAACATCCTTACCTTCGCAGCGAGGAAAAACATCCTTTTACAGTGGATTAGTGATAAGGTTCCTTCTATTAAAGATTGGCATAAGATACTATTTCAATGGGTGCCACTGGAATATCTGACATGTACATTGCATTCTAAGACAGATCAGTTCTACAAAGTATGGGAACCTTACCTAAATTACCTAGAACCTGAAGTATCAGCTATTATGCTGCAAGGATTCTCTTAGAATGGTGGTGATCTATGCATTTCAGAGTTACACTGTACGTTCCATGTGGGGAACCTAACTTCTTGGTTTAAACGGAGCTTTTTTGTTTTTAATTTCTGTTTGAATGTTTGTTTAAAATGTATGTATTGAGAGACGCAATGATGGGGATGGGGTAAGAGAAGCGCTGAGCGGGGAGAGGAAAATGGTGTGTGTGTGTGTGTGTGTGTGTGTGTGTATATATGTGTGTGTGTGTGTGTGTGTGTGTGTGTGTGTGTGTGTGTGTGTGTGTGTGTGTGTGTGTGTGTGTGTGTGTGTGTGTGTGTGTGTGTGTGTATGTATGTGTGTACGTGCGTACGTGCATGCATACATACATGCATACATACAGGTATGTGTAAGTGAGTGCTGTTTTTTTGCTTTGTCTTTGTTGTTGTATCTCTTAATATGGGTGAAAATTGTGAAACTCCAATAAAAATACTGTTTCAAAAAAATAAAAAAATTACAGAGCTTATTGGCTGTGATAGGATCAAACTGAGGATGGATCAACAACATTGTAGTTACGCCACAATACTAACCAAGTTGACAGAGTGAAAAGAAGGAAGCTTGTACAGAATAAAAATATTTAAAAACTTGCATCCTGTCCTCAACAAGGACCTAAAGTAATACTGCAAAAAATGTGGCGAAGCAATTCACTTTTTGTCCTGAATAAAAACAAAAAACTGTTTGGGCCAAATCAAATACAACACATTACTGAGTACCACTCTCCATATTTTCAAGCATAGTGGTGTCTGCATCATGTTATGGATATGCTTGTAACAGTTAAGGACTGGGGAGTTTTTCAGGATGAAAGACAAATAGAATGGAGCTAAGCACAGGCAAAATCTTAGAGGAAAACCTGGTTCAGTCTGCTTTCCACCAGAAGATGGTGAATGTTCCTGAGTGGCCAAGTTACAGTTTTGACTTAAATCTACTTGAATATCTATGGCAAGACCTGAAAATGGTTATCTAGCAATGATCAACAACCAATTTGACAGTGCTTGAAGAATTTTGAAAAGAATAATGGGCAAATGTTGCACAATCCAGGTATGGAAAGCTCTTAGAGATTTAACCAGAAAGACTAACAGCTATAATCACTGCCAAAGGTGCTTCTACAAAGTATTGACTCAGGGGTGTGAATAGTTATGTAAGTTAGATATTTATGTTTTACCAATTTTTTTTAATAAAAACATTTCTAAAAACATGCTTTCACTTTGTCATTATGGAGTATTGTGTGTAATTGAATACATTTTGAATTCAGGCTGTAACACGAGAAAATGTGGAATAAGTCGTGGGGTATGAATACTTTCTGAAGGGACCGTACGTATGCTATAGTAAAAAGCATGATGTAATATATAAAATAGAACAGAATATTTTTCCAAATGACAAAAACTTGCCAGTGCTAAGTGATCCGCATCTTGTGTCTGGAACAGTTATTCTCAAAGAGTGATCATTTGAAGCGAGTTGGAAGACAATTTTTTCAAGGTTACAAACCAAAATTGATCTTCTTTTCGATATACTGACATTCGATTTATACTGAACAAAAATATAATCGCAACATGCAACCATTTTTTGGATTTTACTGAGTTTAAGTTCAAATAAGGAAATCAGTCAATTTAAATAAATAAATTTGGCCCTATTCTATGGATTTAACCTTACTGGGAATACAGATATCCGTTGGTCACACATACCTTAACAAAAAGGTGGGGTCTTGGATCAGAAAACCAGTCAGTATCTGGTGTGGCCACCATTTTCCTCATAGCGTGACACATCTCCTTCACATAGAGTTGATCAGGCTTTTGATTGTGGCCTGTGGAATGTTGTCCCACTCCTCTTCAATGGCTGTGCAAAGTTTCTGGATATTGTCAGGATCTGGAACACGCTGTCGTACATGTCGATCCAGAGCATCCCAAACATGCTCAATGGGTGACATGTCTTGTAAGTATGCAGGGACTGGGACATTTTCAGCCTCCAGGAATTGTGTACAGATCCTTGCATTATCATGCTGAAACATGTTGTGATGGCAGCGGATGAATGGCACGACACTGGGCCTCGTCACAGTATCTCTGTGCATTCAAACTGCCATCGATAAAATGCAATTGTGTTCATTGTCCGAAACTTATGCCTGCCCATACCATAACCTCACTACCACCATGGGGTTCACAACGTTGACGCAAACCGCTAGCCCACACAACGTCATACACATGGTCTGTGGATGTAAGGCTGGTTGGAGCTGGCATATAGTAGAGAAAATAACATTACATTTTCTGTCATGGCAACAGCTATGTTGTCATTCCTTCAGTCAGCATGCCAATTGCACGTTCCCTCAAAACTTGAGAAATCTGTGGCATTGTGTTGTGTGACAAAACTACACATTTTAGAGTGGCCTTTTTTTGTCCCCAGCACAAGGTGCACCTGTGTAATGATCATGCTGTTTAATACATTTTTTGATAAGCCTCAGGTGGGGATTATCTTGAAAAAGGAGAAATGGTTACTATCAGGGATGTAAACAAATTTGTGCACAACATTTTAGAGAAATAAGCTTTTTGTGCGTATGGAAAATTCCGGGGATCATTTATTTCAACTCATGAAACATGGGACCAACACTTTGCATGTTCCATTTATATTTTTGTTCAGTGTAGTTTATTATGCCTGTTTTGGGAATTTTCCAAATGGATTAGCAATTCCACTTAAAAGGAAATTTAGGGAGAAGAACTGTGTGATGCTTGGCTTGGAACACTAGAGTCAGCAAATTAGCATTGTCTTCTAGAAGACATAAACATTTTCAGGCCCAAGTTTCACTTGCCCGTTTGTGCAGCCACAAAGCACATTCCACCAAATAGTTTTACAGTATGTGAAAAAAAAGTGATCTTTGGTTAAAGTTTTGAGTTTTGATGTCTGTTCGAGTACTCAATTACTCATGACCATCCCTAACACTGGGGCCCTCCTTTTAAACTGCAGAGGTGTTTGGAACGATCAAACATGGGATTATGACCAAGCGTTTATATGGTTTACTCACCAGTGTGACCACAGACAGATTGAGTTTCACAATTTAATTAAAAGTGTGAAACAGTTGGGTGACTTTAGCGTGTGCCAACCTGGCTGGAAGGCTCGGCTTTTAGCCTTTTACAGAACAGGAGTATTGTGTCAGTTGGCTGGCAGAGTTGTACTTGGAATAGATATTATACCTTGGCTCTTCATAGAGGGAGTACTATAAATCATGATACATTCAATGACATTATAGTTAATGAAAGCCACATTTGTTTTAGTAGATCATCTAATCCAGTGGTTCTCAATCCTGGTCCTGGGTTTTTGCCCTAGCACTACACACTTGATTCAAATCATCAAAGCCTGATGAGGAGTTGTTGATTTGAATCACGTGTGTAGTGCTAGGGAAAAAACAAAAATGTGCACCCCTTTGGGTCCCCAGGACCAGAATTGAGAACCACTGATCTAATCAATCAATCTTTTCAAGAGGACTTTCTTTCACCAGTCTTTCCAGCTCAGTCTGTTTGGTCTATTACATGATCTGTTTCTCTTGAACACTGTACATTTCTCAACGCTTGAGATATCTTGGTGTAATAAATGTAAACATGCTTAAATATTCTATCTAAATCTATATAGAAACATTATCTAAACTAATCTCTCTGCCTTAATCTTTGGATCAAATTTTCCACAACAACATGAATTAAACAAAAGTTATACATTTGACATTGGTGTCCCATTGAATGACTGTATTCACAGCTCACCGCCCTGCCTTATGACAAGAGACCCCTACCTGCTCTGCAGAGGAAGGGGGAGACAGCCCAGAGCCAGCCTGAGGAGTCCCCTCTCCGCTGGTCACCACCCTCCATAGCCCTGGGTTGACAGGGGAGCCTGAGCTCCTCACAGAGGGAGCCCAGAGAGAGGCCAGCATCCCAATTGAGGTGTATGGAGACAGACTGGTGAGATAAATACACGCAAGCACGTATGCATGCACGCACAAACACACACAATCACGCACGCACACACGAATACAGACAGAAAAACACAGACAGAAAAACAGAGACCTTGCATGATGTGTGTCTCGTACTATGAAACAAAGATACATTATATAAAGAATGACAGTAAAAAGCTTTGGGGCACCTTAAATTACATTTTGGGGAAAAAAGCCAACTCGGCTCCTTCATTCATTGAATCACATGGCCCATTCATCACAAAGCCCACTGATATTGCCTACTACTTTAATGACTTTTTCATTGGCAAGATAATAAAACTTAGGGATGACATGCCAGCAACAAACGCTGACACTACATATCCAAGTATAATTCTGAAATACAAGAATTGTACAGTGTAGAAGAGGTGAAAAACTATTGTTGTCCATCAACAATGACAAGCCACCGGGGTCTGACAATCTGGATGGAAAATTACTGAGGATAATAGCAGACGATACTGCCACTCCTATCTTCAATTTAAGCCTAATAGAGTGTGCCCTCAGGCCTGGAGGGCAGCTAAAGTCATTCCGCTGCCCAAGAATAGTAAAGCCCCCTTTACTGGCTCAAATAGCTGACCAATCAGCCTGTTACCAACCCTTAGTAATCTTCTGGAAACAATTGTGTTTGACCAGATACAATGCTATTTCACAGTAAACAAATTGACAACAGAATTTCAGCATGCTTATAGGGAAGAACACTCAACAAGCACAGCACTTACACAAATGACTGATGATTGACTGAGAGAAATTGATGATAAAATAATTGTGGGGGCTGTCTTGTTAGACTTCAGTGCAGCTTTTGACATTATCAATCATAGTCTGCTGCTGGAAAAACAGATGTGTTATGGCTTTACACCCCCTGCTTTAATGTGGATAAAAAGTTACTTGTCTAACAGAACACAGAGGGTATTCTTTAATGGAAGCCTCTCAAATATAATCCAGTTAGAATCAGGAATTCCCCAGGGTAGCTGTTTAGGGCTCTTGCTTTTTTAAATTTTTACTAACGACATGAGTAAAGCCAGAGTGTCTTTCTATGTGGATGACTCAACACTATACTCGTCAGCTACTACAGCGACTGAAATGACTGCAACACTCAACAAAGAGCTGCAGTTAGTTTCAGAGTGGATGGCAAGGAATAAGTTAGACCTAAATATTTCTAAAACTAAAAGCATTGTATTTGGAACAAAACACTCACTAAACCCTAAACCTCAACAAAATGTTGTAATAAATAATGTAGAAATTGAGCAAGTTGAAATGACTGAACTGCTTGGAGTAACCCTACATTGTAAACTCTCATGGTCAAAACATATTGATGCAGTTGTCAGAATGCTCAAGGAAGCAGGAGGGTTGAAGTCAGGCGCAGGAGACACAAGTCCGTGAACACTCGTTTTTAATAAACAATCCACACTTGCCAAAAACAGGGGGTAGGGCAGGGCAAGGTAAAACAAATACCCATAAACAGCCCGAACACAGCGTAGGGACGCAGCCCAAAACACACTGCCACAAACCCACAGGCAGAAGGGAAAAAACACCTGTTCCCCAGACGTACAACCTGACGAAAATAATCACGCACAAACACAGACATACCTTGCTAGACTAAATAATCCCCCTACTAATAACTAAACCAAAACAGGTGCGTGCCTACCTAGACCTACCCAACAGAAAGTGAAACAAAAAGGATCGATGGCAGCTAGTAGGCCGGCGACGACGACCGCCGAGTGCCGCCCGGTCGAGGAGGGGCGCCACCATCCGTCGGTGTCGTGACAGTACTCCCCCCCTGACGCGCGGCTTCCACAGTGCGCCGACGCCGGCCTCGAGGACGCCCCAGGTGGCAAGGCGCAGGGCGATCTGGATGGAGGCTGTGGAACTCCCGGATGAGCGCTGGGTCCAATATGTCCTCCACCGGTACCCAGCACCTCCCCTCCGGGCCGTACTCCTCCCAGTCCACGAGGTACTGCAGGCCCCTCGCCCGGCGTCTGGAGTCCAAGATGGACCGGACTGTGTACGCCGGGGGCCCCCCGATGTCCAAGGGGGGTAGAGGGACCTCCCGCACCTCATTTTCCTGCAGCGGACCAGCTACCACCGGCCTGAGGAGAGACACATGAAACGAGGGGTTAATGCGATAATAAGAAGGAAGTTGTAATCTGTAACACACCTCGTTTATTCTCCTCAGGACTTTAAATGGCCCACAAACCACGGACCCAGCTTCCGGCAGGGCAGGCAGAGGGGCAGGTTCCGGGTCGAGAGCCAGACTCTCTCCCCTGGGGTAAACACGGGGGCCTCACTGCGGTGCCGGTCAGCGCTCGCCTTTTGTCGTTCCCTGGCTCGTTCCAGAGATTCCTGAACAGCGTCCCAGGTCTCCCTAGAGCGCTGAACCGTCTCCTCTACCGCAGGGGCTTCTGTCTGGCTCTGATGCCATGGCCCCAGGACCGGCTGATAACCCAACACACATTGGAACGGCGACATGTTGGTAGAGGAGTGGCGCAAAGAGTTCTGAGCCATTTCGGCCCATGGCACGAACCTTGCCCACTCCCCTGGCCTGTCCTGGCAGTAGGACCGTAGAAACCTGCCCACTTCCTGATTTACCCTTTCTACCTGCCCATTACTTTCAGGGTGAAACCCTGAGGTCAAACTGACCGAAACCCCCAGTCGCTCCATAAACGCCCGCCACACTCGGGACGTAAGCTGGGGGCCTCGATCTGAGACGATAGCCTCGGGCACCCCGTAGTGCCGGAAGACGTGGGTGAATAAGGCTTCCGCGGTCTGCAGGGCCGTAGGAAGACCGGGTAAAGGAAGCAGACGGCAGGACTTAGAGAACCGGTCCACAACGACCAGGATCGTGGTGTTGCCCTGAGACGGCAGGAGATCGGTCAGGAAATCCACCGCCAGGTGGGACCATGGTCGCTGTGGAACCGGGAGGGGCTGTAATTTCCCTCTAGGCAGGTGCCTGGGAGCCTTACTCTGAGCGCACACCGAACAGGAGGAGACATAGTGCCTCACGTCCCTCACCAAGGTGGGCCACCAGTATCTACCACTAAGACCACACACTGTCCGCTCAACCCCTGGGTGACCCGAGGAGGGAAGCGTGTGCGCCCACCGAATCAGACGATCGCGAACACCGAGCGGAACGTACTTACGACCCACTGGACACTGAGGAGGAGTAGGCTCCGTCTGTAACGCCCGCTCGATGTCCGCGTCCACCTCCCAGACCACCGGTGCCACCAGGCAGGAGGCTGGAAGTATGGGAGTGGGATCGGTGGACCGTTCCTCGGCGTCATGGAGACGAGACAGTGTGTCGGCCTTAGTGTTCCGGGAACCTGGGATATACGAGATGTTAAACTGAAATCTAGTAAAGAACATCGCCCACCTGGCTTGACGCGGGTTCAGTCTCCTCGCCGCCCGGATGTACTCCAGATTGTGGTGGTCTGTCCAGATGAGAAAAGGGTGACGCGCCCCCTCAAGCCAATGTCTCCACACCTTCAGGGCTCTGACCACAGCCAACAACTCCCTGTCCCCCACATCATAGTTACACTCCGCCGGGCTCAACTTCCTAGAGAAGAAGGCGCAGGGGCGGTGCTTGGGGGGGGGGTGCCCGAGCGCTGGGATAGCACGGCTCCTACCCCAGCCTCGGACGCGTCCACCTCCACTATGAAGGGCAAAGAGGGATCCGGATGCGCCAGCACTGGAGCGTCGGTGAACAAAACCTTCAGACGACTAAAGGCCCTGTCCGCCTCCGCTGACCACCGCAACCGCACCGGGCCCCCCTTCATCAGTGAGGTAATGGGAGCCGCCACCTGCCCAAAGCCCCGGATAAACCTCCGGTAGTAATTGGCAAATCCCAAAAACCGCTGCACCTCCTTCACCGTGGTGGGAGTCGGCCAATTACGCACGGCTGATATGCGGTCACATTCCATCACTACCCCTGATGTGGAAATGCGATACCCCAAGAAAGAGACGGCTGGTTTGGAAAACTCACATTTCTCAGCCTTGACGTATAGGTCATGCTCCACCAGTCGCCCAAGCACTTTACGCACCAGAGACACATGCTCGGAGCGTGTAGCGGAGTAGACCAGAATGTCATCGATGTACACCACTACACCCTGACCGAGCAGGTCCCGGAGAATCTCGTCCACAAAGGATTGGAAGACTGCGGGAGCATTCTTTAACCCATACGGCATGACGAGGTACTCATAATGGCCAGATGTGGTACTAAATGCAGTTTTCCACTCGTCCCCTCCTCGGATACGCACCAATTTATATGCACTCCTGAGATCCAATTTCGTGAAGAAGCGCGCCCCGTGAAATGACTCTATCGCCGATGCGATGAGAGGTAGTGGGTAACTGAAACCCACTGTGATGGCATTTAGACCTCTATAGTCAATGCACGGGCGCAGACCTCCCTCCTCCTTCTTCACAAAAAAGAAGCTCGAGGAGACGGGTGAGTTAGATGGCCGAATGTATCCCTGCCTCAAAGACTCAGTGATGAATGTTTCCATAGCCGCTGTTTCTTCCTGAGACGGGATAAACGTGACTACGAGGAAGTGCAGCGCCCACCTGGAGGTTTATCGCACAGTCTCCTCGTCGATGAGGTGGTAATTGGGTCGCCTTCGTTTTACTGAAGGCGATAGCCAAATCGGCATACTCTGAGGGAATGTGCACGGTGGAGACTTGGTCTGGACTCTCCACCGTAGTCGCACCGATGGAAACTCCTATGCACCTGCCCGAGCACTCATTTGACCACCCCTTAAGAGCCCTCTGTCCCCACGAAATCTTAGAGTTGTGAGTGGCTAGCCAGGGAATCCCTAGAACCACTGGAAACGCTGGGGAATCAATGAGGAAAAGACTAATCCGCTCCTCATGACCCCCCCGCATTACCATGACCAGTGGCACAGTGACCTCCCTGACCAGCCCTGATCCTAGTGGTCGACTGTCTAGAGCGTGCACGGGGAAGGATTGGTCCAACTGAACCAGGGGAATCCCTAACTTAGCCGTGACCCCACGGTCCATAAAACTCCCCGCCGCGCCTGAATCGACTAGCACCTTAAGCCGGGAGTGAGGGGAGAAACAAGGAAAAGACACTGACACATACATGTGACGGACAGGGGGCTCTGGGTGAGGCTGGTGCTGACTCACCTGAGGTGTCAAAGGAGCGCTCTGCCTGCCTTCTGGACTCCCGGGTGAGTCTCTCCAGCACCGGTCCACAGTGTGCCCTCTGCGACCACATGAGGTGCAGGAGCGAACTCCCCCTCCAGTCTTCCTGGCTGCTCCCCCGTGGGAGCAGGAGGGCTGGAGGGTGGAATGAGCAGGGCCCGGGTCGGACGTCCGCGGGCGGCCAGCAGATTGTCCAGTCGGATGGACAGGTCAACCAGTTGGTCCAGGGTGATGGTCGTGTCCCGACAGGCTAATTCCCGGCGGACGTCCTCCCTCAAACTACATTGGTAGTGATCTATAAGGGCCCTCTCATTCCACCCTGCTCCCGCGGCCAGGGTCCGGAACTCGAGAGCAAAGTCCTGCACGCTCCTCGTCTCCTGTCTCAGGTGAAATAGCCACTCACCCGCCGCTTTCCCCTCCGGGGGATGATCGAACACTGCCCGAAAACGGCGGGTGAACTCTGGGTAGTTGTCCCTGGCTGAGTCCGGACTGTCCCACACGGCGTTTGCCCATTCCAGGGCCCTAACCGTGAGACAGGAGACGAGGACGCTGACGCTCACCTCCCCCGAGGGAGAGGGACGAACGGTTGCCAGGTATAACTCCAACTGGAGTAAGAAGCCCTTACACCCAGCGGCCGTCCCATCGTACTCCCTGGGGGGAGCGAGTTTCACCCCACTGGTACTGGGTGCTGTGGGTGCTGGTTGGGGCGCAGGCTGTTGACCTGTCGCGTTCGTGGGGCTGAGAGCGCTTCAGTCCCAGCTCTCCATGCGCGCCAACACCTGCTCCATGGCGGTACCCAGACGGTGGAGCAGGGTGGAGTGTTGGGCAACTCTTTCCTCCATGGAAGGGGTTGGCGCTGAAGCTCCTGCTGACTCCATCAGTTGGTGCGTGATTCTGTCAGAATGCTCAAGGAAGCAGGAGGGTTGAAGTCAGGCGCAGCAGACACAAGTCCGTGAACACTCGTTTTTAATAAACAATCCACACTTGCCAAAAACAGGTAGGGCAGGGCAAGGTAAAACAAATACCCATAAACAGCCCGAACACAGCGTAGGGACGCAGCCCAAAACACACTGCCACAAAACCCACAGGCAGAAGGGAAAAAACACCTGTTCCCCAGACGTACAACCTGACGAAAATAATTACGCACAAACACAGACAAACAGGTGCGTGCCTACCTAGACCTAACCAACAGAAAGTGAAACAAAAAGGATCGATGGCAGCTAGTAGGCCGGCGACGACGACCGCCGAGCGCCGCCCGGTCGAGGAGGGGCGCCACCATCCGTCGGTGTCGTGACAGCAGTAGTACCACCTTCCGTAGACACCTGAAACCCCACCTCTTTAAGGAATACCTGGGATAGGATATATATATCCTTCTAACCCCTCCCCCCCCCCCCCCACAAAAAAAAAGATATAGATGTGCTATTGTAAAGTGGTTGTTCCACTGGATATCTTAAGGTGAATGCACCAATTTGTAAGTCGCTCTGGATAAGAGCGTCTGCTAAATGACGTAAATGTAAATGTAAATGTAGTAGCTAAGATGGGGAGAGGTCTGTCTATAATAAAGCGATGCTCTGCCTTCTTAACAACACTATCAACATGGCCAGTCCTACAGGCCCTAGTTTTGTCGCACCTTGACTATTGTTCGGTCGTGTGGTCAGGTGCCACTTAAAAGGACTTAGGAAAATTGCAATTGGCTCAGAACAGGGCAGCACGGCTGGCCCTTGGATGTACACAGAGAGCTAATATTAATAATATGCATGTCAATCTCTCCTGGCTGAAAGTGGAGGAGAGATTGACTTCATCACTACTTTTATGTATGAGAGGTATTGACATGTTGAAGGCGCTGAGCTGTCTGTCTAAACTACTGGCACACAGCTCGGACACCCATGCATACCCCACAAGACATGCCACAAGTCCCCAAGTCCAGAACAGACTTTGGGAGGCACACAGTACTACATAGAGCCATGACTACATGGAACTCAATTCCACATCAAGTAACTGATGCAAGCAGTAAAATTACATTTAAAAAACAGATTAAAAAACACCTTATGGAACAGAGGGGACTGTGAAGCAACACAAACATTGGCACAGACACATGCATGCACACACACACACACACGATAACATACGCACTATACATACACATGGATTTAGTACTGTAGATATGTGGTAGGGGCCTGAGGGCACACAAGTGTGTTGTGAAATCTGTGAATGTATTGTAATGTTTTTAATATTGTATAAACTGCCTTAATTTTGCTGGACCCCAGGAAGAGTAGCTGCTGCTTTGGCAGGAACTAATGGGGATCCATAATAAATACAAATACAAACCTGCCCAGAGATTGACTGACTGACTTACTCTCCAATCCTCCCACGGCACATCTGTCCTAGGTGGCTGGAGCATATTCAACAACCTTAGGCAGCAGGGCATCTTCCCGGTAGGACATCTACAAGAAGCTGACAGAAGTATCGGCCGGGACACCCAAGGAGGAACTGAGGGCAGAGGTTTTTCTGGTCAAGAAGGCCAAATGGCACCGTATTCGGTATTTGTGTGTGTCCTAGATGGCATCGTATGAATAGGGTGCCATTTGGGACACAGACTCTCCCTATTTAGCCTATGTGTGATAACATGTAAACCGACTCAGAACAGTCGGTTTACATGTTCACCTTTTAGTGCTTTTAACCACACTTGGCCCAGATTGAAGTTACATACAACATGTAGAACATGAAATAAGGGCTAGCTACCTGCCATATGTCACAATGACTAACAGCTCTCTTGTTGCCTGGGGCTGATTTATGGAGGCCAATCGAACCCACGCTGTGGGAAACCTGCACTGGGGAAGGTGATTATGGTTACCTTTTCACAGTAATGTGTTTTTATGAACTGAGAATAAGTGTATGCACTGAGTAGTTTGTGAACGAAGACAAAATATTGCTCAAGCAGTTGAAGAGGGTCGATTGCACAGGGCATTTCCATCGAAAAGGACCCAACGTGAAAGCTAAGCATCTATATTTAGGGGAAATCAAGGCATTCAGCTGATTCTTTTTTTTTTTTTTTACATTTTCCATCTTAATAAAAATGAGGCGTAAGTAAAGGCTTTGATTTCTGGATAAACAGATGGAAAAGGGGTATTAGAAAACATCTGTCAGTAAAACTCTTAAAATGTATCAGAAATGCATCAAAATACAATCATGTTGACGTAAAAACCCTTGCCAACTAATATTAACACATATTTAGTTTTGGAGAAATGGTTTACCTTCTGTAAATTAAAGAAATATTGCCTTGTACCCTGTAATTCCATTACCAAAAAACCACATACAGTAACTTCTAATTTCTAATTATCTCCTGCATGTGGAGAGAGGATAATGAAAGTTCACAGAAGTAGCAAGTAATGGTAGACCTACCAAATTAGTTATGGTGATTTTATTGATATCAATTTTGTTCATTAATTATTAAGTGATTCAAACAAATTGGTAACTGATTTACAAAATGTCAGTAACGGAATTACTGCAACTGAATTGGCTACAATGGTTAATCATTATAGTCACAAACCACAGTTGGGTGACCTGCTACTGTCCTCCCTTCCACTGACATACTGTTATGTTCAGCTCAGAACTGTTTTCTTTCTCTTTCAAACCAAGAGTGTTAAAACAGTCTGAGTCTGGACAACTCCTCCATCTCTCTCTGCCTCTCTCTCTCTGCCTCTCTCTCTCTCTCTCTGCCTCTCTCTCTCTCTCTCTGCCTCTCTCTCTCTCTCTGCCTCTCTCTCTCTCTCTGCCTCTCTCTCTCTCTCTCTGCCTCTCTCTCTCTCTCTGTCTCTCTCTGCTCTCTCTGTCTCTCTCTGCCTCTCTCTCTCTCTCTCTCTGCCTCTCTCTCTGCCTCTCTCTCTCTCTCTCTCTCTCTGCCTCTCTCTCTCTCTCTCTGCCTCTCTCTCTCTCTCTGCCTCTCTCTCTCTCTCTGCCTCTCTCTCTCTCTCTGCCTCTCTCTCTCTCTCTGCCTCTCTCTCTCTCTCTCTCTGCCTCTCTCTCTCTCTCTGTCTCTCTCTGCCTCTCTCTGTCTCTCTCTGCCTCTCTCTCTCTCTCTGCCTCTCTCTCTGCCTCTCTCTCTCTCTCTCTCTCTCTCTCTCTCCAGTTAATGTCACCTATCCCAGCTCTTACTGACACCTACCCATGGGCCCCTTCTCTTTCCATTTACTTTAATCCATTAGCGTTGAAAAGTATTTAAAATTTGGTCAATCCATCCTGGACTTGATGTTAATGTCCACAGATGAACCGGACTAGACCAAATCTGAACCTATCAAAGACGTATGTTTCACAAGTTTGGACAGCACAGTGTTGTACAGTGAGTAGAGCACAGTACAGCATATTACTGTACAGTGAGTAGAGCACAGTAAAGTACAGTACAATACAGTACAGTACATTGAGTAGAGCACAGTAGAGTGCAGTCCAATACAATATGTGGAATTGCCCCACACAAAAATAGACAAAACTCAAGAAATATTTTGAATGTATTTGTTCTTGCTTAACCTACACAGCAGGCAGTGGGAACATTTACCCTTTTGTGTATTTTTGTGTGCAAACCATGCTCTTATTTGTGGAATTGCCCCACATAAAAATAGACAAAACTTCATAAATATTTTGAATGTATTTATTCTTGCTTAACTTACACAGGGAAACATTTTACCCTTTTGTGTATTTTTGTGTGTAAACCATGCTCTTATTTGTGAACTTCCTTGTTCAGGGTGTTGTTTTTATGCACCTACCAAAGACTAGGCCTTTTTACGTTTCCTAAAGTTGAGCGAGATGGTACCTGCTTTCTTCACGAAATGGATGGCATTATTTAGCATTGTGTGATGTTATTTGTGGCATTGTAACGACTATCTTCTGAAATGAACCAAGGCGCAGCAGGTATGTGAATACTCATTTTTTAATTACCCAACAAAAGGAGTAAGGCATCCACAGGAAACAATAAACATGACAGCAGCAACAGTTTTTGCAGGCTCAAAAACGCAGTGCAAAACAACCACCCACAACCCCAAAGAAAAACACACACACCTATATAGGACTTCCAATCAAAGGCAACTCAACACACCTGCCTTCAATTGGAAGTCCCAATCAACAATACAAACATACCCAACACAAACATGCCACGTCCTGACCAAAACTAAAACACTAGCTCCATCTGCTGGTCAGGACGTGACAGGCATGTTTGTCCTTGTGTTTGTTGAACTAATGTGATATCTAGTCCCCCCTTGCCCTGCCCTTCAAGTTCAAAGGGTTTTCCCCTTGAAAGTGAAGGAAAAACCTTGTCCTTGTTTTGAAGGCAGGCAACCAATCAGGTTATCTATCTGTTGTTGCTGTCAGCTGAAAGTGGCTGGAGGATAAACTGAAGGACAGTGGGCCAGGGTGAGAACCAGAGGCTGATGTTGGTTTCAGGCCTAGATCATGTCTAGAACAGAATAGTTGAATGGTAAACATTTAACCATGTCGGATTTCCCCATGTTCCAAAAGTCAAAACTGAAGTCAATGTGTAACGTTCGTTCTCACACATATATAAATATTACGGTTCCATGATACTGCACATTGTGTTAATTTCCAGAAAAATACATGGTGCCAAAGTTTCCACCAAAATTGTTCACTCAAGAAGCACTATTTTAGAACTGGTGAGGAAAGGTGTAAGGTTTTGGTGTGAATTGAAAAGCTTTAAGCTGTGTAAAGTGAATTGAAAAGGCATAGTTTATTGGCCAGATATGTTTACATTGGACATTCCACTGCTGTCACAGGCTTTGATTGACCATGCTCTTTGAGTGCTTTACACTGCAGCTAGTCACTATTAGAGCTGCCTACCCACCGTTTACTGTTCACACACACACACAGACACACACAGACACACACTCTAGCCACCCCCCTAACAATGCATCCCCTGTCCCACTCACATTCCCACTGCTTGCTGCTAGAGTTCTTTCCTTAAACAAATATTAGAGAGGATTGGTGACAACGCTGGCCTTGTAAGTTGCAACCACTTTCCCTGACTTGTCCTGCAATGAGAAAGTAGGCCTCAATAATCTACACAGTGATATTTTGGTGGGAATTTAATGCATATTTATTCTATGTGATTGCTTTATCAATGGATTGCTCAATGCTGGCTGATAGTAGGCTATAGCAACATCACAGTCTGAGTTGTATTGTATGACATCTGGCATCCAGATTACCAGGCTAGTTAGAAACCAGGCTGTAACCACTATCTATGACCAGGCTGACTCAAAAGTTGCCATGCTGGTTACTTTGTTTTGTGAACAATTGTTTATTGGCTTGCAATAAGAAACAAACACATATAACACACAAAAACACAAACAATAAATACTACAATAAAACAGAAAGGAGGGCGGCAGGTAGCCTGGTGGTTAGCGCACTGGGCCAGTAACTGAAAGGTTGCTGGATCGAATCCCTGAGCTGACAAGGTAAAACTGTGTCATTCTATCCTTGAGCAAGGCAGTTAACCCATTATTCCCCGGGTGCCGAAGACGTGGATGTCGATTATGGCAGCCCCCCACACCTCTCTGATTCAGAGTGCCAAGCATTTGTCTGTGGTTTGACTACACCGGGTTTCGAACCCCCAACATTCAAATCTCAGGAAGGAAGCTCTGCCACTGAGTTGATTAATGTTTTACTTAAAAAAAAATACAACTAGAGTATGGCTCAATTGGTAGAGCATGGTGCTTGCAAAGCCAGGGTTGTGGGTTCCATTCTCACGGGGAATCAGTATGAAAATGTAAGTCACTCTGGATAAGGGATGGAGAGAAATGTACAGAATGGTTACCTAGAGAGAAATGGGGGAGGTTCATGCTTTTTCAATTTAATTAAGTCAATGGGATGGTTTAGTATTTTTTTTTTATCTAGTCCAGGGGAGGTTCATGTAATTTGTAATTGATGAAATGTCAATATTTCTCAGTGTTTTAGAATTAGTTACTTATTAAGCTATATATCAATGTGTGCCTGATGCTGTCCCTCATCTCTGATTCTCCGTTGGGTGCGCAATAACAATTGCGCTTATGGGTCATTTTGGATGGTCTCAATCAAATGATCCATAGCCTATAGGCTACGGAGTGCATGCTCAGAGAAGCACAGAGCAAAGTTCTATTTCTAAGATAGCTGCTGGGATGGTGTAAATAAAACTAGGCTGCATTACAAACTGCCAGTGGCGGTTCTAGCTCGTATGGCTCCCTGGGCGAACCCTCCATTCAGCACCCCCCCCCCACCCCCCCCACCCCACCCCCCATAACATTTAAAACGATATAAATATAAAAATAGATACAAAAATAAAACTCATAAATATCAAAAAGAAGTAACAAAGACAAATAGAAACAAATTGTAGTATATAAATACAAATAAAAAAGATAATTGAATTATTACACTATTACCCTATTGCTAACAAAAACACACAAATTAAACTAAATTGCACAAATCCTATATCACATAAATACACAAATAGAAAAACACACTTATAAAGAAGAGAACCTGATTATTGCACTTAAAACAAGAAACACACAAACTAAATTGCACAACTAATTGCATTACTAATTGCATTAGTAATTTGCAGACGACACAACAGTGGTAGGCCTGATCACCGACAATGACGAGACCGCCTATAGGGAGGAGGTCAGAGACCTGGCCGGGTGGTACCAGAATAACAAGTTATCCCTCAACGTAACCAAGACTAAGGAGATGATTGTGGACTACAGGAAAAGGAGGACCGAGCACGCCCCCATTTTCATCAACGGGGCTGTAGTAGAGCAGGTTGAGAGCTTCAAATTCCTTGGTGTCCACATCAACAACAAACTAGAATGATCCAAACACACCAAGACAGTCGAGAAGAGGGCACGACAAAGCCTATTCCCCCTCAGGAAACTAAAAAGATTTGGCATGGGTCCTGAGATCCTCAAAAGGTTCTACAGCTGCAACATCGAGAGCATCCTGACTGGTTGCATCATTGCCTGGTATGGCAATTGCTCGGCCTCTGACCGCAAGGCACTACAAAGGGTAGTGAGTACGGCCCAGTACATCACTGGGGCTAAGCTGCCTGCCATCCAGGACCTCTACACCAGGCAGTGTCAGAGGAAGGCCCTAAAAATTGTCAAAGACCCCAGCCACCCCAGTCATAGACTGTTCTCTCTACTACCGCATCGCAAGTGGTACCGGAGTGCCAAGTCTAGGACAAAAAGGCTTCTCAACAGTTTTTACCCCCAAGCCATAAGACTCCTGAACAGGTAATCAAATGGCTACCCGGACTATTTGCATTGTGTGCCCCCCCAACCCCTCCTTTTACGCTGCTGCTACTCTCTGTTTATCATATATGCATAGTCACTTTAACTATACATTCATGTACATACTACCTCAATTGGGCCGACCAACCAGTGCTCCCGCACATTGGCGAACCGGGCTATCTGCAGTGTGTCCCGCCACCCACCACCCGCCAACCCCTCTTTTACGCTACTGCTACTCTCTGTTCATCATATATGCATAGTCACTTTAACCCTATCTACATGTACATGCTACCTCAATCAGCCTGACTAACCGGTGCCTGTATGTAGCCTCGCTACTTTTATAGCCTCGCTACTGTATATAGCCTGTCTTTTTACTGTTGTTTTATTTCTTTACTTACCTATTGTTCACCTAATACCTTTTTTGCACTATTGGTTAGAGCCTGTAAGTAAGCATTTCACTGTAAGGTCTACTACACCTGTTGTATTCAGCGCACGTGACAAATAAACTTTGATTTGATTTGATTTAGTACTGTACAAAGTTAGAGGTGCGCTATTTGATAGATTCCCCCCTCCCCCTACCTCTGGCTTCCAGTGGGGAGGCCTGAGGTCAACCTATCCCCGCCCCCCCTCCCCATCTCGTACTTCTGAGTGGGAGACCTTCCCAGGCAGTAGCCTGCCTAGCTCACAAACATGTCATGAATGTTAACTTCTCTAGGGCCAGCGGGACGAAATCGTCCCACCTACGTAACAGCCAGTGGAATCCTGTGGCGCGTTATTCAAATACCTTAGAAATGCTATTACTTCAATTTCTCAAACATATGACTATTTTACACCATTTTAAAGACAAGACTCTCGTTAATCTAACCACACTGTCCGATTTCAAAAAGGCTTTACAACGAAAGCAAAACATTAGATTATGTCAGCAGAGTACCCAGCCAGAAATAATCAGACACCCATTTTTCAAGCTAGCATATAATGTCACAAAAACCCAGAAGACAGCTAAATGCAGCACTAACCTTTGATGATCTTCATCAGATGACACACCTAGGACATTATGTTATACAATACATGCATGTTTTGTTCAATCAAGTTCATATTTATATCAAAAACCAGCTTTTTACATTAGCATGTGACGTTCAGAACTAGCATACGTCCGCAAACGTCCGGTGAATTTACTAAATTACTCACGATAAACGTTCACAAAAAGCATAACAATTATTTTAAGAATTATAGATACAGAACTCCTCTATGCACTGGATGTGTCCAATTTTAAAATAGCTTTTCGGTGAAAGCACATTTTGCAATATTCTAAGTAGATAGCCCGGCATCACAGGGCTAGCTATTTAGACACCCAGCAAGTTTAGCCTTCACCAAAGTCAGATTTACTATAAGAAAAGTTTGATTACCTTTGTTGTTCTTCGTCAGAATGCACTCCCAGGACTGCTACTTCAATAACAAATGTTGGTTTGGTCCCAAATAATCCATTGTTATATCCAAATAGCGGCGTTTTGTTCGTGCGTTCAAGACACTATCCAAGGGTGACGAAGGGTCACGCGCACGACGCATTTCACGACCAAAAATTTCTAAATATTCCATTACCGTACTTCGAAGCATGTCAACCGCTGTTTAAAATCAATTTTTATGCCATTTTTCTCGTAAAAAAAGCAATAATATTCCGACCGGGAGTGGTGGTTTTCGTTCAAAGATAAAACATGGGATCCCCTCGTGCACGAGCCTGAGTCTCACAGTACTGTGACCAGCCACTATCCAAACGCGCTAATGTTTTTCAGCCAGAGCCTGCAAAGCCACGATTCAGCTTTTTGCCGCCTTCTGAGAGCCCATGGGAGCCGTAGGAAGTGTCACGTAACAGCAGAGATCCCCTGTATTGGATAGAGATAATCAAGAAGGCCAAGAAATTGTCAGACAGGGCACTTCCTGCATGGAATCTTCTCAGGTTTTGGCCTGCCAAATGAGTTCTGTTATACTCACAGACACCATTCAAACAGTTTTAGAAACTTTGGAGTGTTTTCTATCCAAAGCTAATAATTATATGCATATTCTAGTTTCCGGGCAGGAGTAATAATCAGATTAAATCGGGTACCTTTTTTATCTGGCCGTGAAAATACTGCCCCCTAGCCATAACAGGTTAATAAACCTGTCTCACACGCACATAATTTTCCCCTGCTGATATCCTTCTTAAAACTTTTTCTCTCTCTTTCTCTGTTCCTTTATCACTTCTTCTTTCTTTACACTTGCCTTCTTTTCCGGGCTTCAGACAGCCACACCCTGGCTGTATCTAACGTCTCGACCTACTGTTTCCCTTGATTATCCACACATGTCTTATGTATCTGCTTTATCATAGTTTCTAGTTTATCTACACACGTCTTATGTATCTGCTTTATCATAGTTTCTAGTTTATCTACACTCGTCTTATGTATCTGCTTTATCATAGTTTCTAGTTTATCTACACACGTCTTATGTATCTGCTTTATCATAGTTTCTAGTTTATCTACATCTAGGTGCCCTTCACTTCTTCTTCCATTTCAGAGCATAATATACGCTCCTCTTATCCTTAGACACCATATATCTCTCATCCCCGGTTAATTCCGGGACCTCCTTTGGGGATTTACTTCCCATGTTATTCAATTACTTTTCTTGTTATTATGCTTATTCCCACTATCTGTGTGTGTGCTCTTACTGTTAATAAGTCCTCTCCTTTGTTCCCTTGGAGCTAGGAATAATCACTGTTATGACTTTTGACAGATTATTAGGTCTCACACATACACGAGTTATCGCCTCTTATGACTTTGACTGGCTAATATTTCTGTCTCACAATCTCTGTGTGTGCTCTTACTGTTACTATACTTAGTCTCACTTACACCCGTTAGTCCTAGACTAACGTAACTTACTTAGTTTATTTTGGTAATGGCCTCAGCTACCCTGAGTCATTTCAGACCCAAACTTACTAACTCGAAATTTCTTACTGAGATCTGTAACCCAGTACCGCCAACACTAACATAGATACTTTTGTCTTAAATGTTCTCTACATTAGATTATATGGACGGTATACCCGATACAAATCAATACTGTCAATTGTACAGTTAAAATCCTCCCTCTAACGGTTGTCGTCGGGAATCGAGGACCAAAACGCAGCAGGAATGTGGATGCTCATCTTGATATTTCTTTTTAAATAAAGACAACACCAAAATAACAAACCGAAAAACATACGAACAACAAAACAGTCTTGTCATGCTCACACAGGCAAAACAAGAAACAATCTCCCACAACACCAAACCAAACAATTACCCATATATAGGACTCTCAATCAGAGGCAACAAGAAAGCACCTGCCTCCAATTGAAAGTCCAACCCCCCATCAACCTAAACATAGAAATACAACAAACCAGAAAGAACATAGAAATACAAAACATAGAACATAGACCAAAACCCGGAAATAATAAATCAAACACCCTACTACATAAATCACCACCCCGAACCACATAAACAAAATACCCTCTGCCACGTACTGACCAAACTACAATAACAAATAACCCTTATACTGGTCAGGACGTGACACCCTCACATTTATCTTGACCAATGCTTTATAGGAATTTAATCCAGTCCATTCTAAGTCAATTTTAGTATGTTTAGAATTTAACCCCAAACTAATGAATAAAGATTACTGACCTTATCCTTGCAGCTGAGATTTTGTTGGATCTCGTCACCGTTTCTGTCGTGTACCAGTTCGCCACCGGCCTGAAATGGACCCTCAATTTCAGAGGTCAGGTCTTTATCTTACGGATCTCTGATCCGCCCGTGCACGGTTTTCGGTGCTCTTTGGGACGACAGAAACAGGTATTGAGATCCGGCTTGAAGGACCAAGTTGTCACGAGAATTTTTATCCCAATGGTTGAACTTAACTATCACTCAAGCTTTGTCTAATTCCCCAGAGGTCGTAAATCTCCGGTTTAATAAAGAATTAGACATAGTCTCAGATTTTGCAATAGATCAATACTTTATTCAGAGAGTACTCTGACTTCAAAATGAGAACGCAGTCTTTTTATAACACACACACACAACTGAATTCTTATCAATAGAAACTCCACCTTTCTTTTAGGCGGGCTGTATTTTTCCCACAGTTCACATTCCTAGTTTATCACTTTTCTACCAGCCTGGTAGTTTCTAGCCGTTACTCTCCTCCCTAGATTAGAGGGGCCTTTGAAGGGGCCTCTTTCCTGTTGTCAGTTTTCAGAGTTCTAACTAGGTAATCTGCAGTTCAATTGTCCTTTGTTGTCTCAACTATACATTTCTCACATTGCTACATAGTAACACAATGTTTTTTGTCTTAACTTGTCTTATACACACATCATTGGATTATAGTCTTAGAATTCTAATACATTTCACACAGTTATACAAATTCAGAGTGGAACACTTTAGCCATTATCTTAAACATACAAATTATTCTATCAGGAGTGCACCTCAGCCACGCTCAAGGTCCTAAACGATATCATAACCACCATCGATAAAAGACAGTACTGTGCAGCCGTCTTCATCAACCTGGCCAAGGCCGCATTCTTATCGGCAGACTCAATAGCCTTGGTTTCTCAAATGACTGCCTCGCCTGGTTCACCAACAACTTCTCAGATATAGTTCAGTGTGTCAAATCGGAGGGCCTGTTGTCCAGACCTCTGGCAGTCTCTATGGGGGTGCCACAGGGTTCAATTCTAAGGGCCGACTCTTTTCTCTGAATATATCAATGATGTCGCTCTTGCTGCTGGTGATTCTCTGATCCACTTCTATGCAAGGGAGGAAGGGAGGGAGGGCCATCCATTTTCATTTCAGAGAGGTCCGATTTTCTTCATCTAACCCTTATTGTAATTAACGTTCCTTCCCTAAGTGCGCATGCTAAATGACAAAAATGTCAATGTAAATAGGACCATACAGAATGGTGTAATGCGATTACTGTTGCCTTCAGAAAGTATTTACACCCCTAGACTTTTTCCACATTTTGTTGTGTTACAGCCTGAATTTAAAATTGATACAATTTTGATTTTGTGTCACTGGTCTACACACAATACCCCATAATGTCAAAGTGGAATTATGTTTTTAGAAATGTTTAACAATGTATTACAAATGAAAAGCTGAAATGTCTTAAGTCAGTAAGTATTCAACCCCTGTGTTATGGCATGCCTAAATAAATTCAGGAGTAAAAATTTGCTTAACATGTCAGATAATACATTGCATGGACTAACTCTGTACAATAAGAACAATTATGACTACCCTATCTCTTTACCCCACACATACAATTACCTGTAAGGTCCCTCAGTCGAGCAGTGAATTTCAAGCACAGATCAACAAAGACCAGGCAGGGAGGTTTTCCAATGCCTTGCCATGAAGGGCACCTATTGGTAGATAAATGAATAAAAAAGCAGACATTGAATATCCTTTTGAGCATGGTGAAGTTATTAATTACACTTTGGATGGTGTATGAACACACCCAGTCAATACAAAGGTACAGATGTCCTTCCAACTGTAACTCCGTTGACACAGAGTGAAAAAAAAGCGTAGGAATTTCACAATGAGGCCAATGGGGATTTTAAACCATTTACAAAGTCAAATAGCTGTGATAGGAGAAAACTGAGCATGGATCAACGACATTGTAGTTATTCCACAATACTAACCTAAATGACAGAGTGAAATTGTGACAAAGAAATTAACTTTGTATGTCCTGAATACAAAGCATTATGTTTGGGGCAAACACAACACATTACTGAGTACCACTCTTAATATTTTTCAAGCATGGTGGTGGTTGCATCATGTTATGGGTATGCTTGTCATCGGCAAGGACTACAAAGTTTTTTTTTTATAAAAATAGAAGGAATAGAGCTAAGCACAGGTAAAGGGGTCTGAATACTTTCTAAAGGCACTGCATGTGTGTGTTGTTAATGGTCCTGTCCTATCCAGTAGGTGTTCCAGGCATCTCTGAAGCTGCTATGGCTGCTGCTTGTGAACCAGCTGATCCCCGGCCAGGCACTGAGCAGAGCCGAGATGGCCTACCGCGTGGAGCAGACCTGGCCCAACCTACTCTCCAGGACCGGGGATTCGGCCACCAGACTACAGACCACGGCCACAGCTTTCATCCAGGTGGGTTGACTCTCATGGAGTTAAATAGAGGGCTCACTTGCCACAAAACCCATTTTAGCATGGATAGCGTCATTGAGGGCTTCATTCGGGTGGGTTTGCTCCTCTATGGAAGCACTAATGGTGTCCTGGCCAAATTCACAACCTGGACACCTCATTTTTGGCTAGGCCTATATATTGCTATGGTAGTTTGCTCCTCACCTCTACACTGTGATAGCAAGCCGATGTGTGGAGGGCGTTTAGTCACAAAATGGCTGCTGCAGATCAACCAGGTGGGAACTACATGTTGCTATTTGTGGATGAGATTAGTTAGTGAATATTGCTATGCAATCGATCACCATTCCATTACAAACGGTGCAACACCCGTTGAATATTTAAAAAAAAAACATTATTAAATTGTTGCCAGCAGCACAGTTAATCACATACGCTCTAGATAACATGAAAACAGTCTAACCAGCTCTGCTAGGGCGAGTAAAATGGTCAGAGTGAGGTGTTCTGTTATTTGTGTCTGGAAGTAGCTAGCAAGCTAGCCAACTTTAGCTAGTTAGCTCAGATGGTTGACTGCTGTTGTGAGGTCAGAACGCTCGGATCAACCCTACTCCTCGGCCAGAGCGTCCAGTGTGTGCTCTGAATTTACAAATGGACAATCTGACAACACTCGGAATTTACGAACGCCTAGAGCACACTCTGAGTGAATTTATGAACACACCCCATGTTAGTGCCTTTGAGCATTCCATTTATCCATTCATGACGAGAATTTGGAATCTTGTACATATAGCATTGTTTGAAATTCAGAAAATTATGTGAACTGCTATTGGTCAATATTGCCATGCTTAGCTAACATTACTGCCATGGAATGTAGTGCCATGTAAATGCATCATCATGAAACCTCATCGTCCAAATTATAGTGAACAAAAATATAAACGCAACATGCTATCGTTTCAACGATTTTACTGATTTACAGTTCATATAAGGAAATCAGTGTAATGGATTGGCAGTCGTGGTGAAGGAATGAGGCACAGGAAGCAGCGAGCACAGGGTAGTGGCGTATTTAATGTACACTCACTCATCAAACAAAATACTCCCAAACACAGGGGAGAAAATACACACGGCTTAAAATAGCGCTGACACGAACATGAGCCGTCACAATAGAAATAATCCCGCACAACACGGAAGCGGACCAGCTAACATAAATAGCCCCGCTAATTAACCAAACTAAACACAGGTGCACAAAACCAAAAAGAAGGGAAAACCAAAAAGGGAGTCAGTGGTAGCTAATAGGCCGGTGACGACAACCGCCGAGCGCCACCCGAGCACGAGGGGGCGCCACCGTCGGTGGGAATCGTGACAATCAGTCAATTTAAATAAATACATTAGGCCCTAATCTATGGATTTCACATGACTGGGCAGGGGTGCAGCCATGTGTGCCAGGCCCAGCCAATCAGAATGAGTTTTTCCCCACAAAAGGGCTTTATTACAGACAGAAATATGCCTCAGTTTCATCAGATGTCCGGGTAGCTGGTCTCAGACTATCCTGCAGGGGAAGAAGCCTGATGTGGAGGTCCTGGGCTGGCGTGGTTACACGTGGTCTGCGATTGTGAGGCCGTTTGGACGTACTGCCAAATTCTCTAAAACGACATTGAAGATGGCTTATGGTAGAGAAATGAACATTCAATGCTCTGGCAACAGCTGTGGTGGACATTCCTGCAGTCAACATGCCAATTGTGTGCTCCCTCAAAACGCTCCCTCAAAACTTGAATCATCTGTGGCATTGTGTTGTGTGACAAAACAGCACATTTTAGAGTGGCCTTTTATTGTTCCCAGCATAAGGTGCACCTGTGTAATGATCATGCTGTTTAAACAGCTTCTTGATATGCCACACCTGTCAGCTGGATGGATTATCTTGGCAAAAGAGAAATGCTCACTCGCAGGGATGTAAACAAAATAAATAATATTTTTGTGTGTATAGAACATTTCTGGGATCTTTTATTTCAGCTCATGAAATATGGAAGGGACCAACACCTTACATGTTGCGTTTGTAGTTTTGTTCAGTGTATATATAATGTCTCTGGGTGCAACATAAGACCAAACAATGACAAAGGTTTGAGTGAGAGGTCTAACTGGTGTCTCCGAGTGGCCACACACCTCTCCAAAGTGTGCTCAGTCATTTTAATGCACTTTTATGACTCTCCTAGCTGTTATTTTGAGGAAATGGAGCAAGCACACTTGTTGTTTTTTTTGTTTTGAACACAGCCCTGCATCCCCAACATCACAAAATTACTGTTGTTGTTTACACAATCAAATCAAATGTTTTTTTGTCACATGCGTCGAATACAACAGGTAGACCTTACTGTGAAATGCTTACTTACAAGCCCTTAACCAACAATGCAGTTTTAAGAAAAATAAGAGTTAAGAAAAAATATTTACTAAATTAACTAAAGTAAGAAATAAAAGAGTAACAATAAAATAACAATAACGAGGCTATACACAGGGGTTACCGGTACCAAGTCAATATGCGGGGGTACAGGTTAGTCGAGGTAATATGTACATGTAGGTGGGGGTAAAGTGACTATGCATAGATAATAGATAATAAACAGTGAGAAGCAGCATAGTAAAAAAAAGGAGGGGGTCAATGCAAATAGTCTGGGTAGCCATTTGATTATCTGTTCAGCAATCTTATGGCTTGGGGGTAGAAGCTGTTCAGAAACCTTTTTAGACCTAGACTTCGGTGGCTGGAGTCTTTGGCAATTTTTAGGGCCTTCCTCTGACACCCCCTGGTATAGAGGTCCTGGATGGCAGGAAGCTTGGCCCCAATGATGTACTGGGCAGCACACACTACCCTCTGTAGCACCTTGTGGTCGGAGACCGAGCAGTTGCCATACCAGGCGGTGATGCAACCAGTCAGGATGCTCTTGACAGTGCAGCTGTAGAACTTTTTGACGATCTGAGGACCCATGCCAGATATTTTCAGTCTCCTAAGGGGCGAATAGGCGTTGTCGTGCCCTCTTCATGACTGTCTTGGTGTGTTTGGACCATAAATATAATGGACCAATCCAAAACTGGTCCACTATAAATCGCAATCTGTGTCAGGTGGGCATCATTTGAAAGTGTATTCTATTGCCAACATGACTATCTAAGTTATAAAATATGGTCTTAGGCTTTCACAAGGCACATCAGAGAAACCAAAGGTCATTTTGATGCGCATAGGATGGAGTCATGGATGGAGTCAGTTCTGTGGCTAATTTCCTTCACAATATTGCAAACAGGATCATTCTGTTCAGGACAACCCTTGTAACTGTACATTAAACATAGCGATCATAGTCGTCAAAACTGTAAATTACATGAGTTTTATAATATGGAAATGTGAAGTTCCTATTTTGACTCACGGGTTTGTGGTTTTCTTGTATGGCCTCAGAGGTATTTATTATAATCCTCAACGTCTCATCTCACTCGGACAAGAAAAGATTAGCAAAAGTAGGCTTTGCCAACATTTGAGGTGTCACATTGTTGTGGTAGTGTAGCTTCTGGCCTGTGCGCGCGTGCGCATGCGCGTGTGCATGGTGCATGTGTGCATGAATAAGTGAGGGAAAAGTCTTCGGAGAGGGTGTGTGCCTGTATTTGGCTACCATCACCATCTCAGCTCTGGTCATGTTTTTTTTGTACTTTTTGACGACTCAGCCCTCTTAGATCACTGCTCATGCCCTGTGGAACCGTTAAGAACTCAGTTGAACTCCAACCCAAGACATGAATGGTTCTTTGTTAGTCCGAGTGGTCCCCCACACTTCATCTATTACGCATACAAGCCGTCTGTCACCAATAAATCAATGACTTAACAAGAGGACACAAAGACTACATGGACTTCATTAAGGATATTTAAAAAAAAATGTTTTTAAATTGTCCGTAACGGTATACCACACATCAGACTGGTTCATATTCTAGCTGGAAATGGCCCACAAGCTGATTAGGAATGTACTTTTTATGTTTGTTTAGTTCATAAACTCCTTTAGTATGCTTGCTTAGTAGGGGATTATACAAACATGATATTGATACCTTTAACATTTCCTAGAATGCGGAACTAAGGCACAGCAATTGCTCAATAGAAAAGTACTGTACTTTAATTAAATAAAGGTTAAAAACATGTTCTGGTCCGAAAACGCGTCAGCATGAAACGTAATTTGGTATCCTGAACCTTTTTCATATTCACTTCTGTCGTGTCCAGGGACTGCGTGCCCATTCTGGGGTTTATTAAATCTTCAAATTCCTGGTTTTAGCTCCTAATGCACAGCCCCATGTCGCAAGGTTCTGTACACAAGTCTTGAAAGCTGAAACTGTCTCAGTTCTTCCATGGCCTGCATACTCACCAGACATGTCAACCATTGAGCATGTTTGGGATGCTCTGGCAACGTGTAAGACAGTGTTTTCCAGTTCCCGCCAATATCCAGGGACAACATTCCACAGGCCACAATCAACAACCTGATCAACTCTATACGAAGGAGATATGTCACGCTGCATGAGGCAAATGGTAGTTACACCAGATACTGACTGGTTTTCTGATCCACACCCCTACCTTCTTTTTTTAAGGTATACTACATGCCTAAAAGTATGTGGGCACCTGCTCGTCGAACATCTCATTCCAAAATCATGGGCATTAATATGGAGTTGGTCCCCCTTTTGCTACTATAACAGCCTCCATTCTTCCACTAGATGTTTGAACATTGCTGCGGGGATTTGCTTCCATTCAGTCACAAGAGCATTAGTGAGGTCGGCCACTGATGTTGGGCGATTAGACCTGGCTCGCAGTTGACGTTCCAATTCATCCCAAAGTTGTTTGATGGGGTTGAGGTCAGCGCTCTGTGCAGGCCAGTGAAGTTCTTCCACACCCATCTCGACAAACCATTTCTGTATAGACCTCCCTTTGTGCACGGGTGTATTGTCATGCTGAAAGAGCAAAGGGCCTTCCCCAAACTGTTGCCACAAAGTTAGAAGCACAAAATTGTCTAGAATGTCATTTTATGCTGTAGTGTTACGATTTCCCTTCACTGGAATCAAGAGGTTTAGCCCGAACCATGAAAAACAGACCATTCGGGCAGGTAGCTTTCTCCTGGAATCTGCCAAACCCAGATTCATCCATTGGACTGCCAGATGGTGAAGCGTGATTCATCACTCCAGAGAACACGTTTCCACTGGCGGCGATCTTACACATTTTACATTTTACATTTTAGTCATTTAGCAGACGCTCTTATCCAGAGCGACTTACAGTAGTGAATGCATACATTTCATTTCATACATTTTTTTTTTTTTTTTCTGTGCTGGCCCCCCGTGGGAATCGAACCCACAACCCTGGCGTTGCAAACACCATGCTCTACCAACTGAGCTACAGGGGACGCTTGACATTGCGCATAGTGATCTTAGGCTTGTGTGCGACTGCTCGGCCATGGAAACACATTTCATGAAGATCCCGACGAACAATTATTGTTCTGACGTTGCTTCCGGAGGCAGTTTGGAACTTGGTAGTGAGTGTTGCATCCGATGACAGACAATTTTTACGCGCTGTGCGCTTCAGCACTCGGTGGTCACGTTCTGTGAGCTTGTGTGGCCTACCACTTCGCGACTGAGCCGTTGTTGCTCATAGACGTTTACATTTCACAATAACAGCACAAAAACAGAAATTGAACTGACTTGTTGGAAAGGTGGCATCCTATGACAGTGCCACATTGAAAGTCCCTCAGCTCTTCAGTAAGGCCATTCTACTGCCAATATTTGTCTATGGAGATTGCATGGCTGTGTGCACGGTTTTATACACCTGTCAGCAAGACTCCAGCCACCCTAGTCATGGACTGTTCTCTCTGCTACCACAAGCCATAAGACTACTGACGACAACTAATCAAATGCCCCCCCCCCCCCCCCCCCAACCTGTACCCCCGCACATTGACTCGGTCCCGGTATCGTCTGTATATAGCCTCGTTATTGTTATGTAAATGTCTTGTGTTACTTTTTAAAACTTTAGTTTATTTATTAAATATTTATTAACTCTATTTCTTGAACTGCATTGTTGGTTAAGCGCTCGTAAGTAAGCATTTCACAGTAAGGTCTACACCTGTTGTATTCAGCGATGTGACAAATAACATTTGATTTGATTTGAAGCTGTGTCCACATACGTTTGTATATATAGTGTATCTGTGACGAACAGATGCATGTCTGTATTCCCAGTCGTGAAATCCATAGATTAGGGCCTAATGAATTTATTTCAATTGACTAATTTCCTTATATGTACTGTAACTCAGTAAAATCTTAGAAATTGTTGCATGTGTTTATATTTTTGTTCAGTGTAGTTGACTAAAATGGCCTAAAATGTTTTCATCATTTTAGACAAAGTAATTATTCAAATGACAAAAATGACAAAAAGTCATTTTTTTGTGCCCCAAAAAATTGCCAAAATTAACACTGCAGCATTGTAGCCCCATTCACTTTGTCCAGGGGAGTGTGTTGCTGTTTGTAGTGGTTGAGGATCTTTCCCAGACAGACCGACGGTGTGCTGAGTTCAGCCTGTAACATGACGCCCTGAAAGTAATCCCCCTTGCCCTGTCGCCAGAACACAGAGATGGGGAAGCACACAGTGACCATGACTACGTGCTTGAGCACAATGAGGAACTTGCGTCGCAGGTCAGGCGTTTGGCACAGCTGTCTGCTTGGTGATCTATGACCCGTAGCTTGTACCAGTAGAATATGACCATAGCATAGATTTCATACACAAAGTAGGGCATGGCAAAGAGGATGTAGGTGCTGGTCAGCCAATACTGATCCTTGATGATGTCTTCACAGGAGGAGGCAGTGATGTAACCAGTTGAGGAGGCCATGATCACCTGAACGGAGGACACCAACCCGGTTGACACTGACCGCATCCCCTTCGCTCCTCCTTAGTGCAGGGATGAACTTGAGGCATTTCTTGGAGAGCATGAACAGGCCTGGGAAGAAGACAGACCCGGCAGCCAGGGTGGTCAGGTCGGGTCAGCGCCTATTGAAACTCATGTCCTGGAGAAAGCAATTAGCAAAGTCCCAGCAGTGCCTGCTTGGATGATGTATGTTATTTTTGTCTCTCTCTCTGTCTCTTCACTTCCAACAGTGACCTAGTATCTATGTGTTAACTATCTAAGTGTTGACAGAATGGGCAGTGCCATTGTTTGTCCTCTATAGTTTACGACAGCCCTCTTTTGACCTGCCTCTGCTTCACCGCTGACTTTATGATAGGCGGGAGCAAATTGTTAGGTTCTGCACTAGAGTCCATCTCTGAAGTTGAAGAGACACAGATGCTACTCTCCTCAGTGGCCTGTATTTGCATGTTTGTGCATGCTTGCTGACTGCTAGCACCTGACTCCTTTGTGTCGGCTGTTATCAATGTTTGCTGAGAACTTTTGGGGTTAGCATTGCATTCAGATGCAATATTGGGAGGGCATGTTTTCCCTATACTGCTTGTTCCGTGCATACGACTGGAATTGGTTTGTTGAAAACTGTTGTTGTTCGTTTGCAGCCCTTCTTGGCACACCACATGGCCTAAAAACAAACATAAAACACAAGTATATGGGTGATTCTACAGAAGTTTTGCAAATTGCAGTTTATACATTTATAAAAACAGTTAAGTCTTAAAATTTAGGATTTTTTTTACATCATGATATTTGTAATTCAGCCCAAGGCAAAAACAAACATATTGTTAAATGAATATAGTACAAACTCAATGTTTATACACCTATTTCTATTGCGAGGTGGCTGTCCCAAACCCTCCAAAACTTCATGATTGAAAATAAAGCAATTCATGATTTTTGTGATTTTTAACTCTATTATTTCAATAGAACATCTAGAGTTGTTATATTATTACATTGGAAGAAACTGATCTAATTTGTGATTTTATTTACTGTTAAACATCTTTCTAAAAAAAATGCTGTCCCACCTTTTGATATCGATACCAAAACACACACATTTAAAGACTGTAGAATGAATGTGCCTTAAGCCACACCCTTACAAAAAATATCACCAGGTGATGGGATTGCACCCCTCTCCAGCATGACCACATGATGAGTAGTCTGCAAAGATTTTGGAGAAAACTAGGGAGCAAGTTGGTAAATCAACATTTATTTTTAAGAAGGTTCAATACCGAAAATCTAATGTATAGAGAAATATGTAAACTACGGTTTTGGGACTAAAACTGGGATGTATATCTGTCCAAATGAAAGATAGCCACCCATATGTTAGCTATGGGGATTCTTTAGTCCAAAGAATCCCCATAGTCCAAAATAAGTCAAAATTGTCCAAACCGAAATGGTCATAACTGAAACAATTGACACCATAGAGATATATAGAGGTTTATTAGGGTGTCTGTGACAGCACCGGCAACGCCAATGAGGCTATCTTTATTTTAAAGTTGCATGAGCCATGCTCTACCAACTGGGCTACAGAGGACCACCATGTGGGTAGTAGACAAGTGCACATTGAGATTGAGATGCATAGCCAGCAGGAGTCTCCAACCCTATAAGAGCCGAAACATTGACATCTATTTGGTTAAAACATAAATCAAATAAAATGTATTCGTCGCATACACTGTTTACAGCAGGTACAAAGGTTCAGCTAAATGCTTATGCGCCATCTCCCTCAACAATGTAGTAGGGCCTCCCGAGTGGCGCAGTGGTCTCAGGCAGTTGTCCCCAACAAGACCAGACGGAATATCGATTAAGCCTATAAGTTTAGTATAGCCACTTTTTCATAACATTTTAGTTTTAAGTAGGTCTAACGCGATGATATTATAAAAACATAAAGTGCATATTTTTCTGTAATGACCATATAATAAAACATTGCAACTCACCATGTCGCTGAATCAGTGGGAGCCCTGAGCTTGTTTCCCGGCAACAAGACGGTCCCATCTAGGGGTGATGGGAGACAGTGAAATTCTTATGTCCAGTCTACTCCGTAATTAGTTTTTGTTACCGTCATTGCGGAAAAGCCCGCTTCGCAGGGATAGGATGTTGAAAAAGCAACGTTTTCAGTGCTTTTGTGGCTATCTCAGGATATTCAGCCTTGATTTTAATCCAGAAGGTAGGCAGAGATTGTCACGTCCTGACCATAGTGAGTGTTATTTTCTATGGTAGATTAGGTCAGGGCGTGACAGGGGGTGTTTGTCTGGTTTTTGTATGTCTATGTTTTGGTTCTAGGTTTGTATTTCTATGTTGGTGTTATTTGGCATGACCTCCAATTAGAGGAAGCAGGTTGTCGTTGTCTCTAATTGGAGGTCCTATTTAAGTTAGGTTTGTTCCACAGGTGTTTGTGGGTGATTGTTCTTCGTGAGGAGTATGACCAATCCAATTTTCCTGACATGTAATCATCCAAAGACTTGAATAGTCCTGCGGCCGTTGTGTTTGTTGGCAGGGAAGCACACACAACATATCCTCATGCACATCATCCTGAAATATATATCGCACATAAACAAGCAGTATTGCGTTGTTGTCGACATCGGTAGATTCATCAACCTGGATTGCATATCACGGTGACTCGTTAAGCCTCTAACAATTGTGCCTTAACGTCCTCTGCTATTTCATCAATTCGCCTAGTGACGGTGGTAGCCGAAAGAGGAACCTGTGCTATCTTTTTAGCTGCAGCCTCTCCTAAGAGTTCACGGCAAATGTCCTTAGCAGCAGGTAGAATCAACTCCTTGCCAATAGTGAAAGGCTTCTTGGCCTTAGCAATACGGCTAGCCACTAAATATGACGCTCTCAGTGCAGCCACATTTGTTGATGCAGTAGCTTTCAAGACTTGCGTCTGTCCTTCTTGTTCACGTTTTCTCGCTCAAAGCATTCAACAGGTCTGTCTTTAAGTGCACGGTGATTGGATTTGATGTGCTGAAGCAGTTTTGAGGGCTTCATTGCCTCGTTAATGTTGGGGTTCATTCCTTGTTCCTTGTCAATCATTGGCTCATTGGTAAAATTAGCATTCAGGCAATATCTTTAATTAAATCATTCAAAAACGTTTATTAATGCAATTGCAGACAGAAGTTGACAACAGGAACATAGCACGCATGTTTCCGAGTAAGTTCTGCGCTGCTGATTTTATACATGTGATCACTCCCTAGCGGTATGATCACCTACGTCAATGTATGTGTGTATCAATAAGCTGAGGTTACCTTATAAGGCGACCTAGTACAGTAGCTTCTCTGAATTTATTAGCATTGTCCACTGTCACACAAGATCAAAATGTCAAAACCAGACAGTGGTTACTTCTCTTTATCTAGTTTCGGTCTGACTCAGACCTAGCCTGCAAGCACACTCTCGCAACAGCCAGGGCTTAACCACAAAGACTAATAGAGATAGCTTGTGCAACGTATAGTTGCAGAGTTTTTAGACACACAGCGCAAACTGGGTCTAACCAGAATAGAAAGAGGAGTGGGAGGCCCCGGTGCACAACTGAGCAAGAGGACAAGTACATTAGTGTGTCTAGTTTGAGAACAGACGCCTCACAAGTCCTCTTTGCAACTCTGCCTAGAATGCCAGCATCCCGGAGTCGCCTCTTCACTGTTGACGTTGAGACTGGTGTTTTGCGGGTAGTATTTAACCTGTTTGGGATAGGGGGCAGTATTTTCACGGCCGGATAAAAAACGTACCCGATTTAATCTGGTTACTACTCCTGCCCAGAAACTAGAATATGCATATAATTAGTAGATTTGGATAGAAAACACTCTAAAGTTTCTAAAACTGTTTGAATGGTGTCTGTGAGTATAACAGAACTCACATGGCAGGCCAAAACCTGAGAAGATTCCATACAGGAAGTGCCCTGTCTGACAATTTGTTGTCCTTCTGTAGCATCTCTATCGAAAATACAGCATCTGTGCTGTAACATGACATTTTCTAAGGCTTCCATTGGCTCTCAGAAGGCGCCAGAAAGTGTAATGGGATGTCTGCAGTCTCTGGGCGAAGAACAGTAGGAGAATTTGTGAGTGGTCAGCCTGGGAACAGTGACACTGGAGATGCGCGTCCACGAGACTACACATTTTTTTTCTTTCAGCCTTTGAATGAATACAACGTCGCCCGGTTGGAATATTATCGCTATTTTACTAGAAAAATAGCATAAAAATTGATTTTAAACAGCGTTTGACATGCTTCTAAGTACGGTAATGGAATATTTGGAATTTTTTTGTCACGAAATGCGCTCGCGCGTCACCCTTCGGATAGTGACCTGAACGCACAAACAAAACGGAGCTATTTGAATATAAATATGGATTATTTGGAACCAAAACAACATTTATTGTTGAAGTAGAAGTCCTGGGAGTGCATTCTGACGAAGAACAGCAAAGGTAATCCAATTTTTCTAATAGTAATTCTGAGTTTGGTGAGGGCCAAACTTGGTGGGTGTCAAATTAGCTAGCCATGATGGCCGGGCTATGTACTCAGAATATTGCAAAATGTGCTTTCGCCGAAAAGCTATTTTAAAACCTGACACCGCGATTGCATAAAGGAGTTCTGTATCTATAATTCTTAAACTAATTGTTATGTTTTTTGTGAACGTTTATCATGAGTAATTTAGTAAATTCACCGGAAGTTTGCGGTGGGTATGCTAGTTCTGAACATCACATGCTAATGTAAAAAGCTGTTTTTTGATATAAATATGAACTTGATTGAACAAAACATGCATGTATTGTATAACATAATGTCCTAGGAGTGTCATCTGATGAAGATCATCAAAGGTTAGTGCTGCATTTAGCTGTGGGTTTGGTTTTTGTGACATATATGCTTGCTTTGAAAATGGCTGTGTGATTATTTTTGGCAGGGTACTCTCCTGACATAATCTAATGTTTTGCTTTCGCTGTAAAGCCTTTTTGAAATCGGACACTGTGGTTAGATTAACGAGAGTCGTGTCTTTAAAATGGTGTAAAATAGTCATATGTTTGAGAAATTGAAGTTATAGCATTTTTGAGGTATTTGTATTTCGCGCAAAGCTCTACCACTGGATATTGGTTCTGCTAGCGGAACGTCTGTCCCTAAAAGGTTAATGAAGCTGCCAGTTGAGGACTTGTGAGGTGTCGGTTTCTCAAGTAGACACTCTAATGTACTTGTCCTCTTGCTCAGTTGTGCACCGGGGCCTCCAACTCCTCTTTCTATTCTGGTTAGAGCCAGTTTGCGCTGTTCTGTGACGAGAGTAGTACACAGCGTTGTATGAGATCTTCAGTTTCTTGGCAATTTCTCGCATGGAATAGCCTTCATTTCTCAGAACAAGAATAGACTGACGAGTTTCATTAGAAAGTCCTTTGTTTCTGGCCATTTTGAGCCTGTAATCGAACCCACAAATGCTGATGCTCCAGATACTCAACTAGTCTAAGAAGGCCAGTTTTATTGCTTCTTTAATCAGAACAACAGTTTTCAGCTGTGTTAACATAATTGAAAAAGGGTTTTCTAATTATCAATTAGCTTTTTAAAATGATCAACTTGGATTAGCTAACAACAACTTGCCATTGGAACACAGGAGTGTGTAAGGGAGTGCATAACTGGCGGCAGGGAAGTCAGGCGCAGGAGAGCAAAGCTTGGTAATCAACGGAGCAGTTTTATTCATAAAACCACCGGTAACCAGAACCACAAACAAATGGGTACAAAACCCGTTGTGCACCAGAGAAAACGTGCACATGCACTTACAATAAACAATTCCGCACAAAGACATGGGGGGAACAGAGGGTAAAATACACAACATGTAATGAGGGAAATTGAGACTAGGTGTGTGAGAAGACAAGAAAAAACAAATGGAAAATGAAAAGTGGATCGATGATGGCTAGAAGACCGGCGACGCCGACCTCCGAGCGCCGCCCGAACAAGGAGAGGAACCGACTTCGGCGGAAGTCGTGACAGAGTGATGGTTGCTGATAATGGGCCTCTGTACGCCTATGTAGATATGCCATAAATAATCAGCTGTTTCCCGCTACAATAGTCGTTTACAACATTAACAATGTCTACACTGTATTTCTGATCAATTTGATGATATTTGAATGGACAAAAATTTGCTTTTCTTTCAAAAACAAGGACATTTCTAAGTGACCCCAAACTTTGGAACAGTAGTGTATGTTTTTAATATACTATCCAGATGAGAAGGTGTATGATCACGGAACATCCATAAAATTAGAGAAAAATACCACTGTTCACTTAAACAGATGTAGCTCATTCACAGTAGAAGGTATTACTATTCTGATTACAGATTTTAAATCTTTACAAAATAAGGAAGACTCGATATGCTGTACGTCTTCCTTAGGAAGTTGTGTAATTGCAGTTTGGATAAGAAGTGTTGATTTTCATATAAGATACCCATTTTCACAGAGGTTTTTTCTTGACTGATTACAATTTGATTGATGTGGTGCAATTGTATGTCATATCACGTGAAAGTCTGTTACAGTTACAGTTATCTGGTGTTCTAAAGTCTAGTGTTTCCATTCCCCTTTAAGTTAAAGCATCACCCAATTCAAATTATTTGACGTAATGTCACGTGATAGAATGCTACATTGTAGCTGGTCCCATCAAATAACCTGGCACATGTTAGCTCTATTCTAACATCACCAGGTGGCAGTGATTATTTCCTATAACAACTTCTTCATCAAAGATGTTAAACTTTTTCTCCACAAACCAATGGATTTCTTAAAGTAAGTCAAATCGGCCAGCAGAGGGATTTAATAAACCTCCAAACTCAAGGTTTACTTTTGTTCCACTTGGTCTGTCACAGGTACCAATTGGTTGCATGAGCATCCTTGACTAGGCTACTAACGTTAAACAAAATTCTAAATGTTTTCACATTTGACGAAAGCACACATCTTTGTGCTTTTATGGAAAAAGATAAAGGACGTCTATACAAAGTTTTTCATGCAGAGTGAAAAAATTAAAACGAGTCCAAGGGCCTTTGTCAAATAGCTGTAATTTACCATGATAGACACCGCTGCTAGGTGATGTACAGTGCTAAGGCGCTTGACCTTGAATCTCCGGGGTACAGGAATCATGGGTTCCCCTCAAGTCAAGATTGTTTGTTAAGGAAGAAACTGCTCACTGCCGGTCCTCAATTCTCAATTCAAATAAGGCATATGTGACAAAGTGGATGATTATAATAATGCATATAAAATGTTGTACATGTACTTGTAGCCTACATAAGATATTAAGTTATGTTTTTGGTCTAACAGTAACGTTATGCTATTATATTCGGTATGTTAGGCCTATGTAGAATATTAATGAATCATTAATCAACATTCTGAGAAGTGACAGAGCATCTCTCTGGCAGCACTAACGTTACACTTCTGTAGCAGTAGCCTATGTGTTGTTCTGCAAGAGGGACTCCAAGAAGCTCTTCATTTAAATATACAGTATTTGTAATCTTCATTTATAAGGTTTTGGATGCAATTCGCTTCGGAACACTACCAAAATAAATGTAATTCTACATTTCAAAGGAAAAAAACTATCTCCCCTGGGATTCGAACTTGCCGCAAACGGCTAAATGTACCAGGAGCCAGGCTCACTATAACTGTAATCTAAACATCCAGTTGAAATTGTTGCCGTGTTTTAGTAACTTTGAATAGCAGATTGTGCCGTTTGACTTCTGTTAAGGACGGTCTACTGAAAAAGTGTTCTATCACAAACACAAGTTTAAGATCTTTGATAGGCTGATGAGAAACTTGTTACAGTAAATAATCACTGCCACCTGGGAAGTATGGTCCCCGTGTGTTCAGTCAGTGAGGTGTTGGATCAGAATCGGTGTTTCGGTCAAAAAAGGGAATTCCCAGACCGAGTTATCCGGTTTTGTCAACACACCTGATTGCTATTGTGAGGTGAAGGCTTCATGTCCATCCTCAGGCCTATGTCGTCTCAATGAACAGTGGTGGATTATGCAACTGAGCCGCAGTGCTTGAGTTTCACACCTTCCTCATTGGGCTCCCTCTTACATCGAACAAAGACTATGATGGGTACTGCAAGGCAGCTTGGGACTAGTGTAGAATCTATAACAATAGAGTCTATAACAAGTAGGAACAAACCTACAGAGGTCTGGATTGTGCACCTGTTGTTGTGTCTGGCTCAAGTCATATTTGTTTAAGATAACCTATAGCTATAGCATGATTTCCTAGTTTAATGCCTGCAACATTGACCACCATGACATGAGCCCTGATTTTGACTGAAATTCAAACAATGGTTCTCAATGGGAGTTGAGCCTACCATTTCCCCATTCTCTTTAGTGAGTATAATGAGCCTGCACCTAGCTTGCTCTTGGCTCTCTTGGCTCAGTGCAGGGCTAGCCGGGTTAGCCCCCCTTGGTCAGAGGACTGATACATTTCTCCCTTTCCCCTCCTGTTACCTGGGAGATGGGCTGGGAGCCAGAGCAAAGAGGTGATTGAATTTCCTGTAATTAAAATGAGAAGCAGAGAGAGACAACAGAGAATAATGGATGCCTGTCCCCAGCCCATTGACTCAGGGAGAGGAGAGGTGCCCTTTGTACACAGTTTACCTTTTGAGGTAAATGCTCTCTAGCAGATATGCTATGACGGCTATTGAGCTATCAGACTATAGTAATGTAATACTGTTGGTTTAAACAATCACATATGCAGGCTTTTTCGGGTGCTAATATGCTATCCTCTTTCTGCCATGCAACCTCCTTTTGTATTTCACCCTCTGTGTAGAGAGGTGCATCATGCTAAACTCAGTGTATTATAGTTTTTTTGCAAGCTATCCTCGTTTAGTTTTTGTTTAATTTCTGTTAAGGCTGTTAAAGGCGGTTTCCCAGACACAAATGAAGATTTTCCATTGAGCATGATTTTTTGTCCAGTATTAGACGTAATCTGTGTCTGGTAAACCAGCCCTTAGTCTTTTTGTTTCATTTTCATCTCTCTAAAGGCTCTTGTTCTCTCTCTGCCTCTCTGTCAGTTCTGTACAGGTGCGCTGAAGCACAGCTCGACGGAGGTGAGAGAGACGTCCGTGCGCATCGTCCTGGCCATTTACCGCCTGCACAAGAACGCCATCCCCTACTACCTCCCGGCCAACGACACGCGCAAGAACATCCTCCACAAGAACATCTTTGACGGCTTCGCCAGGATCGACGGGCAGCCGGTAGAATCCAAGGCAAGGCTCGGCCCGTCTGTGTTTGAATGAGTCATGACGTAACGTTGGACATGCTCACAGTTGTTGAGGGATGGGTGACAAGCTGTTTCTTTTCCATCGCTTGTGTTCTCTCACCTCATTAGAGAGCAGGGTATCCCAGTCCCATTAAGTAACGACCGTGCTGCTATTAAGTAATGTTCCACTGAGTAACGTCTGGCCATGTCTCACTGGGTGAGTTAAGGACACATCGTCATCATTGCAGTGGAGTCTGTCTGCAAGGCTCCCAGACATGACTGGGCTGTTAGAGAAGCATAGGCAAACACACGCAGGCAGGCAGGCAGGCAGGCAGGCAGGCAGGCAGGCTTATTCCGTGGCATTAAGTGTTTCAATATGCTTCTTTGATTTTGTTTCAGAAGTCAAAGAAGGGAGGCGCACAGCAGGAGGGGAAGAATGACAAGATCTGCAGTCTTCAGGAGCAGCTGGCTGCCTTGAAGGAGATCAGTGTAGGTGGAGCTGTCATCACTGCACCTATTACCTCATTTCCTTCAACAGGCCAGCTTGTCTGTGTCACTCCTCCTTGTTGTGCCCTCATTCCACTCCCCATATTCCACTGTACTGGATTTCCATTGTAAAGACCACTGTATAAACACACACATAATAGTCTCCATGGTATTGATTGAATATTTTCAAAAGACAATTCATCATATGTACCATTGCTTGGTAAAATGTATTGGGATATAAGCACAGATATATTTATACACTTCAGCCTCCAACACAAGGACACACAAAACCACACGTCAATGTGTCTACACACTGCACTGTCATATCCTCACTCCACCCAAAGCTCCTCCTGGTTCCCTATCATCCTCATGATCTTTCATCAATCATGGGACATTTTGTCATTTCATAGATAGAAGTTACTTGCAAGTGGCCTTGGAATTTACCTATTTAAATCCAGTTTGGAGCCATGCTGGCATTTGCATACCTGTCTACATTGGTCACAGCGGCGCAGCATAGGACAGTGCTTCCAATAGTGCAGGTCCAGTCCATCTTCAGTGAAGGACTCATCCTTATCACCACAGAATATACAGAGACTGAAACACATTTAGAATATAGGCTGAAACGCATTAAGAAATACACACTGGCTAAAACACATTATAAACATATACACTAACTAAAACACAATGAGAATATACACACATGCTGAAACATTAATAATATACACAGGTTGAAACCAATTTAGAATATATACACGCTGAAACATATTGAGAATGTACACAGGCTGAAACACATTATGAATGAATACAGGCTGAAACATACAGAATATACACAGGCACTCTACACAAAGGCATTCTATGTTCCCCATTAGGAGTTTTGCATTATTTGATGCATAAGGCAATTTAAACAGAATTTCAGTCAGCTTCATAGCTTGAAAGCTTTCAGATGTTGCTGTGCGTCAACACTCACTTGTCTAAGTGGTTGACAACTGAAGACTGGTTATCTCCTGCATCTGCCGGGTTGTTTTGGGGAGCCATTTTGACACCTGCAAAGCAACAGGGACACATTTCTCAGCTGTCACTAGAAAAGTAAAGGGACAGTGTACTGTAGTCCCTATAATAATGCCTCACATAGTGGTGCAAACAGCATTCTACCATAAGAACAAAGAATGTGATCCACAATGGGTTTTGGCCAAAATGAAACCTAATTAGTGTACGTGTGAACAGTGGTTGAGGATAGGGTTCTTTCAACCTCCATACAGACCTGTTTTATAACTTTTACAGCCTCCTTCTCCTGTCTTTGGTGTTTCCCTTCTCCTTTTCCGTTTTGTAATTGCCCTTCTCCTTTATGCAAAAACCCCCTATAAATTCAACTTCTTGCAGAAATACAGTACATACAGTCTAAAAAGTTTTGTAACACCATTTATTTGTGGCGGACGTTGTGTGTCTCAGGTGGTTGAGATAGTCAGTCTCACAGAGCACCTGTTGGGGGAGTGTGAGAACAGGGCTGGGTTCAGCCAGTGCCCCCGCTGCTCAGAGGCCGTGCTCACAGACAAGCTCAACCGCCACACCCAGAGCCCTGCCTGAAACCGTGAGTCTCAACGCTCCTCTAGCACTGTCTAACTATGCTAACGGCTAACTATGCTAATAGCAAAACCTGCTAGAACCTAACCCTGCTAACAGCTTTATTTAACCTTTATTTAACTAGACAAGTCAGTTAAGAACAAATTCTTATTTACAATGACGGCCTACCCCGGCCAAACCCTCCCCTAACCTGGCCGACGCTGGTTCAATTGTGCGCCGCCCTATGGGACTTCCGATCACGGCCGGTTGTGATACAGCCTGGAATCGAACCAGTAAAGAGTCTGAGTGGGGAGGGGAAAAAAGGGGTCAGCTTTGGCCTTCAGGCTCAAAGGGGGGCGGGGGGATATAACTGACAAATAAAACATCTTACAAAGAAATCAAAGTACAAAGTACATTTTCAAACAAACAAAAAGTAAGCAAAACGCTGTGCCCTGCTAACTATGCTAACCCTGCTAACTGTTAACCTTGCCAATAGCTAACCCTGCCAAACCCTTGATCCAGCATTAGTCCATGCTTGCCAGAATCCCTTCCCTTCTTTTAGTCTTTGTAAACAAGTGTATTCTCACAGCCAAAGATATTGAGGCTTTTGTGCTCGACTCTTGTACGCTTTTGTTACTCTTTCATTCATGTCTGCCTATTAACCCTCAAGGGCTCTTAACAGTGAAGCCAGTTGGGGTTTCAAGTAAGCTCATTAAAACAGTACTTGTGTAAATGACTGGTAGAAAGGAAACATTATCACTGAGAGGTAACATCACTCCACGGAGGTTATATTGTGGAATTCAACCAAAATGTGTCCAATCGCTTGAATCTACAGCTTGAATAGTGCCGAACAATATGTATAGACAACATCCTTTCGGTTTGAAAGCGAATGGGAACATATAAAACAATACCATGGTAGTGTTATAATAAATAGAAACCACAACATCAACTAGGAAATCAACTCTGAACATGTTTGTTTTGCCAGGCCAACTACAGAGACATTCAACATACACTAAATGACTAAAAGTATGTGGACACCTGCTCGTCTAACATCTCTTTCCAAAATGATGGGCATTAATATGGAGTTGGTCCCCACTTTACTGCTATAACAGCCTCCACTCTTCTGGGAAGGCTTTCACTAGATGTTGGAACATTGCTGCAGGGCTTCCATTCAGCCACGAGCATTAGTGAGGTCGGGCACTGATGTTGGGCGATTAGGCCTGGCTCGTAGTTGGCGTTCCAATTCATCCCAAAGGTGTTCGATAGGGTTGAGGTTAGGGCTCTTTGCAGGCCAGTCAAGTTCTTCCACACCAATCTCAACAAACCATTTTTGTATGGACCTTGCTTTGTGCAGGGACATTGTCATGCTGAAACAGGAAAGGGCCTTTCCCAAACTGTTGCCACAAAGTTTGAAGCACAGAATCGTCATTGTATGCTGTAGCGTTAAGATTTCCCTTCACTGGAACAAAGGGGCCTAGACCGAACCATGAAAAACAGCCCCCAACCATTATTCCTCCTCCACCAAACTTTACAGTTGGCACTGGGTATTGGGGCAGGTAGCGTTCTCCTTGCATCCACCAAACCCAGATTAGTCCTGTCGGACACCCAAATGTTGAAGCATGATTAATCACTCCAGAGAACACATTTCCACTGCCCAATAGCAGTGAGCTTTACACCACTCCAGCTGACACTTGGCAATCTTAGGCTTGTGTGCAGCTGCTCAGCCATGGCAACCCATTTCATGAAGCTGCAAACAATCAGTTATTGTGTTGACATTGCTTCCAGAGGCAGTTTGGAACTCAGTAGTAAGTGTTGCAACTGAAGACAAACAATTTTTACATACTACACACTTCAGCAGTCCTGTTATTTTTTTATTTATTTATCCATTATTTTACCAGGTAAGTTGACTGAGAACACATTCTCATTTACAGCAACAACCTGGGGAATAGTTACAGGGATGAATGAGCCAATTGTAAACTGTGGATTATTAGGTGACAGTTTGAGAGCCAGATTGGGAATTTAGCCAGGACACCAGGGCAGTTAATACCCCTACAATAAGTGCCATGGGATCTTTAATGACCTCAGAGAGTGAGGACACCTGTTTTAACATCCCATCTGAAAGACAGCACCCTACACAGGGCAGTGTCCCCAATCACTGCACTGGGGCATTGGGATATTTTTTAGACCAGAGGAAAGAGTGCCTCCTACTGGCCCTCCAACACCACTTCCAGCAGCATCTGGTCTCCCATCCAGGGACTGACCAGGACCAACCCTGCTTAGCTTCAGAAGCAAGCCAGCAGTGGTATGCAGGCTGGTATGCTGCTGGTTATGTGCGCTTGTGTGGCCTATCACTTCGCGGCTGAGTCGCTGTTGCTTCTAGACGTTTCCACTTCACAATAACAGCACTTAGAGTTGATGAGGGCAGCACTAGCAGGGCAGAAATTTGACAAACAGACTTGTTGGAAAGGAGGTATCCTATGACTGTGCCATGTAGAAAGTCCCTGAGCTCTTCAGTATGGGCCATTTTACTGACAATGTTTGTCTATGGAGATTGCATGGGTGTGTGCTTGATTTTATACACTTTTCAGCAACGGGTGTGGCTGAAATAGGTGAATCCACTAATTTGAAGGGGTGTACACATACTTTTGTATATATAGTGTATATCCTTACTTCTCCGTTGTACACCATGCCACGTTGCCATGTTTCAGATTAAGGTCTTACAGGGATTTCATCTGTCATTTTCTGTGGGCATTTTGGGGTTCTGTGCTGGGCAACGCATGTTTCTCTTTTCTTTCAGCCCCTGTCTCGGGCAAAGGCTTCAACCACTGTCCTTTGTTCCAAAACAACTTCATGTCCGGACAGGAGGTGAGATTCTGTTGCACTCCCTCAGATTACATAATAAAAGGACCACTCATACTGGCCTTGGTCCTTTTCACTGGAACAAGTCACTGTTAGACTAACTGCACGTAAGATATGAAATGATTTACAGTACTTCTCGTCAAATCAAGAAATATGCCAGCATTACATTCAATTTGATTGTATTAAAATGATCACTTGGGATCAGTTTTCTCAATATTTAGCCATTTCCACTAAGGCAGGTGCATGTTGTTTTAGGCCGGGATTCAATCCGATCGTGCACCTTTTAAAGGCATTCGCAGAGACCACATTCACGGTAAACGCTGCATGTGGTGTTTAGTTTTGCCTGCGTCTCCATTTGAGATGAGAAAAAAAAGTGATACAGGCCTAAGGTGAATGAGATAGTAGGCTAAAATGCTAAGTATGTAGATAGATAGACATAAAGCTGGTTTAGGAAATCTAAGGACATTCACAACCACTGGCACAACCTAGTTTTACCTTGCCTTTTTCTTTTCCTGCCTCTGTTATTGGGCTGCCTGTCAATCTCCCACCACTCCGAGTGCTGCTAATGTTAGGCTTGAGGACCAAACAGCTGTGTGGAAACCATTGTCTGTCACGCCGGACACCAAAGCCCTCAATTCAAAAGAGCAGTTTTATTAATCCAAAGCAAAAGAAAATGTGACAACTCTTTTGCATTCTGATTTATTACGGAGGGATAAAAAATGAACTATTATTAAAGAGATGGCCATTTGACATAGAGATGTGAACTTAAAATGTCATATGTACTTATAATGGCCTGTGTATTCAATGTCTTAAATGTGACAACCTCCACAACCCTATCCATTTTCTAAATTCTCCCACATGGTTTTAGTGAACGTGAGAGTATTAAATATCTATAACAGCATTTAGAAAATATGGACACTGGAGTCCCTGTACCCTAAAAACCACATGAATTTCAAGTGATCACGTGAAGTGTTTTAAAAACACATTTTCATGTGATCTTATGTGAAGTTAATGTGATAGATAAGATGTGACAACATGTAAAGCAACATGAAACTACAGATCTAAAAACATGTGATCACTATGAAGGGTTCCAAAAACACATTTTCATGTGATAACGTGTCAACATGTAAAGCAGCATGAAACTACACATCTAAAAACGTGATCACTGTGAAGGGTTCCAAAAACATGTTTTCACATGATTTCATATCTTAAATTTGACATGAAATCATGTGATTTTCCACATGTGAAATCATGTGTTTTTTCTGTAAGGGTCACGCAGTCCAAACTAATCCGTTCAACCCATTCACTTCCCTGTGATTGGAAAGGTGAAGATGAATTTTGGATGCACATGACTGTTATCCCGTGAAACGGTGATCGTGGTGTCGCCTTTCGGTTTTCTTCTCTGCTGTTTTTTTGCATTTGTTTTCCCTTGTCAATCATGCAGCTTGGTGTTACGGCCAAGCGCCTCCTTCCGTACTCAATCCCTTCGTCTGATACTGCCACGTTGCCTGTCCACTTAAGTAATGAAATGCCTTTGTGTTCAAGGGGCAAAATAAACACCTTCAGCACCTCAAACCTCAAACTGTCCTCCTGCTGAAATAGCCCAAAGCATGGTCGACATGTTAGCATACATAGTTAGCATACAAAGAGCATTTTTCAGATTGAAGTAATCATGCGTCCCTGCTGTAGTAGAAAGACCTATAAAAACAGCAACTTTAAAATAGTAAATACATAATTAATTTGAGAGTGTAGTATTTCCCATGTTCGATATGGTTTGGCTATGAATGACCATATTTGATTTCTTTATTACATTTTTATTTAACCTTTATTTAACTGGGCAAGTCAGTTAAGAACAAATTCTTATTTACAATGATGGCCTAACCCTAACCCAGACGAGCCAATTGTGTGCCGCCCTATGGGACTCCCAATCACGGCCAGTTGTGATACAGCCTGGAATTGAACCAGGGTCTGTAGTGACGCCTGTAGCACTGAGTGCCTTAGACTGCTGTGCCACTCATGGTTTTCAAATAGGTAGGCTGTAGATTGTCAAGTGCATATGGACATAAAACAAAAAAAGCGTAAATAGTAAGAAAGATGCTGTTTATTGAAGGACATTTGAATAGAACATTTGAGCTGCATGCTCAATGCAGCTCAAGCCTCCTTTTTGGGGAAATTTGACAGTGAGCGACTCTTCTCTATATAACATTTGGAACTTGTTTGGTGACATTCATCTACTGTTGTCATGTGTATCAGACAGTCAAGCAAAGATTGAAACTGTGTCTTTCAACGACGATGGCTCTCTTCACACAAGGACAGTGTCCTCCTCACACACGGACATTGTCCTCAGATTTTTTAAGAAGCACTGAAGCTCTCAAGCAGCTCTGCCCCATTCATTCTCCCTCACCTCTCACACACTTCTTCTTACTTTCGGCAAGGAAAACTCTCAGTAGCAGTTTAACCTCTGCAGCCCAGGCCCTTGCCTGGTGTGCCAGATGAAAAGCCCCAGTGTTGAAGCCAAGTCGGCCATTAGGGGTCGGACACCGGCCCACAGTGCTGCTGCACAGGGGAGGGATAGAGGGAGAGAGTCAGGGGACTCGCAGGTCAACAGCAAACTGACTTGCTCTTTGTCCTCCAGGCCTGGAAGGCTCACCTCATGGGCCGAGAGGGCTGTAAACAGAACTCACGGAGGACTGTGGTATCGCAGTGAGCCCAGCAGGCACAAGGTAAGCCATTCATACACCCATTTACCCCCCCTGCTCTTCCACCCAAAAGCCTGGGCTAGTGTTAGACCCATGGAATGGGCCCATGCTACCTGTTGGTCAAATATAGAGCAGTGTTCCTGTCTCATACCAGGAGGTGCATTGAAATGGTGACTTATGTCAATTTGGAGTATAGTAAATAATATGTGTTTCCATTTTCGGGAGTTCATAAAAACTGGAAAGGCCAGCAATGCTTTCAAAATGCAAAACCAATGAGTGCATGTGAATGATCAGTATGTGCTCAAGTAACATACATGACTGCATTTAATCTTCAGATGTCCTTTGTGTCCAATCAAAAATGCATATGTTGACCAGTGGGTAAAATTATATGTTAATTGTGTAGATACTCCTCTAAATAAACAATGGTCAAACCTCATGTCTCTATGGTAATCTGTTCTAATGTTTTTGGAGTTTTTACCCTTGTAGGATGGCCAAAATTAGGGTGACTAAATCAATGGAGGCCAGAGGGAAAAAAAGTGGTCACAAATAAGGGAAATTGCCCAGCATCGCTTCAGCTCGTCTGGATGCTGTGCGAGAATTAACTACCTGACAGGCTCACTTTCCTGTTGAACTAGTCATCTTTCTTCTCGAATCCCCAAGACATATAACAATATAGAAGTAAGATGGATATAGATTTTGAGACATGACATGTAGGATTTTAATATTTTAGTAAACAATTTTCATATACAAAATTCCTGTTATTTTTCAAAATTCAAAAACAAGTTAATCTCTGAAATGTAAACAGAGCACTGAGCATACCGCAAGATTTTTTTCAACATTACATTTAATTCAGCTCGTTGTGCTAATTTTGCGACCCGCGGAAACAACTTTGAAGACAACCACCACAACAGGTAAAATCCTCAGTTGCTGCGAGAAAGTTGCACCGCTCTGTCAACTGAGCTCTGTGTTTATTATCAGATGTAATATATTACGAAATCTGACTTTTTTTATATACTATTCATGAAATGTTAGAGAAAGGCCCCACTGAACGATTCAGAGCATGAGTAATCATATTTATCTTGGTAAAATGTATTTTATAACACAAGGAAGTGAAATGTCATCACCAAAGCACATTGTCACCCACTCTGGGCAGAATGAGTGGACACCTTACATATAGATGCATGCCCATACTCTAAACATGTGCACACACACAGCCAGCATTCAAACACTCTACAACCTACTTGCCTTGCAGTTTACCTGTATACAATCAAATGTATTTATAAAGCCCTTCTTACATCAGCTGATGTCACAAAGTGCAGTACAGAAACCCAGCCTAAAACCTCAAACAGCAAGCAATGCAGGTGTAGTAGCACGGTGTCTAGGAAAAACTCCCTAGAAAGGCCGGAACCTAGGCAGAAACCTAAAGAGGAACCAGGCTCTGAGGGGTGGTCAGTCCTCTTCTGGCTGTGCTGGGTGGAGATTATAACAAAACATGGCCAAGATGTTCAAATGTTCATAGATGACCAGCAGGGTCAAATAATAATAATCACAGTGGTTGTAGAGGGTGCAACAAGTCAGCACCTCAGAAGTAAATGTCAGTTGGCTTTTCATAGCATTTCTACCACTCCTGTTGTCTCTAGAGAGTTGAAACAGCAGGTCTGGGACAGGTAACACGTCCGGTGAACAGGTCAGGGTTCCATAGCCGCAGGCAGAACATTTGAAACTGGAGCAGCAGCACGACCAGGTGGACTGGGGACAGCAAGGAGTCATCAGGCCAGGTAGACCTGAGGCATGGTCCTAGGGCTCAGGTCGTCTGAGAGAGTGAAAGAAAGAGAGAGAGAATTAGAGAGAGCATACTTAAATTCACACAGGACACACAGGATACTCCAGATATAGCAGATTGACCCTAGCCCCCCAACACAAACTATTACAGCATAAATACTGGAGACTGAGACAGGTGGGGTTGGGAGACACTGTGGCCCTGTCCGACGATACCCCCGTCAGGGCCAACAGGCAGGATGTAACCCCACCCACTTTGCCAAAGCACAGCCCCCACACCACTAGAGGGATATCTTCAACCACCAACTTACCATCCTGAGACAAGGCTGAGTATAGCCCACAAAGATCTCCCCCACCGCACAAACCCACGGAGGGGCGCCAACCCGGACAGGAAGATCACGTCATTGACTCAACCCACTCAAGTGACGCACCCCTCCTAGGGACGGCATGGGAGAGCACCAGTAAGCCAGTGACTCAGTAATAGGGTTTGAGGCAGAGAATCATGAGGCAGAGAAAAATGTTGATAATTTGAGTAAAGTAGTAATATGTTGGGGTCAACTCACCCCCCCCCCCCAGTTACCCCCTAATAACGGGGGGGGGGGGGGGGAGTTGATGGGGGGGTGAGCCTTCATGGTTATGTGTTTCTACCAGTCATTTCGACAATGACTAGCCCAGTTAGCACTAGTTTATGCTAACTTGCTAGCTAGCAACTTGACTTTCAGTAAATGCTAGCCAGCTAGCTAGTTAGCATAAGCTGCTAGGAGTGCTAGCTAGCAACCTTACTACCAGATCGTCTGAATTAAAATACATAAAAAATATAGTGTAACTTAATTGAAGTTGTAAATGTTTCCAATAGTGACTGATAGCTTTACAGTTAATGTTACTTTATAGCCTTTTAGCTATTTAACACAGCATTTTATGTCATATACAGTACATTTGGAAAGTACTCAGACCCCTTCACTTTTTCCACATTTTGTTACATTACGGCCTTATTCTAAAATGGATTAAATAAAAAAATGTCCTCAATATACACAATATAACCCATAATGACAAAGAGATAACAGGTTTTAAGAAATGTTTGCAAATGTATTAAAAAAAAAACAGATATCACATTTACATCGGTATTCAGACCCTTTACTATGAGACTTGAAATTGAGCTCAGGTGCATCCTGTTTCCATTGATCATCCTTGAGATGTTTCTACAACTTGATTGGAGTCTACCTGTGGTAAATTCTATTGATTGGACACGATTTAGAAAGGCATACACGTGTCTATTTAAGGTCCCATAGTTGACAGTGCATGTCAGAGCAAAAACCAAGCCATGAGGTCGAAGGAATTGTCCGTAGAGCTCCGAGACAGGATTGTGTCGAGGCACAGATCCAGGGAAGGGTACCAAAAAATGTCTTCAGCATTGAAGGTCCCAAAGAACACAGTGGCCTCCCATCATTCTTAAATGGAAGAAGTTTGGAACCACCAAGACTCTTCCTAGAGCTGGCCGCCCGGCCAAACTGAGCAATCGGGGGAGAAGGTACTTGGTCAGGGAGGTGACCAAGAACCCGATGGTCACTCTGACAGAGCTCCAGAGTTCCTCTGTGGAGATGGGAGAACCTTCCAGAAGAACAACCATCTCTGCAGCACTTTACCAATCAGGCCTTTATGGTAGGTAGAGTGGCCAGACGAAAGCCACTCCTTAGTAAAAGACACTCCCCCACCCTACTTGTTGTGGATAAAGGTATGCGTGTGTGATGACATAGAGCACATACAAATACTTTTTACGGTTACATTCCCGTGTACCGAATAAAATATATAAGTTAAATGGGGTTCCATTGCATTTTCAACTCTACTGATGGTTTTGTCACACAAAATTAAATGCATTATAGCGAATGTGTCCACTCTGGTCTTGGTACTGCGCTCTATCCAACAGCTCAACAGCTCACAGATATGGAGAAAAAAATGTTTTTGTAAAATGCCAGCCAAACATCGATCATCATGTAACCAGATTAAGATACTATATTTATTGTAAAGGAGCATCAAGCTTGCACTTTCACCACCCGTTGAAGATGATCACTTATTTTATCAGTAGCCTAATAGATGATGCTTTCCTGAGTCTTGGGAGGACCGCACGCCATATCATCACGTGACTCCAAGTTTACTTCGATATGATGGTTATTATATCAATATTTACGCATAAAGGCGTTTCCTCACCCAATTCACGCATACCAAATTTTACCGACACAAATTGTCTGTGGGCATTTAGGCTATAAACTTGTACCGGCATTTCATGTTACCATCAACCCGGTCGTGATTTATTTCATACGTCAGGTAATTCATCCACATTAAATGGTTGTTCATGTCTTATGATTCACTTGGGCAAATTAATACATTTTCTATTAAGTTCAATGGATTTGGTTGATTTCTTACTAAATTCAATACCTAGGCTATGTGAATATTGTTGAATTCCGTTGTAATGTCTGCAATACGTGATTCCGTCCGCGTTCTCCACAACACGGAATAGGGCCCTAAAGCTTTATAATGTTGCATTAGTGACTTAGGTTTGTCTCATATTTATTCAATTACGTAGGTGTATATATTGTCCTTGTGTATTTTGAGAACATATCCATCAGTATTGACTGTAGATTTACAACCATTTTGTGCAGATTGAAACATCCATGTTTGATTAAATAAAGCTAAATGAAGCTGGACAGTGCTGATGTTGCTCTTTTTCTGTTTTGTTTGAGTTGCAAAATATGTATTTTAGAGGCACCTGTTGCAATCTTCTACACCAACAATTAGTGTTTGATATCCACCCAGTAGCCCTCAACTCTTACCCAGCACTAGAGTAAAACACTGGTATAACGAATACATATTTATTGAATCTGTTACAAACATCAAACCAAAAACTAGTTTTGACTCTTAAAATATAATTCAATATGTGTTCTAGAATTTATTCTTTACCCAATTATATTTTCATGTAATCTCCACCTTTTCAGTGTTACTAACACATCCATCATCTCAAAACTCAAAAGCACTAAAACTGTAGCATGAAAAGGGTTTTTCAGTGTCAAAGGCTGCCATTTATTTACAGATTTGGCTGAAAAAGTGGTTCATCTTGTAGACCAAGGAATGTGCATTCACTTATTTGGTTTTCCTGTTGGGATTTGGGTCTACCTATCTACATTAGAAAAACATTAACAAACAGGTAGGTGATAATGAAAGAATGTCATTCATAAACATTTGTTTAAAAAAAAAAAATCACTGCATGATTGTTTTCACATTCTTTCTTAGTTGGATCTTTTTAGTGCCCTACTAGGCCTACATACAAATATTACAATTCAATTGTAAAAGCTTACAATATTTTTTGCATAACCTTTGAGTCCTTTTGAGCTGTAGGTTGACACTCATGGTGCAGTCCTTTTGGCGCAAACCAGCTCCTTATTTTCTACTACGCTCCACATCATGAGTAGCTCCTGAGGGCTCAGTTTATGGACTACGATTAGGTTTTTGAAAAAGCACGGTTCGCTGTTCATTGGGCTCACTCTGCGTTTCATGATGCCAAAGGTCCTAAATCCTGGGTGCATCTCAGGTGCCAAGTGTAGCTTCTGTAGGCACATTCCCAAAAATACATCATCAATCGGATAGAGCTCCAAGTCCTCTGAAACCACGAACAGTCTCCGAGCTAATTGTGAGGACATTAAAAACCCACCACCACCAACATAAGGTGGGTACGGTCTGTCAAACAACTCTTTGGGGATGTAATATTTGCTCTGGCGGTTTCTGATGGGGATGGCTTTGGAGATGGTGTCCCCAACAAATACATTTAGAACTTTGCGGTCCTCAGTCTTGAAACGAATAAGTTCCAGCAAGTTATTCGTATTTACGAAAACGTCATCATCCCCTTTGAATATAAACTTGGCACTGCAGCAGTGAATATCAAACCATTTCAGAAAATTTACCTCTTTCAAGGTGAGGTTGAAAAATGTGTCCATAAAATCCCATTGGAGAATGTCTCCATATATCATGTCCTCATACTCAATCAACTTTTGAAGGTTTTTAGTGTCTTTGCCATTTGTAGGGCTTCCAAGGAGAAACAGCGTTTTTATTCTCTTACCATCAATTGTTTGTTCCCTACCCCAGGTATTGCGCACTGCCTCTCGCCTATCGTGCTGTTCTATAACGGATTTCACCACCATGAGCAGGTGCACGTCTCCATTCCTGCACTTATCCGGATGGTTTATCAACATTGGGAAATATCGACAATGTCTGTGCAACACAAACTGGTGGAACCTCGTATCCAAACGTCGAAACCAATCATTTTTCCTTACGGCTGAATCTTCACTGCAGTTCATAACGTGTACATCCCAAGTAGACGCTGTAGTGTTGGAGACGGTCACCCGTGGCGCAACCAAATCATCACCAATAACTGGCGGCGAGTAGTTTCCCAAACTGCGTTTTCCTTTGTATAAATCACACTCAGGTCCACACCAACCGGCCTGTCCCATGCTTTTAACCTCCATGTCGTCCTTGATGCTGTTATCCACAAGCTTGAACTTGGAAATCATCACTAAAGACGCAAAAACGAGAGACAAACTCAGGAGAGTTTTCAATATCCTCTTTCTCCTGAAAATATTATCCATAATTATAGCGCCAAACGCGTATGAATGAATGAGAAATACTTCAAATGAATAGGCACCCCTATTTTCATAGCATTTAATTACTCATTAGTGTCCATTTGAAGTCCATCATTGTCCTTTGAAAAATGGAGAGCAACTATTCCGTGTCCAGCTACATTGAAAATAAACTGGCTACGCCACCGTGCTATTCCCCTACAATTACTTTATTTTCTTTGAGAAAACAATCTTTGTTACATCATGCTAAAAAAAATATATATATATTCGATGAGAGATAGTCTAGCACCTGCAGACTGGTCTTGAAAAGTGACTGTCGCCTACGAGCTTCTCCCCTTACTCACTTTTAATTATCCCCTCCCCACTACACTTTCTGTGACCAAATGCAGGTTTCTTATTTCACATCACAGGTGGCTCACTAGACTGCGCGTCCTGTTGGTTCACTAGACTTTGAACATCGACCAGGCTAGATATCTAATGTCATAGAATACTTGAAAAAACGAAGTCTAAGGCTGAGGCTATATTGTTCATTTGATTGCACCTATGCTATTTATTTTTCAAGCACTGTAATGTATTGTCATATTATAACGATCATAACGTTATACTGTATTATATAATATTGTGTATGATAGAATTGCCCATCAAAGTAGCTTTAGAAAACTTGATTAGAATCTACTGGGGAAATGTGTTTTGCGGCAATCTCCATTAACACAAAAATATATGTGTGTGAGTGAGAATAGCCCCCGGGGCCAAAACAGTATAACTCCAGGGGATGTGTGAGGAAAATCAAGCTTTTAGCACCCCTGTGTGTCGGTTTTGGGGAATTGTCAAACGTCTGTTGAGAGGTGCGTGCAGTGCGTACACTGGGTCAAACTTGTGTCGTTTTTTGTTGTTGAAATCATTAACTACCGCGCTGTTTTGCAAAGTATCTTGGCCTAGAAAGTGCATTCAAAGTAAGACACGATAGTAAAGTAGTTAGCTAGCACACGGTGTCGCTAACGCCTGCTGTGTACCAGACTAGCTGGCTAAAAAGTATCTTCTGTGGGGTTTATCAGCGGCTGACATCCAACGTCTTTAACGCCACCTACTGTACTGAAGCGCCCCTGCCTCCCGCCTGTCATAGCTTCTTCTTCTTCCATGAGGTTTAAGGGCGGTTGGCATCCAATAAATGTTGCATTACCGCCACCTCCTAGGCTAGCTATGTCCTCATTGTGGTTTTACAGACGTGTTTAAAACGTCTTATTTACACACGTTATTCGAATATTTATGAAATGCATATTGTTATATTTGGTAGCACTTGTTTGTTTTTCCTTCGCCTCCAACACCTTTCGATGCGTGGAATGGATGTGGGTGGGGCTAGGTCTACAAAAGGGTGCTAATTAAACATGTTCACAAAAGCTCTGACCTTCGTACGATACGTAAGCTTATTAAAGATCAGTGATACTATCAAGAGCAGTGTGCGGTTTCCTTTTTCCTTCATCTATTAAGTCCTACCACAGGTCAACAGACTGAAAGGATGGCACACCCACTTTCTGATCTCAAGTCTCGCACACCCAAATACTTCTCTGCAGCTGCCACCACAACCTACATTTTCTGTGACTTACGTTCCATCCCTGCAGGACCGTTGATAACCATTACTATAAATGTTAAAATCCAATCTTACTGAAACATATAACCACTTGTTGGCCTACACCTCTGTACTGGTACAGATCTACTACTACACCACTCCTCTCAGGATCCCTCCCCCTTGACCCACATTCCTCTACTTTCTTAACCTGCCTCAGCATATGACAACTTCTGCTCTACTCTAACCCTGAAAACCTTTCTTCTTCTGTGGATTTTATATGGGGGTTGGCAACCAACTTTAGGTTTCAAGTTTTAATGCCATATGCACAAGTACAGTGAAATGCCTTTCTTGCAAACTAAAAACCCAACAATGGAATAATTAATAACAATGTATTACTCGAAGAAAAAAAATGAGAAGAAGAAAAGGAAAAATGTAAAAAGTCAGATTCAATACCAAATGTACATGTGCAGGGATACTGGACTGATGGAGGTAGATATGTATAGGTGTAAGAGGACTAGGCAATAAGATAAACAGAGTAGCAGCAGCTTGTATGTGAGTGGGTGTACGGGTGTGTAGAGTCTGTATAAATGTATGTGCATATTATGTGTGAGTGAGAAAATAATGAAGTGGGGGGGGGGGGGGGGGGCTGTGAGTGTGCATAAAGAGTGCACAGATTGAAATAAAAGGACAATGGCCAGGACGCTTGGAGTGTTTGACGACTTTCCGGGGCTTCTTTTCACACTGCCTGATATAGATGTCCTGGATGGCAGGAAGCTTGGCCCAAGTGATGTACTGGGCTGTCCGCACAACCGCACAAGAAGTAAGGTGCATTACCTCCACCAACTGGACTGGCGTGTGGACCAGAGACAGTGAAGGTCTAAATCCTACCCAATATTCTCGTCTCTAAGGAGACGGACTACATAATTAAATACTACATCCTCTGAAGATTTCTTTAGCAGTTCACTTAATCCTAGCTTTTCAACCCCATTACTCCTCAAAACGAATAACAGTCGCTCCCTTTCCCTCACATATTTCTGGAACTGAAATAAAACATGTTCCACTGTCTCCATCTCCTCCTGACAATGATCACACCTCCCTGCCCCCACCTTTTCCTAGATCTTTCACAGGTGTCTTCCCTTTCTCTCCCTGTTTCACAACTCTTGCCATTTGTTTTCAACCACTGTTCTTATTAACCCCTTGGCTTCTGCTTTACTTATAGACAATTCCATCTCAACATTAGGATGTTTAAGAGCCTGCTTGGCAAATAACATCCACCTCCTCATTTGCTGCCAAAGGTGCTTTAACAAAGTACTGAGTAAAGGGTCTGAATACTTATGTAAATGTGATATTTCAAACAAACAAAAAAATTCTACATTTGCAAACATTTCTAAAAATGTGTTTTTGCTTTGTCATTATGGGGTATTGTGTGTAGATTGATGGGGTGGGGGGGGGGGGGGGGACTATTGAATCCATTTTAGAATAAGGCTATAATGTAACAAAATGTGGAAAAAGTGAAGGGGTCTGAATACTTTCCGAAAGCACTGTTCATACAGTGCCTTGCAAAATTATTCAGAACCCTTCAATTTCTTAACATTTTGTGTTACAAAGTGGAATTAAAATGGATTTAATTGTCATGTTTGTCAAAAATCTATGCAAAATATTAATGTCAAAGTGGAAGAAAAATATATATTTTTAAAGATAAATACAAATTCAAAACAAAAATATACGACTAGTCGTTGCATATGTATTCAGCCCCTTTGTTCAGATCAGAAGTCAAATTTGGCTTAACAAATCCCATAAGTTACATGGACTCACTGTGTGAAATAATAGGGGTTGAAGTGATTTTTGAATGATTAACTCTTCCTCTGTCCCCCATACATACAACATATGTAAGGTCCCTCAGTCAAGTATTGAATTTCAAGCACAGATTCAACTGCAAAGACCAGGGAGCTTTTCGAAAGCCTCAAAAAGAAGGGCAGTGATTGGTAGATGGGTAACAATAACAAATGAGACATTTAATATATATTTAAGTATCAAATCAAATCTATATAGCCCTTCGTACATCAGCTGATATTCTCAAAGTGCTGTACAGAAACCCAGCCTAAAACCCCAAACAGCAAGCAAAGCATGTGAAAGAAGCACAGTGGCTAGGAAAAACTCCCTAGGAAAAACTCCCTAGAAAGGCCAAAAACCTAGGAAGAAACCTAGAGAGGAACCAGGCTATGAGGGGTGGCCAGTCCTCTTCTGGCTGTGCAGGGTGGATATTATAACAGAACATGGTCAAAATGTTAAAATGTTAAAATGTTCATAAATGACCAGCATGGTCAAATAATAATAATCATAGTAGTTGTCGAGGGTGCAACAAGCACGTCCGGTGAACAGGTCAGGGTTCCATAGCCGCAGGCAGAACAGTTGAAACTGGAGCAGCAGCACGGCCAGGTGGACTGGGGACAGCAAGGAGTCATCATACCAGGTAGTCCTGAGGCATGGTCCTAGGGCTCAGGTCCTCCGAGAGAAAGACAGAAAGAGAGAAAGAGAGAATTAGAGAGAGCATATTTAAATTCACACAGGACACCGGATAAGACAAGAGAAATACTCCAGATGTAACAGACTGACCCTAGCCCCCCGACACATAAACTACTGCAGCATAAATACTGGAGGCTGAGACAGGAGGGATCAGAAGACACTGTGGCCCCATCCGATGATACCCCCGGACAGGGCCAAACAGGCAGGATATAACCCCACCCACTTTGCCAAAGCACAGCCCCCACACCACTAGAGGGATGTCTCCAACCACCAACTTACCGTCCTAAGACAAGGCCGAGTATAGCCCACAACGATCTCCGCCATGGCACAACCCAAGGGGGGGGCGCCAACCCAGACAGGAAGACCACGTCAGTGACTCAACCCACTCAAGTGACGCACCCCTCCCATGGACGGCATGGAAGAACACCAGTAGGCCAGTGATTCAGCCCCTGTAAAAGGGTTAGAGGCAGAGAATCCCAGTGGAAAGAGGGGAACCGGCAAGGCAGAGACAGCAAGGGCGGTTCGTTGCTCCAGCCTTTCCGTTCACCTTCACACTCCTGGGCCAGACTATACTTAATCATAGGACCTACTGAAGAGATAAGTCTTCAGTAAAGACTTAAAGGTTGAGACTGAGTCTGCGTCTCTCACATTGGTAGGCAGACCATTCCATAAAAATGGAGCTCTATAGGAGAAAGCCCTACCTCCAGCCGTTTGCTTAGAAATTCTAGGGACAATTAGGAGGCCTGCGTCTTGTGACCGTAGCGTACGTGTAGGTATGTACGGCAGGACCAAATCGGAAAGATAGGTAGGAGCAAGCCCATGTAATGCTTTGTAGGTTAGCAGTAAAACCTTGAAATCAGCCCTTGCCTTAACAGGAAGCCAGTGTAGGGAGGCTAGCACTGGAGTAATATGATCAAATTTTTTGGTTCTAGTAAGGATTGTAGCAGCCGTATTTAGCACTAACTGAAGTTTATTTAGTGCTTTTTCTGCGTCATTTTTGGACAGAAAATTTCTGATTTTTGCAATGTTACGTAGATGGAAAAAAGCTGTCCTTGAAACAGTCTTGATATGTTCTTCAAAAGAGAGATCAGGGTCCAGAGTAACGCCGAGGTCCTTCACAGTTTTATTTGAGACGACTGTACAACCATCCAGATTAATTGTCAGATTCAACAGAAGATCTCTTTGTTTCTTGGGACCTAGAACAAGCATCTCTGTTTTGTCCGAGTTTAAAAGTAGAAAGTTTGCAGCCATCCACTTCTTTATGTCTGAAACACAGGCTTCTAGCGAGGGCAATTTTGGGGCTTCACCATGTTTCATTGAAATGTACAGCTGTGTGTCGTCCGCATAGCAGTGAAATTTAACATTATGTTTTCGAATGACATCCCCAAGAGGTAAAATATATAGTGAAAACAATAGTGGTCCTAAAACGGAACCTTGAGGAACACCGAAATTTACAATTGATTTGTCAGAGGACAAACCATTCACAGAGACAAACTGATATCTTTCCGACAGATAAGATCTAAACCAGGCCAGAACTTGTCCATGTAGACCAATTTGGGTTTCCAATCTCTCCAAAAGAATGTGGTGATCGATGGTATCAAAAGCGGCACTAAGATCTAGGAGCACGAGGACAGATGCAGAGCCTCGGTCTGACGTCATTAAAAGGTCATTTACCACCTTCACAAGTGCAGTCTCAGTGCTATGATGGGGTCTAAAACCAGACTGAAGCGTTTCGTATACATTGTTTGTCTTCAGGAAGGCAGTGAGTTGCTGTGCAACAGCTTTTTCTAAAATTTTTGAGAGGAATGGAAGATTCGATATAGGCCGATAGTTTTTTATAATTTCTGGATCAAGATTCGGCTTTTTCAAGAGAGGCTTTATTACTGCCACTTTTAGTGAGCTTGGTACACATCCGGTGGATAGAGAGCCGTTTATTATGTTCAACATAGGAGGGCCAAGCACAGGAAGCAGCTCTTTCAGTAGTTTAGTTGGAATAGGGTCCAGTATGCAGCTTGAGGGTTTGGAGGCCATGATTATTTTCATCATTGCGTCAAGAGATATAGTACTAAAACACTTTAGTATCTCCCTTGATCCTAGGTCCTGGCAGAGTTGTGCAGACTCAGGACAATGGAGCTTTGGAGGAATACCCAGATTTAAAGAGGAGTCTGTAATTTGCTTTCTAATGATCATGATCTTTTCCTCAAAGAAGTTCATAAATGTATTACTGCTGAAGTGAAAGCCATCCTCCATTTGCGAAGGCTGCTTTTTAGTTAGCTTTGCGACAGTATCAAAAAGAAATTTCGGATTGTTCTTATTTTTCTCAATTAAGTTGGAAAAATAGGAAGATCGAGCAGCAGTAAGGGCTCTTCGATACTGCACGGTACTGTCTTTCCAAGCTAGTCGGAAGACTTCCAGTTTGGTGTGGCGCCATTTCCGTTCCAATTTTCTGGAAGCTTGCTTCTGAGCTCGTGTATTTTCTGTATACCAGGGAGCTAGTTTCTTATGACAGATGTTTTTAGGGGTGCAACTGCATCTAGGGTATTGCGCAAGGTTAAATTGAGTTCCTCGGTTAGGTGGTTAACTGATTTTTGTCCTCTGACGTCCTTGGGTAGGCAGAGGCAGTCTGGAAGGGCATCAAGGAATCTTTAGGTTGTCTGAGAATTTATAGCACGACTTTTAATGCTCCTTGGTTGGGGTCTGAGCAGATTATTTGTTGCAATTGCAAACGTAATAAAATGGTGGTCCGATAGTCCAGGATTATGAGGAAAAACATTTAGATCCACAACATTTATTCCATGGGACAAAACTAGGTCCAGAGTATGACTGTGGCAGTGAGTAGGTCGAGAGACATGTTGGACAAAACCCACTGAGTCGATGATGGCTCCGAAAGCCTTTTGGAGTGGGTCTGTGGACTTTTCCATGTGAATGTTAAAGTCACCAAAAATTAGAATATTATCTGCTATGACTACAAGATCGGATAGGAATTCAGGGAACTCAGTGAGGAACACTGCATATGGCCCAGGAGGCCTATAAACAGTAGCTATAAAAAGTGAGTGAGTAGGCTGCATAGATTTCATGACTAGAAGCTCAAAAGACGAAAACGTCATTGTTGTTTTTTTTTTTGTAAATTGAAATTTGCTATCGTAAATGTTAGCAACACCTCCGCCTTTGCCGGATGCACGGGGGGTATGGTCACTAATGTAACCAGGGGGTGAGGCCTCATTTAACACAGTAAATTCATCAGGCTTAAGCCATGTTTCAGTCAGGCCAATCACATCAAGATTATTATCAGTGATTAGTTCATTGACTATAACTGCCTTGGAAGTGAGGGATCTAACATTAAGTAACCCAATTTTGAGATGTGAGGTATCACAATCTCTTTCAATAATGGCAGGAATGGAGGAGGTCTTTATACTAGTGAGATTGCTAAAGCGAACACCGCCATTTTTAATTTTGCCCAACCTAGATCGAGGCACAGACACGGTCTCAATGGGGAAAGCTGAGCTGACTACGCTGACTGTGCTAGTGGCAGACTCCACTAAGCTGGCAGGCTGGCTAACAGCCTGCTGCCTGGCCTGCACCCTATTTCATTGTGGAGCTAGAGGAGTTAGAGCCCTGTCTATGTTCGTAGATAAGATGAGAGCACCCCTCCAGCTAGGATGGAGTCCGTCACTCCTCAACAGGCCAGGCTTGGTCCTGTTTGTGGGTGAGTCCCAGAAAGAGGGCCAATTATCTACAAATTCTATCTTTTGGGAGAGGCAGAAAACAGTTTTCAACCAGCGATTGAGTTGTGAGACTCTGCTGTAGAGCTCATCACTCCCCCTAACTGGGAGGGGGCCAGAGACAATTAATCGATGCCGGCACATCTTTCTAGCTGATTTACACGCTGAAGCTATGTTGCGCTTGGTGACCTCTGACTGTTTCATCCTAACATCGTTGGTGCCGACGTGGATAACAATATCTCTATACTATCTACACTCGCCAGTTTTAGCTTTAGCCAGCACCGTCTTTAGATTAGCCTTAACGTCGGTAGCCCTGCCCCCTGGTAAACAGTGTATGATCGCTGGATGATTAGTTTTAAGTCTAATACTGCGGGTAATGGAGTCGCCAATGACTAGGGTTTTCAATTTGTCAGAGCTAATGGTGGGAGCCGTCGGCGTCTCAGACCCCACAACGGGAGGAGTAGAGACCAGAGAAGTCTCGGCCTCCGACTCCGACTCGCTTAATGGGGAGAACCGGTTGAAAGTTTCTGTCGGCTGAATAAGCGACACCGGTTGAGCATTCCTACAGCGTTTCCCTCCAGAAGCCATGAGAAAGATGTCCGGCTGCGGGGACCGTGCGAGGGGGGTTTATACTAACGTTACTATCTGTACTTACTGGTGGCACAGACGCTGTTTCATCCTTTCCTACACTGAAATTACCCTTGCCTAACGATCGCGTCTGAAGCTGGGCTTGCAGCACAGCTATCCTTGCCGTAAGGCGATCGTTCTCCTGTATATTATAAGTACAACGACTGCAATTAGAAGGCATCATGTTAATGTTACTTAGCTTCGGCTGTTTGAAGTCCTGACGAACCATGTCCAGATAACCTCCGGGGTGAAAAAGTTTAATGAAAAAAGTTGAGTGAGGGAAAAAGTAAAAATATACGGTAATGAAAAAGTAAAAAACCGTCAGGTATCAAAGTAAGATAGGCAACAAAAACGCACAGCAGCGTAAACAAGTCTGCAAGTTGTGACCGGAAACAGGAAACGAATAAAAGTACGGTCAAGTTAATAATTATGCTGTGGATTATGTATTAAACCACCCAGACACGTAAAAGTTACTTGTCCTTCTGAACTGCAGGACCAGAATGAAACTGCTCAGACACTTTACCATGAGACCATTGGTGATTTTAAAACAGCTACAGAGTTCAATGGCTGTAATGGGAGAACTGAGGATGGATCAACAACATTGTAGTGACTCCACAATAATTACCTAAATGACAGAGTGAAAAGAAGAATACAAATATACATCTAAAGTAATACTGCAAAGGAACACACTTTTTGGCCTAAATGCAAAGCCTTATGTTTGGGGCAAATCCAACACATCACTGAGTAACTGCCTCTTTATTTTAAAGCATGGTGGTGGCTGCATCATGGTATGGGTATGCTTGACACCGGAAAACACTGAAGTTTTTGAGAATAAAAAGAAACAGGCAAAATCCTAGAGGAAAACCAAGTTTCAGCAAGACAATAACCTACAACACAAGGCCAAATCTACACTAAAGTTGCTTACCAAGAAGACAGTGAATGTCTTTGTGAAATGAAACACACCACATCCATTTATATAGCGTAGATACTATTTAAAGACACCAATCACCCACCACCTCCCTTATCCCTTACCAGTCCTTGCAGAGTGATTAGTGGCTACCAGATTTGGACAAAGCTAGTATGGTTGCCATTTATGACTGTATAGTCCAATATGAATGTTCAATACGCGTGAGCAAATCTGGCTCATTTCACAGTGGTTTCAGAGTCCTGCAATAAGAGCTATGATGCTAATATTGGTGTAAACTCTACATAGTTGTGTTCTGTTGGTGTCACTGGGTAGGCTGATACTCCATTTCATGTGTGCACACTCCATAGGTAAGGCTGTACATTGCATATACACTCAGTGGCCACCCTGTGATTCGATCCTACAGACAGTGAGTCACATGGCTGTGGCTTGCTATATAAAGCAGGCAGACAGGCATCGAGGCATTCAGTTATTGTTCGATTGAATGTTAGAATGTGTAAAACGAGTGATTTAAATGACTCAGTGTGGTATGATCGTAGGTGCCAGACTCACCGGAGAGAGAGGCGCCGTGAGAGAGAGGCGCCGTGAGAGAGATATTTAAGATACTCCTCAAAGAGGTAAGGTTTCAGAGGTTTTCGAAAGATGAGCAGGGACTCCGCTGTCCTGACATTATGGAGAAGCTTGTTCCACCATTGGGGTGCCAGGACAGAGAAGAGCTTTGAAGGTTGAACACAAGGTGGGCTGCGGCATTCTGGATAAGTTGCAGGGGTTTGACGGCACCAGCAGGGAGCCCAGCCAACAGAGAGTTGCAGTTGTCTAGACGGAAGATGACAAGTGCCTGGATTAGGACCTGTGTTTCTGTGTGAGGAAAGGTCATACTCTACGGATGTTGTAGACCATGAACCTGCAAGAGCTAGTCACTGCTTTGATGTTTGCAGAGAAAAACTGGGATTTTGTCCAGGGTCACGCCAACGTTGTCAAGCGTGATGGAGAGCTCTGGAGCGGGCAGGCCTTTCCTAGGAGGAAAAGCAGCTCCATTTTGTCGAGGTTGAGCATGAGGTGGTGGGCCGACATCCAAGCTGAGATGCGTGTCGCCACCTGGGTGTCAGAAGGGGGGAAGGATAAGAGTAGTTGAGTGTCATTCACATAGCAATGATAGGAGAGAGCATGTGAGGATAGAATGACTTCGTGTAAAGAGAAAAGAGAGTGCCACATGACCTGGGATCCCTTCCAGATGCGGAGGAAGAGCACCATGAGGAAAGGAGAGAGAGGGGTAAGGACACGGGCTGTAAAACGGGATGCTAATGAACCAAACATAATCTGGTCCTGTTAGTTACCATTATAATCTCTATGCTGACACTGTTAGCCAATTTCAGGTTCATCAATGTTACCTGACAGGAGAACCATCCATCCTGGGGGATAGTCGATTTTATTCCTTTTATGTCCTGTGAAGTAGCAACCATTGTACTTGCCAGATTTCAGCTGCATCACTAAGCACTCTGCAGTCTTCTTGTATTCGTCCTTGAGTTTAGGCTTTTGGATGGTTTGAGCATAACTATGCACCTGTGAATAAGTGAAAGAAAGGTCTGTCACATGTATTCTTTCCTCTCAGAAAATAGAAGGGCAGATTACAATTTACAGTATGTACGGAGTATGTTTGTTATACTTAGATACAGCTTTTGAGTATCACTTCTTGACAGTGCCAACCACTTTCAGAGTGAAAAGAGAAAACAGGAGAGGGTCTAGAACCGAGCCCGCGGGGACACCAGTAGTGAGAGCACGTGGTGCAGACATCGATTGTATCCACGCCACCTGGTAGGAGCAGGTAGGATGCAATGGTAGGATGCAATCCAGGAGTGTGCAGAGCCTGAGATGCCCAGCCCTGAGAGGGGGGAGAGGAAGATCTGATGGTTCACGCTATATAACAACAGTCCAACCTTGTTTAACATTATATAATCCAAATAAGGCATTATTCCACTATTTGTATCCATTTGTATCAGTTTCAGTGGGGGACTCTATTTTGAAGGCAAACCGCAAATTCCACTTTTGTGCAAATCCTTATTTTGGCTAGCTTCACACAGGTTGAAAGCACCACAAGACCTGGGATTGCTTCCAATTGTGGATCCACAAGGGTTGACCAGCACAGTCCATCTGAGATTGTCAAGCCATAGAGATAGATAGAGGACTCATTTTTATATCTGTGCCACTATAACGTTTGTGACAGAATGGGAAGCGCCGTTGAGGGTACAACCTATAGGAATCCACCCAGTTTACAACTTTAAAATGGCAGAAGCATTGTGGAAGCCCTCAATAAATCCTGCCTATTTCTACAAATTATCTTAAAATGTGATTTTACACCAACCTTAATCCTAACCTTAACCACACTGCTAATCTTATGCCTAACCTTAAATTAAGACCAAAAGCAAAAAAATATATATAAAAAAATAAGAAAAATCACATTTTTATGATCTAGCCAATTTTGATCCCCAATAGGGTCCAGCTGCGACGTCATCTCTCAGAGCAGTCATCCCTCAGGGTCTCTATGCTGCTACCTACTGATCAAATCAAATTGTATTTGTCACATGCTCCGAATACAACGTAGACCTTACAGTGAAATGCTTACTTACAAGCTCTTAACCATCAATGCAGTTCAAGAGATAGAGTTAATAAAATATTTACTAAATAAACTGCAGTTAAAAAAAACGAATCAATCAAAAAGTAACACAAGAAATGTACATAACAATAACGAGGCTATATACAGGGGCTACCGGTACCGAGTCAATGTGCGGGGGGACAGGTTAGTTGAGGTGACTTGTAAAGTGACTATGCATAGATAATAAACAGCAAGTAGCAGCAGTTTATGTAAATAGGGTCAATGTAAATAGTCCAGGTGGCCACTTCAGTCCCCGTCAACTTTAATGGGGGACTGTTTGGCCCTCCTTTTCCTATAGTCCACGATCAACTCCTTTGTCTTGCTCACATTGAGAGAGATGTTGTTGTCCTGGCACCACACTGCCAGGTCTCTGACCTCCTCCCTATAGGGTGTCTCATCATTGTCGGTGATCAGGCCTACAACTGCTGTGTCATAAGCAAACTTAACGATGGTGTTGGAGTTGTGCTTGGCCACGCAGTCGTGGGTGAACAGGGAGTACAGGAGTCAGTGTGGCAGATGTGTTGTTACCTACCCTTACCACCTGGGGTCAGGAAGTCCAGGATCCAGTTGCAGAGGGAGGTGTTTAGTCTCTGGGTCCTTAGCTTAGTGATGAGCTTTGTGGGCACTATGGTGTTGAATGCTGAGCTGTAGTCAATGAACAGCATTCTCACATAGGTGTTCCTTTTGTCCAGGTGGGAAAGGGCAGTGTGATTGAGATTGCGTCATCTGTGGATCTGTTGGGGCAGTATGCAAATTGGAGTGGTTCTAGGGTTTCTGGCATGATGGTGTTGATGTGAGCCATGACCAGCCTTTAAAAAGCACTTCATGGCTACCGGGTGGTAATCATTTAGGCAGGTTACCTTTGCTGCCTAATATGTTATCTCTCAGTGCAGTGCATCTCTCAGGTAAAGTGGGGGTTTCGAAAGGAACCAATAAGGAGAAGTGGGGTTTTTGAAAGGTGCCACTCAAGATGTGTTTGGGTTATCGGACGTCAGTCATGGTCTGCAGAAATGAAATTAAGGAATTTCAGTTTTGCAACAACAACAAAAAAGATTAACTCACTGTGAGTTGTCTTTGAACATTACCTACCGGTAGCCGTGTACGTAATGTTAAGTTTTTCGTAAATGTAAATGCTAGCTAAAGTTAGCTACATTAACTTATTTAAAAAAATGCATTAACTTTACAATCTATGTATTATTGAATATTTGAAATAATAATAATAATTGAAATATCAAGTCATGGCGGTTCTAGTAGTTATGGAATTCCAGCGCTTCTAGTGTTAAAATACTTTCGAAATCCCCACTTCTCCTTTTATGGTTCATTTTGAAACCCACACTAATACTTATATGGTTCCTTTCGACACCCCCACTATTCCTGAGAGATTCACTGCATTGAGCGTAGGTGACAGCATAGAGACCCTGATGGATGACTGAGATAATGTCGCAACTGGCCCCCCTCTCAATTTTGATTTTGTGGCTGTGCTACCGAGTGGAAACCAGCATTGCGCGGGTGTAGAGGTCGCGGTAACCCTACTGACGCATATGCTGTTTTGTACTCCAAAACTGGAAACGGAAAAAATGACTTGCACGTGACTTCTAAAGAGACACATTTTGTCAGATTCGGAAGCTGTCTCGATTCACCACTCCTCGGACTCTAAAACAACACGGCGACGCTTGGTGCGTGCTCTATCAGAACGATTTTACTGACTACCTGTATTTACAATAAAATTACTGGATTTTATTAGCTACATCCACTGACTTTGAAAAAAGCGACTGTTTACAAGATTGCAAGCCAGCGACCGACCTAGCAATCCAGGTAACGTTAAGCTTGTCAGAGAGTTGGCTAGTTACTGCAGCTACTAACGATAAGTTAGCTAGTTAACCTCCCACAACATTATTTCTATTATTTTTAACACTTCGGGTAGTTATCTATTACATTTTCCTTTGTCTTTGGGAATTGTTTAGTCTTTTTTCAGCTTACTAACTAGCTAACGTTAGTCTGTTAGCTAGTGGGGCAGTAACATCGGAGTTTAGTCGGATAAAAGTGGGGCAGTAATGTTAGTTGGCTTGATCTTACAGTTGGTTAGCCAGCTAGAAGTGTTAGTTAATGTCCAGTTGTCCAACTGAGTTAACAAAATGTGTGAACTCATTTCAGATGCCGAGTCGAGTTAGCAACTTGAAGCGGCGAAAGGGGATGTGCACTGTTGCCTCAAGCGGCTTCCATCTCGAGGTGAAGAGTTCAGATAAGGTCGGTGAATGTTGTTTTTAGTTCTTCTCAGTTTTCATTTTACATTATGGATTACGCAAGAGTGTAAAGTACTAAAGTAAAAATAATTTGAAGTACTACTTAGTTTTTTGGGGGGTATTTTTTTTTACTTTACTACATTCCTAAAGAAAATAATGTACTTTTCACTCCATATATTTTCCCTGACACCCAAAAGTACTCGTTACATTTTGAATGCTTAGCAGGACAGAAAATGGTCCAATTCACAGTTATCAAGAGAACATCCCTACTGCCTATGTTCTGGCGGACTCACTAAACACAAATACTTTAAGTGATGTCTGAGTGTTGGCATATGCCCCTGCCTCTCCATACATAAAACAAATAATTGTGTGTGATCTGGTTTGCCTAGTAAGGAATTAGAAATTATTCATACTTGTACTTTTGATATTTAAGTAGATTTGATCAATTAAAATCAACATTTGTCATGTGCCGAATACAAGTGTAGACCTTATTGTGAAATGCTTACTTACAAGCCCTTAACCAACAGTGCAATTCTTTACTTTTGATACTTAAGTATAGTTTAAACCAAATACTTTTACTCAAGTAGTATTTTACTGGGTGACTTTTACTTGTCATTTTCTGTTAAGTTATCTTTACTTTTACACAAGTTTGACAGTTGGGTACTTTTTCCACCACTGGGATTGTCATTAATAGTGTCATGGAAGCCTGTTATTATTTTTAATAAGTTGTTGTTTTGACTTTATAGAGTTCAGGGAAGAGGAGGCATGTTAAAAAAATGAAAATTCAAGACTCAAAAACAGAAATTACCCTGAATGACTGGATGGTTGGTGGTTGTAGGGAGTCAACCATTTCTGAGAGGCTCAGCTGTGATGGTTGCGAGAGGCCTGAAAAGACAAGTTGTGGAGCACCACCAGACCTGGAGGAATTGTGGGAGGGTAAAGAGAACGGTGTGCGATTGGAGTTGAATTATTGCCGAACAAACGGGTTGCCAGAGAAGATGGAGGATGACGAAACAGAAGAGGGTGTTGTGATTGACAAGAGCGTCTTCCTTGATGATGACAGTAACCAGGTTCTTCCTGTGGAAAAATTCTTCGGAAACATGGAAGTTGTGCAGGTGAGACGAGATTTTTATAACAAGTGCTAGGTGTGATAAACAAGATCCTGGTCTGATGTTTGGAGCACAATGGCTGCGTTTTACACAGGCAGCCCAATTATTTAGATTTTTTTCTTCAAAAATTGGTCTTTTGACCAATCAGTACAGCTCAAAAGCTTGGGGTGAGAAAAAGATCAGAATTGGGCTGCATTTACAACAGGCCTGATGGAAACATTTGTTGGTAAACTTTCCAAATGTCGACAAAACTAAATACGCTAGACAAGGTGGGATCTTTTTGTCTGTAAAATTGTGAGAAATGGCAGCGGAAACTCATGTTGTGCCTACTCTGGTCTTGGCATGTGCACTCTAGCCAACAGCTCATAGATACAGTGCAAGTAAGCTAGTCTACATGATGAGATTATTATGGATAAGGGCGAGAATATTTGTATTTGTCAAGCATCGATCATGCCACCAGAATCCGACCCATCTATATTTATTGGAAAGGAGCACCAAGATCACTGTGCTCTTTCATTACCTTGTGAAGTTCATCATAACTTAATCTGTAGCCTAAAACGGGCAGTTTCCAGAGTTGTAGGGGGAGGATCACACACCATAACATCGCGTGACTCCCAAGTTTACTTCGATATGATAGTTATTCTATCAATATTTCCACGGCCAATTCTTGCATAATTAATTTTACTGACAAAGCATTTATAAAATTGTACCAAAGCGTTTCCATCACAGCTGTCGTGATCGTCTTTTTATATGGTATGACTTTTTTAGCATAAAAACTGGATGCAAACATGGTTGACATGCTGTTATTTGCCTTGTAGGATTGTCCACGGAGATCTACGGCCACTTCGACCTTCAGCAGGAGGGAGCACAGGAGACAACAGTACTATGCCAAAGAGGACAGTGATGAAGAGGGCTACACAGACATGCAGCAAGATGAAATAGTTGGCACTTAATTTACAGAAATAACTCATCAATGGGATGGAATAAAACTTGTCCTTAAACGACCTTAACAAGCCTAATGTCACAGTTGAGCCCGATAAAGTGGATTCGTTCAACAGAACCAGGGTATCAAGTTAATGTTTTGCCAGCATATACCCTAAAGTTATACATTTTTGCATTGATATTTGCACTAACAAAACTTCTCGCTTTTCAATTATCTATACTGTATATTGTTTAAATGGTACAGGTTAAGTGCTCAGACTTTTTTTCTTGTATATTTTACAATATTGTTACTGAATGCCTTAATGTATGCACAATATTTGTAGTCAAAGTTGCACTGCCAATACAAGGAAACTTTAAGTTTCAATTACCTGTGTCTGCTGTTTTGTATTGTGCTATTGAAACTAAGCAGAACTTTATCACATAATTATCTAATTACACTTACAAGCCATGGAGCTGCGCTCAAATCAGCTGTAATCATCAAATCTGCTTGACTCCAACAATAGTAAAACCTTTATTTCAACCCCCCCACCCTATTCACTTGTGGAGCTCAGAGGATTTGACTGATGTAATCAATATGGTAATAGTTCCACCTATCCCTCTGATAGGCGGGGTGGAAGTTTCACCATTTGCTTATACCAATCAAATCCTATCAGATCACCAGGGGTGCATTCAGTAGTACAGAACAATGTTAAGCATTTCATTTCAACGGAAGCGGTATTGTTCTGAGAGAATAGTTGAACGGTGTCATTATGGTGGCCCAGAGAGCGACTGTATGGTGTGTTCAACACATTTTGCCATTTGAAATGGTCTCATCCATATTGATCAGGCCACACCCACCAAACGTACCTCAAAGGCTGTTGAAGACTGGTGTGCGCTGCATTGGGGGGAACGTGTCGTTCAGTACAAACTGACACGCGATGTAGCAAACGTTGAATCGAACGGAATGTACCTCTGTGAGTAGGGTTCGGGACGATTTGTGATTGGTCCATTGACTATTACTCAAACAATAGCTCATGATGGAGTGCTTTAAAATCACTAGCACAAAATGATCAATAAATAAGCTGTTCTGATAGTAGCAGAAAACAATGTTCCCTGCCCATAATTATTTAGTTATATTTACCAGTTATCATGCGTCTTGCACTTCATCCGTTAGCTAGTTAATAAAGAAATACAAAATTCAAGAATAAACAGTAGAAAAACATATACCCTGCATCTTCACTTTAAAGAATCATTTTCGTTTGCCCTGTTTGTAAATTTTCCTTTTGTCACAGAGCAAGTTATGGGCACCTTTCTTATGGCATACAATATGTACCAGCTTCAGATTCTCCCGAGTAAACAGCAGTTTGTAAAAATAGTCCAGGTTTATGTTGCTGCTCTTGTGTTTCTGCAGTGCTTCCACCAGGGTAGGAATGACTGTCCTCTTCTTTTCAATCCTGGGACAGAAAGAGATTTCAGTCTTGATTTGATAAAACTTGTCCTTAAACGACCTTAACAATTGCAATTGATAATCAAGCAAGCTTTTTTGTTACTGTTTACAAACAATTTTGATCTTAACATTCTGAATATTTATAACTTTTATTCACTAAACCCACCCGTGGTCCAAGTTCCAGGTGCTAAAGAGAATCCTGCTCTCTCGGTTTCCATAGGGGTTGATTGAGTGAAGGGACTTGCATTCATCATGGTCAAAAGCACCCTGAGGAAAGGAGAGTGATGGGAAAGGACACAGGCTGTAAGACAGGATGCTACTGAGCCAAACATGATCTGGTCCTGTTAGTTACCATTATAATCTCTATGCTGACACTGTTAGCCAATTTCGGGTTCATCAATGTTACCTGACAGGAGAACCATCCCTCCTGGGTGCATAGTCGATTTTGTTCCTTTTCTTTCCTGTTGAAGTAGCAACCATTGTACTTGTCAGATTTCAGCTGCATCACTAAGCACTCTGCAGTTTTTTTGTATTCGTCCTTGAGTGTAGGCTTTTGGATGGTTTGAGCATAACTATGCACCTGTGAATAAGAGAATAAAGGGCAGATTACAATTTCCAGTATGTATGGAGTAGGCTTTTGAGGGTCACTTCTTGACAGTGCCAATCACTTTCAGCATAAAACCAAAGCATCAGTAATATACAGTGCCACCAGAAAGTATTCACACCCTTTTTCCCACATTGTGTTACAGCTGGAATTTAAAATTGATTAAATTGAGATTGTTGCTGACACCGTACCTCAATATCAAAGTGGAATTGTTTTAACGTTTTTTTTACAAATTAATTAAAAGGAAAAGCTGAAATGTCTTGAGTCAAGAATTCAACCCCTTTCTTGCGGAGCCTAAAGTTCAGGAGTATAAATGTCCTTAAGTCACATGAGTTGCATGGACTGACTCTGTGCAATAATAGTGTTTAACATGATTTTTGAATGACTGCCTCATCTCTGTACCCCACACGTACAATTATCTGTAAGGTCCCTCAGTCAAGCAGTGAATTTCAAACAGATTAAACCACAAAGACCAGGGAGGTTTTTCAATGTCTCGAAAATAAGGGCACCTATTGGTAGATAAATAAAATGTAAAAAAAAGCAGACATTGAATATCCCACGAGCCAGAGTTTAATGGCATAGAAGACTGAGGATGGATCAACAACATTGTAGTTACTCCACAATACTAACCTAAATGACAGAGTGAAAAGGAAGCCTGTACAGAATAAAAAAATATTCCAAAACATGCAACAAGGCACCAAAGTAATACTGCAAAAAATGTGGCAAAACAATTAACTTTTTGTCCTGAATTCAAAGTGTTATGTTTGTGGCAAATACAATACATTCTCCATATTTTCAAGCATAGTGGTGGCTGCATCATGTGGGTATGCTTGTAATCGTTAAGGACCGTGGAGTTTCTCAGGATAAAAAAGAAATGGAATGGAGCTAAGCACAGGCAAAATCCTAGAGGAAAACCTGGTTCAGTCTGGTTTCCACCTGACACTAGGAGATTAAATCACCTTTCAGCAGGACAATAATGTAAAACACAAGGTCAAATCTACACGATTTGCTAACCAAAAAGCCAAATGTTCCTGAGTGGCCGAATTACAGTTTGGACTTAAATCTACTTGAAAATCTATGGCAAGACCTGAAAATGGTTTTCTAGCAATGATCAACAACCAACTTGACAGAGCTTGAAGAATTTTGAAAAGAATAATGGGCAAATGCTGCACAATCCATGTGTGGAAAGCTCTTAAAGACTTGCCAGCTGGAATTGCTACCAAAGGTGCTTCTACAAAGTATTGACTTATGGGTGTGAATACTTATGTAAATTTGATATCTGTATTACATTTGCTAACATTTCTAAAAACATGTTTTCACTTTGTCATGATTGGGTATTGTGTGTAGATGTATAAAAAAATATTGAATCAATTTTGAATTCAAGCTGTAACACAACGTGTAATAAGTCAAGTGGTATGAATACTTTGAAGGCTCTGGAGCTTCACCTCCTTCATGTATCCACGAATCCTGCTCTCACAGTTGTACTTCATGTAGCCCGATTTGGTCTTAAATCTGTCATCAATTCCTGAAAGCCCCAAAATAGAATGGTATAACCGTAAAGAGACAGTTTGTTTCAGATAAAAAAATACAAATGTTCTTATTTTTCTCCATCTTTCTTTTGGCTGCCACATCGTTTCCTGCAGAATTTCTATCCATCCCAAGATAGAGGACTTGTTACCTTGGAACCAGTCTTCATCGTCTTCTCTGTTTTCAGTCTCAGAGCTGTCCTTCAAGTGTAGGAGCAGGTCCCCCAGGAGTCTGCGTCTCTTTGGAGACCGCTCGTCAGAGAGAAGCCCCTTAGCTGCATCAATCAGAAGATCTGAGTTCCTGTCGGTGTCCAGCAACCGGCCTATGTCGCAGACAACTGAAATAATCACAAATCATAACAGTTATTTCAATTGGTTCACAGAACAACCTCTGTTAACCTAAACATCCAAGTCATGGCACCCATGTAACTGACTGTATTTGAAGCCCAGACAGCCTCACTGGCAAGTATCACTGACAGGCATGGTTAGGCTACTCAATACGTGAGCGTGGTTTACCGCTCTTCCTACAAGTGAAAGCAAGGCTATATTTCTATTACTTTAACCAATGCATCCTTTTCAAATCAATCACCACAAGGTTATGCATATTTGTTTAAGTGCATATTTAAGTTGGTATTGTTATCATTTATTTACCATGCACAGCTACATAAAGTAGGTCCTAAACCCTATATGAATGTGCATTGTGCATGCCACAAAGTGTTTCACTCACATCCGCTCCATCTCTCATCCATGGCAAGAAGGACAAGTTCAGCATTGTCTGGAAGACTTCGGAAATAGTCCTCTGTCAATTCTGTTCCATCTTCATACAAGGAAATATGCGAACCGACGAGTGGAACCTAGAAGAAAATGATTCACATAATAATTTAAACAAAATAAAGTAACTTTCATTATCGCCACTTCCTGGTTGCAAGTCTATGGTCTGGTAATAGCAGTAGAATGGGCTACACATAGCAAGCTACTGGACGAAATCGTACCTGTAGAAGTTTACTCCCCTTTTTGAGAAGCTCTTTCAGACTTGTTGCAGCCACCCCATATTTTTTTGTTTCATTCAGGCTTCTTATTTTGACAACTTGTTGTTTTTTTTTAAGTCCAAACATTGCGCCTTTTCTTCTATGAAGATCAATGTGCAGAAACGCACAAAGAAACGATGCATGCTGCCAGCTATAGGATAGGCTGGAAAATTATCCAATATACTGCCATCTAGCGTTTTAGAACAGCACGTGCACACAGTTGACATTGTCACTCAGTTGCTTCTAGAATATCCTGTAGCAGATAAAAAGGTGAAGAGGATCTCAATTGTTATAGTACTTATATTCTGTATGTCAGGTGCCTGATTTTATAGGTAACCGTATCCTACTTGATTCTATTGTGTGGCCACATTATACGTTCTTACAAATGTGCTCTCTAGGATGCAAGTTTTGGTCCAGAGCATAGACATATTTAGACCAGAGTTCACAGACCATCAAGCTACGCTTAGGCCTCACTCCCCCCCATCTGAGATATCTACTGCAGCCCTCACCCTCCACATACAATACTCATTCTGTCAGTCACATTCTGTTAAAGGTCGCTCGTGTTTTCAGTTCGCTGCAGCTAGCGACTGGAATGAGCTGCAATAAACACTCAAAGTGGACAGTTTTATCTCAAACTATTCATTTAAAAACTCAATCATGGACACTCTTACTGACAGTTGTGGCTGCTTTGCGTGATGTATTGTTGTCTCCACCTTCTTGCCCTTTTTGCTGTTGTCTGTGCCCAATAAAGTTTGTTCCATGTTTTGTGCTGCTACCATGCTGTGTTGTCATGTGTTGCTGCTTTGCTATGTTGTTGTCGTAGGTGTCTCTTTATGTAGTGTTGTCTCTTGTCAAGATGTGTGTTTTGTCCTATATTCTAAAAAAATTAAAATAAATAATACCAGCCCCCGTCCCTGCAGGAGGCCTTTTGGTAGGCCGTCATTGTACATAAGAATTTGTTCTTAACTGACTTGCCTAGTTAAATAAAGGTTAAATAAAATAAAACAGCTGGTGAGTGTGCTATGCGAGTTCTCCCCATTTCTCCTAGTGGTGGCATTGGCCAGTGTATTTTAACAGTCAATCCCTAGGAAGATAGAAGATGGTGTCCAATTGATTAGGATTTGTTATGGTCCTCCTCACCCTGACCACTACAGTATACACAAGGCCGTATTTACATCCAAATGTAAATGATGGGTCTGTGGATGAGGGTCGTTTTGCACAGAGAATATAATGCCACGCAATGTCCAGCCGTATGTATCCTTCCCAAACCAGAGGGTGGCGATATGGACACGTGCTGGTCTCCCGCTATCTCTTTAGTACATTTTGAACGAATAAGAAGAAAAGGCATAGCAACGTTAATATCACCGTAGTAACCGATGCCAAGTGACGGGAGAACCCAATTGAGAGGGAAAATAGGGTAATGGAACAATTTCATTCAGGTCATTTGGTAATCCCGCATTTACATAATCCATTTTAAAATTAACATCTTTAATCTTTGAATATATCAGTTGATTTGATAAAAGATGTATTACTATTCATACCTTCATTTAATTACCTTTTAAATCTTTACCCCCTTTTGAAAGTCAGCTATTTTGCGTCCCCCGTTGCCAACATGCCTGGAGGTCTAGGATTTCAAATAAGCGAGGGTAAACAGTGATTTTTATACAACTGCGCGACATTTTACTTGCTACAATTACAAGCATAGCTAGTTAGGGTAACGTAATCTTCTGAGGTTTGAGAATAGTGCAACTATCGCTTTGGTATCTTAATGAACAAGTCATAATGTTAGCTAACGTTACTTACTGATAGCAAACTCACCAAACCAAACCCACTAGCTAGCAAGCTAGGTGTTGTTGTTTTAGCCAAATATAGCTAGCGAAATTTGACTTTGCTGCAGACTCGAAATATCCAATGACCGACGACTGGAAAGGACTGTTTGAGAGAGGACGGGTGATTCCTCCACACAGCCAGACTGTTCGACAGGCACAGGACTCATTTCACACCCATTCTCAAGGCTTCCAAATCATCCTGAAGCATCTTGATGGACCTCACATTCAACGGGTAGGCCTACGCCGTATTTGCATAAACCTGGCATCCGAAGAGTATAGCTCGCTAATGTCATTCGCAAGTTTGGTTCTAGCCCAGCCTGGTAGGTAGACAAACGTTAGTAGAGTTGCCAATGTTTAGCTAGGGACCCGTTTCTAATTGACTTCCAGTTACAAACATTTCCACTCCCCTCATCACATAGGAGAAGAAGGAAGGGGAGTCAGAAGGGAGTCGAAAGAGGGAACCAGTCAAGTACCAGCTGAGTGTTTCCCTGTTTGATACCAGCCACCAGCACTTCTTCGGGAGAACGTGGAAGAGCTCGCCCCAACAGATGAGTGGTGTCAACAGGGCAATGTTTAATGAGGTACACAACTGTTCTAGGGAAACACACAGTTAACATTGTCAACCACATTATCCTGAGTGGTTTTAGTATGATAAAGGAGCGGTTTACGCTGATACGCCCTGTTGACACTTTGTGCCTACTCCGTTGATACCTAAAGTCACTGGCCCTGTTTGAAGGCATCACATCTGTGATGCATTGTGACTTACTGATCTATAATACAAATAACAATAAGTAGTTATGTAAGCATGCAAGGTGGTTTGTAGTCGGGAGTCGCCTGTAATGTCGAACAAGCCCATAGTCTTTCAATGGCATCAGCTTTACGTGTTGTGTTGTCTTGACAGGCATAAGAGGCCAGACCCAGTGCCCTATTTAATCAACTCGAGGAAACCGTTTTAAGTTGATTGAATGTTCTTGCTGGAATATTTTTTTACTTCCATAACGATAGGCAGCTCTGGATTTGCTGAGGTACAAGAAAGCCAATAATTTGAGTTGGATTTGATTGATACCTTGTACTTATGCACAATAGACCGATGATAAGAAACAAACAACAACAAGCGATTGGCTGGCTTCTCTGTGAATTACCAACGAAGCTGACTGCAGAACTGAAGGCAGTTGGGTAACATGTCAAAAAGTTTACTTTTTGCCTCATCTCTGGTACGAGAGCCTTAGTTTTTGAGCAGTTTGTACTAGTCCGTCCAAATTTGCAGGCACCAAAAGGGCATGGGCTAGGCCAATGGTTGTTTTTGGACTGGGCTAGAATGTCCAAGGAAAATGGAAGTGTCAAAAAAGCCTTCCATTGGTCAGTATTTACACCAGTTATAAGGAGTTTGTTCAAGGGAGAGCTGGCCCACAATTAGCTGAAATGCTAACAACAAACATTCCCACAACTTTAGAGAACGTTCCTTTAGGAGTCTCATGTCGTTACCTAACGTTTTCATAGGAAATGGAGAGGCTACCCTCTTCATGTGAAATGGAGAGGCTACCCTCACGTATCTGAAAATACATGATGAATTGATGTTTACTGATCATGAAAAGCATGCAGTATGTTCTCTGAATATTCAGCTCTGATGATAGAGCTAAATGTGGAATAATCGGAAATGTGTAGCTCAGACTAGGCTCTTCAAGAGGTGATGATATTAAAACCAAATAGTTAAAATGTATTTAACAATCCCTTGAAAACAACATGCTTTAGCAGAGCTGAGGGTCTCATTGCCCCCCAGCAGCCAAATCGAACGCTCTGCACCGTATTGTGATGTTTTATTGACAAGGACTGTTTCCAAGAGACTTTTCCCTTACCTTAATGTCAAACATAACTTACCCAGAACGTGTTTACCATGTTCTCAGAATATTCAATATCAATGTTTTAGACACGTTTCCTTGGAACGTTGCAAGAATATGCAAGTGTCCATTTTTCTGAGGGTTAGGAAAATATAGGTAATTATGAATAAAACATTATCAGCTAACAGTACATCGGCAAACATAACCTTCTGCTGCTTAACAGGCAGAGCCCACAAAGGATAGGGAAATGAACCTACGCCACTCATACTTGTCAGGTATAGTTCACTTTGATTTTATATCACTCAAATGTCCAGTTAGTGGCCAATATTGAGAGATATCGTGAGGCTACTCTAACGTAGGCTATTTGAAATTACATGATCAATTGATGTGGAATAATCTGAAATTTGTAGTTCTGACTATGCTCTTCAAGAGGGGATGATATTACAATCAGTTAACATTTATTTAACAATTCCTTGAAAACGGCGTGCAGTTGTCAAGGGTTTTTACGGAGCTGGAGGTCTCCTTGCCATCCAGCAGCCAAATCAAACACTCTGCACCATATTGTGAAGTTTTATTCATAACGACCTACTCCATCAGCGTAACACCAAACATACACAGAACATGGTTGCCATTTTCTCAGAATATAAGATATTACTGTTCTAGACATGTTTCATTGGAACGTTGCAAGAGCATTCCTGTTTTCAATTATGTTTAAAACGGGACGTTCTGTCATGGTCCCCTTGAGGTTTTTGTCTGGTTCCCAGCTTGTTCAGGGGATGCCCTTAAACACATTTTTAGGACGTCGCCAGATGGTTGCGAAGAAATGTTATTTGAAAAAATAAAAAATACATGTTTCTTTACACACCACCCCTTGTTACTGTTGCTGAGCCCATCAAGGCCCTGATTGGTGAACCACTGATCCATTCACAGCTATTTGTCTGTTGGCAAGGTGCTGACTCCACCGTATATAAACTTAAATCGGGTGCTGGATCCTCGTATATAATCCAGAGAACAGAAATGGGACAGCACTCCAGTAAATACATTTAAATTGAATTTTTTTATTGCTGCGCAAACGTTTTGGGTATGAGCCCTTCTTCAGCGTGCTAGGCTTTGGCAACCAATGTTAAAGACACCCACACACAGTGCTTTTAACATACAATGTTTTCAACTTACATATGACACACTTTGACATGCATGCCTACATTGTGCATATTAATTTATACAGTATTATTCAACATGTCTTCACCTGGGATTCGGACTCACAACCTCTTGGTTCACGGCATTCAGATCTTCCTGCTACGCCACCATGTCTGTGTCAGTTAATTACTATTCTCTCATCATTGATTTGATTGACTTATTTCAGTAATTTGGGGGGTTTCTGTATAGTTGTCTTATGCTGGTGGGGCATATTACGGTTTTAATGTTATTCCTTAATCACTATAATAAATAACTTGTTTTTTTTATTTTAAAAGAGCTGAGATTTACTTAGAATTGCAAAGTGTAGCATTGCAGGTGAAATCAGTCATTGACACAGACATGGTAGCGTAGCAGGAAGATTGGAATGTCGTGAACTAAGCGGTTGTAACTTCAAATCCCAGGTAAGGACATGTTGAATAACAAAGATCAGATCAAATTTGATGACCAATTTATGCAGAAATCCAGGTAATTCCAAAGGGTTCATACTTTTTCTTGTCACTGTATATGCATTGAGCTTGTCTGATGCTTTAAGTGCTCTGTTTGATTAAATAAAACAGGAATGACTCGAGGGAGCTAGAGAGCAAGATAACCAGAAGAAAAAAACCTTAACCTGACCTGACCATTCTACTCCCACTCCTGCTGGCTTTCACAGGTTCTGCCATTACTCTCCTGAAGTAGCCGGTAATGGGCTACATGAGGAGTCGGCAACCTTTCTCATGTGGAATGCCAATTTATCTTACTGTTTCTACCGATCTGTGTGCCATTTAAGGTGTTCATATGCACATTGTTGGTGGAACAGTTTCATTTAATTATAGTCTTCACCTGTTGCTGACAGGTGGATAAACTCGAGCATACAGCCATGCCATAGACAAACATTGGCAGTAGAATGGCCCGTACTGAAGAGCTCAGTGACTTTCAACGTGGCACTGTCATAGGATGCCACCTTTCCAAATTTCTTCCCTGCTAGAGCAACTGTAAGTGCTATTATTGTGAAGTGGAAATGTCTAGGAGCAACAACTGCTTAGCCGCGAAGTGGTAGGCCACACAAGCTCACAGAACAGGACCACTGAGTGCTGAAGCACGTATCAAGTGAAAATCATCTGTCCTCGTTTGCAACACTCACTGCCAAGTTCCAAACAGCTTCTGGAATTAACGTCAGCACAATAACTGTTTGTCGGGAGCTTCATGAAATGGATTTCCATGTCCGAACGGCCGCACACAAGTGTAAGTGTAGGTTCCGTCCCTCTCTTTGCCCCAACCTGGGCTCGAACCAGGGACCCTTGCACACATCAACAACTGACACCCACCGAAGCATCGTTACCCATCGCGCCACAAAAGCCGCGGCCCTTGCAACGCAAGGGGAAACCCTACTTCAAGTCTCAGAGCGAGTGACGTCACTGATTGAAATGCTATTAGCGCGCACCACCGCTAACTAACTAGCCATTTCACATCGGTTACACTCACCCCCCCTTCGACCTCCTCCTTTTCCGCAGCAACCAATGATCCGGGTCAACAGCATCAATGTAACAGTGTAGGTTCCGTCCCTCTCTTCGCCCCAACCTGGGCTCGAACCAGGGACCCTTGCACACATCAACAACTGACACCCACCGAAGCATCGTTACCCATCGCGCCACAAAAGCCGCGGCCCTTGCAACGCAAGGGGAAACCCTACTTCAAGTCTCAGAGCGAGTGACGTCACTGATTGAAATGCTATTAGCGTGCACCACCGCTAACTAACTAGCCATTTCACATCGGTTACACAAGCCTAAGATCACCATCCACAATGCTCAGCGTCGGCTGGAGCGGTGTAAAGCTCTCCGCCATTGGACTCTGGAGCAGTGGAAACATGTTCTCTGGAGTGATAAATTACGCTTTACCATCTGGCAGTCCAACGGATGAATCTGGGTTTGGCGAATGCCAGGAGAACGCTACCTGTCCCAATGCATGCATAGTGCCAACTGTAAAGCTTGGTGGAGGAGGAATAATTGTCTGGGGCTGTTTTTCATAGTTCGGGCTAGGCCCTTCAGTTCCAGTTAATAAAAAAAAAAATGTATTTCACCTTTATTTAACGAGGTAGGCTAGTTGAGAACAAGTTCTCATTTGCAACTGCGACCTGGCCAAGATAAAGCAAAGCAGTTCGACACATACAACAACACAGAGTTACACATGGAATAAACTAGAGGTCGACCGATTATGATTTTTCAACACCGATACCAATTATTGGAGGACCAAAAAAAGCCGATACCGATTAATCGGGCGAATTATTATTATTATTATTATTATTATTTTTTGTATTTATTATTATTATTTTTTTATTTAACTATTTTTTTTTTTTTTTATATATATATTTTTTAATTACATTTTTTATTTTGACAATTTATTTTATTTATTTGTAATAATGACAATTACAACAATACTGAATGAACACTTTATTTTAACTTAATATAACACATCAATAAAATCAATTTAGCCTCAAATAAATAATGCTTAGATTGTAGGATGGCCGGGGTGTCAAGCATGTCCCAGTTTAGGTCACCTAGCAGCACGAGCTCAGAAGATAGATGGGGGGGCAATCAATTCACATATGGTGTCCAGGGCACAGCTGGGGGCTGAGGGGGGTCTATAACAAGCGGCAATGGTGAGAGACTTGCTTCTGGAAAGGTGGATTTTTAAGAGTAGAACAGACCTGGATAGTATGACAGAACTCTGCAGGCTATCTCTGCAGTATATTGCAACTCTGCCCCCTTTAGTAGTTCTATCTTGGTGGAAAATGTTATAGTTAGGGATGGAAATTTCAGGGTTTTTGGTGGTTTTCCTAAGCCAGGATTCAGACAAGGCTAAGACATCCGGGTTGGCAGAATGTGCTAAAGCAGTGAATAAAGCAAACTTGGGGAGTAGGCTTCTGATGTTAACATGCATGAAACCAAGGCTTTTACGGTTACAGAAGTCAACAATTGAGAGCACTTGGGGAGTAGGAGTGGAGCTAGGCACTACAGGTCCTGGATTAAACTCTACATCACCAGAGGAGCAGAGGAGGAATAGGATAAGGGTACGGCTAAAGGCTATAAGAACTGGCTGTCTAGCACGTTCGGAATGGAGAGTAAAGGGAGCAGGTTTCTGGACACGATAGCATAGATTCAAGGCATAATGTACAGACAAAGGTATGGTAGGAAGCGAGTACATTGGAGGTAAACCTAGGCATTGAGTAATGAAGAGAGAGAGATATAGTTTCTAGAGACGTTTAAACCAGGTGATGTCATCGCATATGTGGGAGGTGGAACAACATGGTTGGTTAAGGCATATTGAGCAGGGCTATAGTCTCTACAGTGAAATACGACAGTAATCACTAGGACAGTAATGGACTAGGCATATTGATATTAGGGAGAGGCATGCGTAGCCAAGTGATCGTATGGGTCCAGTGAGTGGTTGGGCTGGCTGGGGACACGGCGATTCAGACAGTTATCGGGCTAGCAAGCTAGCAGTTAGCAGGCCGGGGCTAGCAGGGAGGGGGAAAAGTCTGTTTTTGTCTCCTCGTGTGGTGACGTCGATAGACCAGTCGTGGAATTAGTAGGGTTCCAAGTAGCAGAGGAGTCCAAGTCCAATTGGCAAAATGGGTATAGTGGTCCAAGAAACTGGCCGGTGGATCAGCTAACAGTCCAATATGCTATAGATAGCTAGCAGGCCGTGGTTAGCAGAATGGGCCTTCAGGGGATGTCGCGCCTGAGGGGCCTGTTGTGGATCCTCGGGCAGATTATGTCGGTATTCCAGTCGTGAGGGATCGGCGGGGTTCCGTGCCCCGTACCGGCAGTAGAAGGGGTCCGGATATTGTAGCCGAGGAGTGGGCTTCAGCAGTAGCCCAGGAGCCCTAGCTGGGAGATGGGTCTAGCATGGGCTTGCCCCAGGCTAGTTGGTGTTTGCTCCGGGACGGAAACGTTAGCCAGGAGTAGTCAACCCGGGTTGCGGTTAGCTAGCAGCCATGATCCAGATGAAAGGGTTCAGATTTTGCGGTAGGAATCCGGGGATATGGAGAGAAAAATAGGTCCGGTATGGTCTGGTTTGAAACTCGTTCTATGAATTGGCGAGAGCTTTCCAAGCTAAAGGTTAGCTGACTGATAGCTGGTAGCTAGTTAGCTAGCTAGCTTCAGTTGAGGTATTCCAGTTCGGAGGTAAATAGAAATTCTTTAGAAAAAAAAACGGATCCACACCACATTGGGTGAGGCGGGTTGCAGGAGAGTATTTTGAAGTTGATTTGTAGGAAAAATATTAAAATGATTGAAGAAAAAGATATATACATGGGACGAGACAAGACAAAGACAAAGACGTCTGACTGCTACGCCATCTTGGATTAAGACTTAACGCTACACCATTCAATAACATTCTAGATGTTTCTGTGCTTCCAACTTTGTTGCAACAGTTTGGGGAAGGACCTTTCCTGTTTCAGCATGAGAATGCCCCCATGCACAGAGCGATGTCCATACAGAAATGGTTTCTCGAGATTGGTGTGGAAGAACTTGACTGGCCTGCACAGAGCCCTGACCTCAACCCCATCGAACACCATTGGGATGAATTGGAACGCCGACTGCGAGCCTAATCGTCCAACATCAGTGCCCAACCTGATGTCCCCATAGCAATGTTCCAACATCTAGTGGAAAGCCTTCCCAGAAGAGTGGATGCTAATATAGCAGCAAAGGGGGGACAACTTCATATTTATGCCCGTGATTTTGAAATTAGAGGTTCAATGAGCAGGTGTCCACATACACTACATGACCAAAAGAATCTCAAAATCATTGTCATGTGGTTAATCAAAATGATATCTAAATTAAAATGATACAAACCTAAAAAGTAACTTCACATAGCTGGCAATGGAAATAGCCTACATAAAACCAACAAATAAAAACATTGCAGCCTGCAGGTAGAAAATATCCTGATAAAAATAAATATCATATGAATTACATTGGCTAGGTTGGCCTGTCTGCAACTAACTTGAAGCATTGTATCAACTATTAACTTGGGTCTGGCCTGAAGCTTGCATTAGCAAACTTGCAACATTGTATAACATTTTCTGGGCCCACAAACCTCGGGACAGACACAGCTGTAGGCTATTTGTGCAAGGGATAAGAAGTAATCAGGCAGGACTGTTTTATGACGTTTCCACTGGATCAGAGCATTACATTTTTCCCTTTCACACTGAGTGGTAATCCAAAAGGGAGAGAGCTGGAAAGATTGTCATTCTATTGTCATTCTCAATGTATGTAAAAACAGACTTTGTTTGCTTGCTGTTTGAGGTGAAGGAAAAATGACTTTGAGATGCTCATTAATGGTGGTGCGTTAAGCCAAAGAGAAGTACTATCAGATCCCCAAATGGGCACATTTATTTGCCTATATTTGTGCCTAGGCCAGGTAGCCTATAGGCCTACTTCTATGCATAATCAGGTGCGTGTTCTTGCTCAACATTGACAGGAGCGCTCCAAACCAAAGGCAATGACTAAATTGACAAAACTCGTAAATGGAATGAAATAAACCAAAACTTGTTTCTCACAAGTGTAGCATAGGCGGTGCGCTCTGCAAACAACGTGTCCACTCGGACAATGAGAACGGTAAAAGACTGGAATAATGATATATTTGATGCATTAACATAAATAACCTTTTTTTATTTAACCTTTATTTAACTAGGCAAGTCAGTTAAGAACAAAATCTTATTTACAATGACGCCTAGGAACAGTGGGTTAACTGCCTTGTTCAGGGGCAGAATGACAGATTTTTTTACCTTGTCAGCTCTGGGATTCGATCTAGCGACCTTTGGATACTGGCCCAATGCTCTAACCACTAAGCTACCTGCCACCCCAACCATAACCAAACAAAGATTGTAGATTGGAAATGATAGAAATTAATGGTAAATGAACTATTGGTGATATGAAATGGGGGATTGTTAGACGCAAACAATTCATAAAATGACAAATTGGCGGGAGAGAGCATATTCTGGAGAAAGACATCTTAGCCACACCCCCTTTCTTCTTGGACTGTGCCACCCCCCCCCCCGGTCTCTGCAATGGATTAGTTCACTGATATCAGACGGGTGTCGGGCTAGTAACCGAAAGGTTGCAAGTTCAAATCCCCGAGCTGACGATCTGTCGTTCTGCCCCTGAACAAGGCAGTTAACCCACTGTTCCTAGGCCGTCATTGAAAATAAGAATTTGTTCTTAACTGACTTGCCTAGTTTAAATAAAGGGGAAAAATAATAATACATTCGGTCGACAAAAATAAAATCTCTTTCGAAGAACACCCTAGTGACCGACCAGTCGACTAAGTGGGGTCATCCCTAGACAATAGCAAGTCTATCGGCTCTTATTATTGAACATACTGAACTACTGTAAGCAGACCAAGTAATACATACACTACATGACCAAAAGTATGTGGACACCTGCTCGTCAAACATCTCATTCCAAAATCATGGGTATTAATATTGCTGCTATAACTACCTTAAACTTCACTGGCCTGCACAGAGGAACTTGACTGGCCTGCATCGAGCTCTGTGCAGGCCAGTCAAGTTCTTCCACAACAATCTCGACAAACCATCTCTGTATGGACCTCGCTTTGTGCACGAGGGCATTCTCATGCTAAAACAGGAAAGGGCCTTCCCCAAACTGTTGCCACAAAGCTGGAAGCACAGATTCGTCTAGAATGTCATTGTATGCTGTAGCGTTAAGATTTCCCTTCACTGGAACTAGGGGCCTAGCCTGAACCATGAAAAACATCCCCAGACCATTATTCATCCTCCACCTAACTGTACAGTTGTTACTATGTATTGGAGCAGGTAGCGTTCTCCTGGCATCCGCCAAACCCAGATTCGTCCTGTCGGACTGCCAGATGGTGAAGCGTGATTCATCAATCCAGAGAACGTTTCCACTTCTCCAGAGTTCAATGGCGACGAGCTTTATACCACTCCAGCTGACGCTTGGCATTGCGCATGGTGATCTTAGGCTTGTGTGCGGCTGTTCGGCCATGGAAACCCATTTCATGAAGCTTCCGACGAACAGTTCTTGTGCTGACGTTGCTTCCAGAGGCACTTTGGAACTCAGTAGTGAGTGTTGCATCTGAGGACAGCACTTGGTGGTCCCATTCTGTGAGCTTGTGTGGCCTACCACACATTTGGCTTCTGGACAACGACAGAAAGTTTAGATAAAAGCCAGTAGAACAGGAGAGAAACTTTTTTTGGTTGCTAGCTTAGCTGTTGTTGTTAGCTGCTGCATGCTGCACCTCTGTCTCTCCCTCTGTGCAGCTGCTCTCTGTGCTACAGTCTGCATCTGAGTTGCCTAGCAACGAGTCTTCTCTGGCTTGCTCATGGCTCACTCTGACTAGAGACAGAGCCGTTATCTGGTAGACTCTGACAGTGTTCCGGTTTTATGACAAAATTCTGACTCCAATGTCATTCCATGGAATTATGCAAATTAACCTATAGACCGATAGGCATGAAACAGTTGCATACATTAGTTTTATTGACAAATGTCAATTAAGAAAATAAGGTCCGCCAAAGCAAAAGCCTGTAAAAATGAATGTATATGAATGCTGTAAGTACAGAAATGGTTTTCTCAGTGGGAAATGAATATCCAACTAGTCAGTAACAACTGTGTGGCGTTTGGAGTTTGACAGCAACTATGTGAGCTTATTACAGTATTATAGGCACTATGTCCTGGGATTTCCTGTGATCTTCTATGTAGAAGAACTCCTTACCTTCTAACGACTCGTGTAGCTTGTGAGCATCATAGAGCAAAGAGTCTCAGCTTTTAATAGATAGCTTGTAATCGTTTGGCCTCTACGGGATCTGCCCATGTCTCTCAAACACCGCTCTAACTCAGCCCCTGTTAATCACACTGTTTAAAAGGGCTTAGAAATCCTTAATCACGTCGATGGGACTCATTGGGTTAATGTCTTATTCTGAGAACATGGCAACCATGTTCTGTGTATGTTTGGTGTGACGTTGATGGAATATTCTCCTAACTCTCATTACTGGAGACATGAATGTTTTTGCAATGTACCATGAAACGTGTCTAGAACATTAATATTTGGTATTCTGAGAACATGGTAACCACGTTCTGGGTATGTTTTAGTTTGACACGAAGGAAAGGTTTTCCTAACTCTAATGCCAAAACGTTCTAAATAGGTTCTCAGGGTTTTTTGTTGTAACATACTGTAGAATGTTCCCCTAACTAATGTAAAACTGGACACTCAAACATCAAGTGAACATTACGCGTGACATTACAAAAACATTTTTCTCTCCCTAGAATTGTTAACTGGGTAACTGGGCTAGCTGTTGGCCAATGTTGTTTTGACTCAATATGCCATATGTATTTCACATTAGAGCCCTCAGACGACAAGCTATTAAGAATGTGACAATGTTTTAGCACTCAATGTTTTAATCTATTTGCTCTGCTGAAGGGCTATTTTACGACTGGGCCTGTGTTCCCCTTGCAAAAACCAATCTAGAAGTTTTTCTGGTGCCATCAACTTTTATGAGTAGCCTAACCTTTGTTAGGATTTAATAGCTGGCCTTATATGATGTTAACCCTGAAGGCATGTTCACAGACTGAATTTGTCAGCGGCTTGATAATAAAACTAAACAGTCGCTTGATAATAACACAATAATAAAAGTGACGTAAATAGATTTCTTCACCAAGGTTGGGGTCAATTTAGGATGATGTGCTCATTCAATTGATGAGTTGAATGGCCATTTTCAGTTAATAAATTAAGCAAATTTTCAATTGATCCTAAATTGAATGAACCCCATGCCTATTGTTCAAACACCATTTAAGCAGCAAAAATACTGCATTCAACAGTCAGACACATACTTCTATAATTCCACCTTTCTTTTACATGCCTTGGTTTATGAATGTCTTGTTCATATTGTTCAAACATTTCAAGTTATGATGATAAGGAACAGAAAACGTGCCACTTTAATGCAAAAATTGTAGAATGCACTTTGAATGTTCTTTGATGAAATTTGGAATGACTTGAAAAGGAAATCATTACTATGGATGTTGAGACATTTGACGATAGATGCTCTGAAATAATTGACCATGTTTCGGAACTCCTGGTATATTAACCAAAGATATTGGAGGCTACTCTACTGCAAAAGGCATAGTTTAGGTCCACCTGAATGGTCAGAAACAATTAACAAATTGCATTTCTGATCCCATCAGCCCCAGACAGTCATAACACATATCACATCTTATCAGGATTATAAAGTGGCCAAGGTCTGGTTGTTTCAGGCTGCAAGAGGCACTTTCATTTTCATTTGATTTGGGCTGCTGCACTGCATTCATGTTGGTGTTTATGAGTGGCAAATTGCTGTTTCATATCCAAATAAAGTCTCGGCATTCTATCTGAGCAGCGGGGGAGCTCAGTGAAATTGCATAGGTCCTGTCAGCCATGATGGATTGGTTTTAATATCAGGCAGGGAGAATGACTCAAACAAACAGAGGGATTAAAGGCAGAAGGAAAAAGCTCCTATTAAATCTCTACTCTCTGTCTCGCTCTTTTTCCAGACATAAGTGAGGCATTATCATCATGTCAATGAGAATGTTCATGTTTAAGGTGTTTATGGACACAGAATTGACTCCTCAGGTGGAACTTTTAATCACAGAATAACTACTTTTATTTCAGTGTTTAACTTCTCATGTTTAGATTTGAGATGTAGGCTATTTTTGCTTAATTGCCTATTCATGAGCAGAGAAAACAGAAATGTTTTGTTGAATGCGATCATAAAAAGATTGTAGCGATCGTAAGGTTTGCAATTGCATTTGCAACCATAGAATACAGTGAGCTCCAAAAGTATTGGGACAGTGACACTTTTATTTTCTTCAATGACTATGAGGTTAAAGTGCAGACTTCAGCTTTCATTTGAGGATATTTTTATCCATTTCAGGTGAACCGTTTTGAAATTACAACACTTTTTGTCATAGTCCCCCCCATTTTAGGGGACCAAAAGTATTGGGACAAAATTAATTTATGTGTATTAAAATAGTCAAATGTTTTAGTATTTGGCCACATATTCCTAGCACGCAATGATTACATCAAGCTTGTGACTCTATAAACGTGTTGGATGCATTTGCTGTTTGTTTTGGTTGCGTTTCAGATTATTTTGTGCACAATAGAAATGATTGGTAAATAATGTATTGTCACTTTTATTGTAAATGAGAATAGAATATGTTTCTGAACACTTCTACATTAATGTGGATGCTACCATGATTACAGATAATCCTGAATGAGTCGGGAATAATATCATACCCCCATTACAATAAAAGGGGTTAGCATTTTTTTGGGGGGGGTATGATATTTATGCTTTAATTCATGATTAACTGGTTCCTCAAGTGTCTCAGTTATGTAAACCAGCTCCTTTACTCATTTTGTCTGTAGGCCTTGTTAATAGTACCTGCTGAGCTTATTGGTGGAACTTGACCTTTTTAAGTTGTTTTGGTGATATCAGAGATGCTATATATAATGACAAGATGGTATTGTCTCCGTCCTAACAATGGGAGTCAAAGGCTGGAAGGCAGACGGTCTGCTTATCGCAGTATTCCCACGTGGACAGATTCTGATGGGTGTGGACTCTCTCACTTCGCCTCTTCCTCTGGTGATTTAACAGTTCTCTAATTCTCCACCTCAAGTAAATTTGAGACAATGTCAGTTTTGGGCAGTAGATGGCACTGTTGTGCCATAGGTGGCCTGAGGATTGAGCTAGGCTAATGGAGGTTGAAGTATGTAGCTCTGTTCTGTAGTTCATCCTCTCATTCTGATCACTCCATTTTATTCCATCTCTTTCCAAAAACAAGCACAATTCAATAGTGTAGAAATTGTACCTGGGAGGACGCACAGCTTTGATGCACTGTACTCTATGTTTGAGTGATATAGGCCTTTTTGTTCTGAACACACACCATTACATAGCTTCAAAACGGTACGTATTGAAAGGCAGTGAGTCACTACTGGGAGAACATTTGAACATCAGTGAGTAGAATAATTTTGTTTTTGCATTCGAGCTCTCAAAAGAGCACAGTGGTTTCTTAAGGAGAAATCCCCACTGAGCTTAGAGCACATAATAGCAGATGTGCGGTAATGGTAGACATCACACATTTGTCCATTTAACTAAACTTAACCCCCGGACCAAAATGGATCAAATAAAACCAGTGCAACCAGTTGTCGAAAACAACCCAAATTCCTCACTTCCCAACTTCTCGTCGACATGTTACATCCCTTTGTACTCTTCTCTCACCTCTGCTCTCCCCCAATCCACACAGGACGACTGATCAAAGCACACACAATTCTGAAATTCCATATGTTTATGTACATCAAAAAGGGAACTGGTGGGACTTTGGGTTTCTCTGGTTAACTCCTCTCCCTTTTTGACTGCTGTGCTCAAGAGAGATCCCACTTCAATTATACATGGAGCTGGTTGGGGCCTGTGCTTTGCCTGGCTGGGAGTGATCAATATTTCAGCTCCTGTGGGAGTAAACATCCCGTGGAGCAGCTGCTCCTTAAAGGCTTTCCACACTCCAGTGGCAGGCTCCATAATCTACCGCTGTGTGACCAAAGAGAGCATTTCAGACCCTGCCATCGTCACCAGAGCAGCCAGGACAGAGGGGCGATGAGAGGAGAGGTCTCGCTCTCTCTTGTTTTGTACTCTTTCTCTCCCTCTCACTGACATACGTGCGTACATACAATGCTATGTGCTTGGCCCATTATTCTGCTATCACTCCCCAGGGGTCTCCTCTGACTTTGTGTGGGGATAAAGAGAGACCGCGAAATAGAGATGTAACAGGGGAATGAGCGAGATTCGGGAGGGAGAGAAGAAGAGACTCCTCTCCCAGTACAGAGTGGCTTGGGGCTTTGACATGTAAATGTTCTGAGTTGGAGAGGTGGCATTAGTAGCCCCTTCTCATCATTGTTTCCATGCCTCTCCAGAATGCATGCAGCAGCCTGTTGTCCCTGTCAGAGATTAAGAGGGCAGTTCTTTGCCGGGGACTAAAGTGTCAGGGCAGACCCGGTGACATATTGACACCTCATCCATGAGTATGAGATTCTGTCATTGTGACATAGCTGCGGGCATTTAAAGTCCTAGTTGTTGTTGTTGTCTGGGAATGACAGCCAGCAGAGGAGATATATGATGCACAGGTGACAAGAACTTTGCTGATTGAGAGGACTTTACTAGGTTGCTTCAGTTTGTTTAATGGAATATACAATAGGCCTACCCCACCGAATGTATTTTTGGTCATGATTTTAATTTGCAAGGATGTCCTTCATTTGTCAGACTGTGGACAGCTAGGATGTCTCCTCGAGCAAAACATGATGAAGGAAAAAGGAAACCGCACACTGCTCTTGATAGTATCACTGATATTTAATAAGCTTACGTATCGGCCTAACGGCCTTCGTCAGAGCTTTTGTGAATTTTCTGAAAACAGCACCTCTATGTAGACCTAGCCCCCCCAAAAAAATTATATTGTGTCATCTCAAGGATGAGAGAGCGTGTATGTATGTATGTATGTATGTATGTATGTATGTATGTATGTATGTATGTATGTATATGTATGTCACACGTGTGTGTCCTTTGAGTCACACATGCCAGAACTCACGCTCTCCCAAATGAAGGTAAGCGATTTTTACAGTACATTAAACCCAGCCTTGCTCCTGATACTGGACCTACAATGCATGATTGCTAGCAATTAACGGTCACTAATAGGGCAAGCAAGACACTAAATGAGGAGATGAAACTTAAAGCAAGGCAGTAATTATGAGATATGGGTCACCTAGGAAATCATTTAGCAGCCACTGCTTGTTAACGATGTTCTTTTGACCCATCAACACTGTAGATTCCTTCCTAATGTAGCCTCTGATAAATAGATTTTTTTCCCTAGTCTTGGGTTCAGTAGTGGTTACATGTGAGATAAGTAGGTCTAATGAACCTTTGTGTAGTGCTTAAACACATACACAATTAAAAAATCTAATCACCATACCTGATGGTTGTACTAGTTACGGTAACGTCAAACGCAGCTGAGCATATGTCTTAGTGCAGGATTTCATGCACCGAGTGACAAGTTCTTTTTTTAATTATTTACTTTAACAAGAAGTCATAGGCACAGTGTTACGAACCGGCTCAGAGTTCGCAACAAAAGGGAGACAACGTGGAGACAAGGAGTATCAAAAAATATATATTTATTAAGTAAAGTAACTAAGAACAATGGTGTGTGTGTGTAATCCGTAATCAGTAGTGTAAGTGAGTGTTTTGGAATCCTGAATGTAATAATGCAGGGTGTTGTAAGGGTGCCAAAGCAAACAACCAAAAAGCCACAACTAGCACAACCAAAAACAACAAGGTGTCTGCATGGAGAGAGTCTTCCCAATGAATATGGAAGAGGTGCCTTTATCCAGGGACACACCCGGGCCCAGGTGTTTTCCATGTAGCTGACGACCCTCCCAACTCCGCCCACCGGCATCCTAATAAGGAACAAGAGCAAAGAGAGAGAATACGGCAGACAGAGTGGGAGGGTCGTCACACACAGTCTCATGGCAGGAGGTTGCCTTGAGTTACAGTGTATTCGGACCCCTTGACTTTTTCCACATTTTGTTTCGTTACAGCCTTTATAATACAATTGATTAAATAATAATTTTTCTTCATTAATCTACACACAATACCCCATAATGACAAAGTGAAAAAACTGGGAAAAGAAAAAGAAATCTTATTTGCATAAGTATTCAGACCCTTTCCTATGAGACTCGAAATTGAGCTCAGGTGCATCCTGTTTCCATTGATCATCCTTGAGATTTTTCTACAACTTGATTGGAGTCCACCTGTAAATTCAATTGATTGGACATGATTTGGAAAGGCACACACCTGTCTATATAATATCCCACATTTGACAGTGCATGTCAGAGCAAAAACCAAGCCATGAGGTCAAAGGAAGGTCAAAGGAATTTTCTGCAGAGCTCCGGGACAGGTGTGGTGGCTAATTTCTGCATTACCAAATGAGGAGAGTTACAAACTTCACACACCAGTCAGAGTTATACTTAAACTACATCTTTAATAATAAGAGCTTTGCAAAAGCACTTGACTTTCAATGATGCGCCATCTCTAATGCACCATTGAAAAAGTGACAACACAAAAGTACAAAGATCTTTTATAGCCAAGATACACCCCTCTCAACGTACATGACGAAGCACAGATCTTCGGAACAGTTCACAAAGGGACTTTATATTTGAGAAAGGAGTATCCCTTAGCCAGATAACATTCGCTATAAATTATTGTTCAGTTTGGTCCCTATGACGAGGTTCTAATCTCGTTCCTGGTACTTCATAGTACAAAAACACCAACTCATCCAATGGCATATATCAATTGTCAACTCTAGATACTCCCATCTCAAGTAAACCCCCTCTTGATCCCACTCCTGGACAAGCTCACTGAGGGGAGTGACTTGCGCACAGACATTGTGGAGACAAATAATTGGTTCCCCATTAATCACACCATCCCTTCACATGGTTTAAGAATAGGTAAAGACACATTCACATATGAAGACAATGTTCCATTCTGTCCTCTTCCCTTTCTGATATTCTGCATAGCACCAGGGATATGTGAAAGACAAGCCTGACCTCTCCCCTCTCTGGGCCCCAAGTGACAGAGCCCTAGCTAAGGGAAAAGTGCCACTGCCAACACCAGAGTTCAAAGGGATACATTCTAATGACAAGTATCTCACATAAGCATATTATGCAAATAAAACATCTTAATTATCTATGTTACCCAACTAATTCTGATTCATCCGCCAAACAGGATTGTGTCGAGGCACAGATCCGGGGAAGGGTACCAAAAAATGTCTGCAGCATTGAAGGTCCCCAGGAACATAGTGGCCTCCATCAATCTTAAATGGAAGAAGTTTGTAACCACCAAGATTCTTCCTAGAGCTCGCCGCCCGGCCAACCTGAGCAATCGGGGGAGAAGGGCCTTGGTCAAGGAGGTGACCAAGAATCCGATGGTCACTCTGACAAAGCTCCAGAGTTCCTCTGTGGAGATGGGAGGACCTTCCAAAAGGACAACAATCTCTGCAGCACTCCACAGTCAGGCCTTTATGGTGGAGTGGCCAGACGGAAGCCACTCCAAAGTAAAAAGCACATGATAGCTTGCTTCTCTCATGAGAAGTAAGTTGTATGGGCTGATGAAACCAAGATTGAATTTGGCCTGAATGCCAAGCTTCATGTCTGGAGGAAACCTGGCACCATCCCTACGGTGAAGCATGGTGGTGGCAGCATCATGCTGTTAGGATTTTTTTCAGCAGCAGGGACTGGGAGACTAGTCAGGATCGAGGGAAAGATGAACGGAGCAAAGTACAGAGAGCTACTTGATGATAACCTTTCCAGAGCGCTCAGGACCTCAGACTGGGGCGAAGGTTCACCTTCCAACAGGACAATGACACTAAGAACACAGCCAAGAGAACGCAGGAGTGGCTTCGGGACAAGTCTCAATGTCCTTGAGTGGCCCAGCTAGAGCCCGGACTTGAACCCGATCGAACATCTCTGGAGAGACCTGACAGAGCTTGAGAGGATCTGCAGAGAAGAATGGGAGAAACTCCCCAAATGTAGGTGTGCCAAGCTTGTAGCTGTAATCGCTGCCAAAGGTGCTTCAACAAAGTACTGAGTAAAGGGTCTGAATATTTATATAATGTGATATCAGTTTATTTTTTGTAAATTATAAACCTGTTTTTGGTTTGTTATTATGGGGTATTGATATTGATAAGGGGAAAAAAACAATTGAATCCCTTTTAGAATAAGGCTGTAACATTACAAAATGTGGAGACCGTCAAGGGGTCTGATTACTTTCTGAATGCACTGTATATTCTAAGCAGCAATGAGCAAGTGAATAACGTAAAACCCTATATTACCACACAGACCGACACATATGGACTAAATCACAGAATGAAGTATTGGTCGTATTCATTCGGGCTCACTGTACCTTAGCAAAAACATTTTTTAATGGAAAACAAAAACAAGCATTTCTTATTGGACAGGTTCAGCTAGTCCCTCCCTGTTTCAGTCCATTTGCTGGCCTAATGAATATAACCCAGCTCTTGCATATTTAAATATTCTCTGGAAGCGACTGGAGCTCACTTGCTCACTCAGGTTACATTGCAGTGTTTTAGTGCCATATGTTCAAAGGGCAGCGTGTGTACATGTTCGGTCCAAATGAACAGATGATTCCTGCTCTGCTCATTACGGCTTTGCTATTTTATGACGCTCAGGTAGCTGACTCGTGTTACCTGTGCCTGTCTCCGCATCCTGCATGTAAATGCCCTCTGTTTGCCCGGTCTCTTGCTCTGTCTCTCTTTCTCATGGGGAATCTCCTTGGTTTGACGACCAGCCTCTGTCAATTATAGCGTCCTTACAAAGAACCCTCCATGCTAAAAGACATTTACAAGGGCTTTGTTTACTGTATTTTCAGTATGAGTGAAGGCCCTCGTGTGCTCAGCCTGGGTTGTATTTATTTGGCACCAAATGGAACAGAATGGACTGAAACGGGGAATGACAGAAAATATACACTACAGTTCAAAAGTTTGGGGTCACTTAGAAATGTCCTTGTTTTTGAAAGAAAAACACTTTTTTCCTCCATTAAAATAACATCAAATTGATCAGAAATACAGTGTAGACATTGTTAATGTTGTAAATGACTATTGTAGCTGTAAACGGATGATTTTTAATGGAATATCTACATAGGCGTACAGAGGCCCATTATCAGCAACCATCACTCCTGTGTTTCAATGGCATGTTGTGTTAGCTAATCCAAGTTTATAATTTTAAAAGGCTAATTGATAATTAGAAAACCCTTTTGCAATTATGTTAGCACAGCTGAAAACTGTTGTCTGATTAAAGAAGCAATAAAACTGGCCTTCTTTAGACTAGTTACGTATCTGGAGCATCAGCATTTGTGGGTTCGATTACAGGCTCAAAATCGGCAGAAACAAATAACGTTCTTCTGAAACTCGTCAGTCTATTCTTGTTCTGAGAAATATTCCATGCAAGAAATTGCCAATAAACTGAAGATCTCGTACAACGCTGTGTACTACTCCCTTCACAGAACAGCGCAAACTGTCTCTAACCAGAATAGAAAGAGGAGTGGGAGGCCCCGGTGCACAACTGAGCAAGAAGACAAGTACATTAGTGTCTAGTTGGAGAAACAGACGCCTCAAGTCCTCAACTGGCAGCTTCATTAAATAGTACCCGCAAAACACGAGTCTCAACGTCAACAGTGAAGAGGCGACTCGGTGATGCTGGCCTTCTAGGCAGAGCTCCTCTGTCCAGTGTCTGTTCTTTTGCACATCTTAATCTTGTCTTTTTATTGGTCAGTCTGAGATATGTCTTTTTCTTTGCAACTCTGCCTAGAAGGCCAGCATCCCGGAGTCACTGTTGACATTGACACTGGTATTTTGCGGGTACTATTTAATGAAGCTGCCAGTTGAGGACTTGTAAGGCGACTTGGCAATTTCTCGCATGGAATAGCCTTCATTTCTCAGAACAAGAATAGACAGACGAGTTTCAGAAGAAAGGTCTTTGTTTCTGGCCATTTTGACCCTGTAATCGAACCCACAAGTGCTGATGCTCCAGATACTCAACTAGTCTAATAAAGGCCAGTTTTATTGCTTCTTTCAGCAGGACAGTTTTCTTCTGTGCTAACATAATTGCAAAAGAGTTTTCTAATGATCAATTAGATTTTTAAAATGATAAACTTGGAGTAGCTAACACAACATGCCATTGGAACACAGGAGTGATGGTTGCTGATAATGGGCCTCTGTATGCCTATTCCATAAAAAATCTGCCGTTTCCAGCTACAATAGTCATTTACAACATTAACAATGTCTACACTGTATTTCTGATCAATTTGATGTTATTTTAATGGGCAAAATATTTGCTTTTCGTTCAGAAACAAGGACATTTCTAAGTCACCCCAAACTTTTGAACCGTAGTATACATTTTTCCAATTTGTCGGTTCGCGTATTCGAACCAGCGACCTTTCAGTTACTGGCCCAAAGCTATAACCGCTACCTTAACTTGTTAGGTTTTATAATAACAATGACATTCTGAACAATAATACGAAGGGGATTGGACATCTACCCCAAAATCCAAGAGGAAATACGCAGGTGATGAATTTGAAATGTCAGTGAGGCAGTAGTTTAGGGTCCACTCCTTCCATGTTGGTCTGGGATTAATTCGCTCCAAACACTGCACATTTACAACGATGACAGTCAGATGCCAGATAACATCGTCCCACAAAACAGTAAAAAGCGCTGGTTTGTTATAACGCGGAGAGCCCCGATGATATGTACTCAATGTTGTATAACAAACCCCCTCTCACACATAGTTAATTTATCTGTCACCCACAACACAGCGGCTGACTATAATCCCCTATATGCTGACAGGCTACTGCTGCTGCTTCTGCCTTTGCTGGTGCTGCCTGGGCTTTAGAGCTATAGTCTAGATGATGATGTTTGTATCCAGCCCTATTACAGTTCTTTTTGCCTTTGTCATATTCACAGGAATATTTACCCCTGTGACACTCGATTAATGGTTTTGTTGACTAAGTTGCTTGAGAATAACCTCTCATTAGGTAAAACATATGTTATCCCTGGCATTGCCGGCGCGCAAGCTGTTTTCCCATTGACATCCTCACACTCCTGTGGCGACGGGAAGGGGCAAGATGTCAAACAGCATTTCTGCAAGGTTCTGAGTGTGTGACAGTGCGGTGCTAGTAGGCCTATTTGGAATGAGTTGCCTCTGCTTGTTGCCTAGACAATGTTGATGACATATATCCTATCAATTTTGTGTAATGTATAAATTGCCTCTAAAATAAAGTGCCTTTTACAATGTATTCACATCCCTTGACTTTTTCCACATTTTGTGGTGTTACAGCCTGAATTTAAAATGAATTAAACTGATTTTTGTGGTCCCTGGCCTACACACAATAGCTCATAATGTCAAAGTGGAATCATGTATTTTAATATTTTTTTAAACAATTTAATAAAACAATTTAAGCTAAAATGACTTGAGCCAATAAGTATTCAACCCTTTTGTTATGGCAAGCCTAAGTTCAGGAGTAACAAGTTCCATAATAAGTTGCATGGACTCATGCTGTGTGCATTAATAGTGTTTAACAGGATTTTTGAATGACTAAATCTTATCTGTACCCCACACAATTATCTGTAAGGTCCCTCAGTTGAGCTGTGATTTTACATTTTTACATTTTTTACATTTTAGTCATTTAGCAGACGCTCTTATCCAGAGCGACTTACAGTAGTGAATGCATACATTTCATTTCATACATTTTTTTTTTTCTGTGCTGGCCCCCAGTGGGAATCGAACCCACAACCCTGGCGTTGCAAACCCCATGCTCTACCAACTGAGCTACAGGGAAGGCCTGGGAGGTTTTCCAATGCCTCGCAAAGTAGGGAACCTATAGGTAGAAGCAGACATTGAATATCCATTGAGCTTGGTGAAGTTATTCGTTATTAGTTACACTTTGTATGCTGTACACTCAGTCACTACAAAGATACAGGTGTCCTTCCTAACTCAGTTGCCGGAGAGGAAGGAGACCGCTCAGGGATTTCACGGTGAGGCCAATGGTGACTTTTTAAAACTGTTACAGATTTTAACCTCTTACATCTAGACGTTCCGCTAGCGGAACACCTGCTCCAATATCCAATGATGGGCGTGGCGCGAAATACAAACACCTCTAAAATCCGAAAACTTCAATTTTTCAAACATATGACTATTTTACAGCATTTTAAAGACAAGACTCTCGTTAATCTAACCACACTGTCCGATTTCAAAAAGGCTTTACAGCGAAAGCAAAACATTAGATTATGTCAGCAGAGTACCCAGCCAGAAATAATCAGACACCCATTTTTCAAGCTAGCATATAATGTCACAAAAACCCAGAAGACAGCTAAATGCAGCACTAACCTTTGATGATCTTCATCAGATGACACACCTAGGACATTATGTTATACAATACATGCATGTTTTGTTCAATCAAGTTCATATTTATATCAAAAAACTGCTTTTTACATTAGCATGTGAATTTACTAACAATTTACTAAATTACTCACGATAAACGTTCACAAAAAGCATAACAATTATTTTAAGAATTATAGATACAGAACTCCTCTATGCACTCGATATGTCCGATTTTAAAATAGCTTTTTGGTGAAAGCACATTATGCAATATTCTAAGTACATAGCCCAGCCATCACGAGCTAGCTATTTAGACACCCGGCAAGTTTAGCCTTCACCAAAATCAGATTTACTATAAGAAAAATGTTATTACCGTTCCTGTTCTTCGTCAGAATGCACTCCCAGGACTTCTACTTCAATAACAAATGTTGGTTTGGTCCCAAATAATCCATCGTTATATCCAAATAGCGGCGTTTTGTTCGTGCGTTCTAGACACTATCCGAAATGGTAAATCAGGGTCGTGCGCATGGCGCATTTCGTGACAAAAAAAGTCTAAATATTCCATTACCGTACTTCGAAGCATGTCAACCGCTGTTTAAAATCTATTTTTATGCAATTTATCTCGTAAAAAAAAGCGATAATATTCCGACCGGGAATCTGCTTTTCGGTAAATAGAGGGAAAAACAGAAAGATGGGGGCGGCCAGTGCACGCGCCTAAGCCCTTTGTCCTCTGATAGACCACTTAGCAAAAGCGCTCGTGTGTTTCAGCCAGGGCTTTGAATTACGTCATTCAGCTTTTTCCCGGGCTCTGAGCGCCCATGGAAGCCGTAGGAAGTGTCACATAAGAGCAGAGATCCTTTGTAATGGATAGAGATTACAAAGAAGGCCAAGAAATGGTCAGACAGGGTACTTCCTGTACAGAATCTTCTCAGGTTTTGGCCTGCCAAATGAGTTCTGTTATACTCACAGACACCATTCAAACAGTTTTAGAAACGTTGGAGTGTTTTCTATCCAAAGCTAATAATTACATGCATATTCTAGTTTCTGGGCAGGAGTAATAATCAGATTAAATCGGGTACGTTTTTTATCCAGCCGTGAAAATACTGCCCCCTAGCCATAACAGGTTAATGGCTGTGATAGGAGAAAACTGTTCCCGAGTGGCTGAGTTTACAGTTTTGCCTTAAATCTACTTAAATCTATGGCAAGACCTGAAAATGGTTGTCTAGCAATGATCAACAACCAATTTGACCGAGCTTGAAGAATTTTGAAAAGAATAATGAGGAAATGTTGCACAATCCAGGCAGCGGTGTAAAGTACTTAAGTAGTACTTTAAATAATTTTTTACTTAAGTCGTTTTTTGGGGTATCTGTGGTTTACTTTTACTCCACCACATTCCTTATGAAAATAATGTACTTTTTACTCCATACAGTTTCCCTGACACGCAGGACAGGAACATGGCCCAATTCACACATCAAGATAACATCCCTGGTCATTCCTACCTCCTCTGATGTGGCAGACTCACTAAACACACATGCTTTTTTTGTAAATGATTTCTGAGTGTTGTAGTGTGCCCCTGGCTAGCCATACATTATAAAAACAAGAAAATCGTGCCATCTGGTTTACTTAATATGAGGAATCTGAAATGTATTTATGCTTTTACTTTTGATACTTACTGTGGCTTGCGAAAGTATTCACCCCCCTTGGCAGTTTTCGTATTTTGTTGTCTTACAACCTGGAAATGTAATACATTTTTGGGGCGTTTGTATCATTTGATTTACACAACATGCCTACCACTTTGAAGATGCAACATATTTTTTCTTGTGAAACAAACAAGAAATAAGACAAACAGAACTTGAGCGTGCATAACTATTCACCCCCCAAAGTCAATACTTTGTAGAGCCACCTTTAGCAGCAATTACAGCTGCAAGTCTCTTGGGGTATGTCTGTATAAGCTTGGCACATCTAGCCACTGGGATTTTTGCCCATTCTTCAAGACAAAACTGCTCCAGCTCCAAGTTGAATGGGTTCCACTGGTGTACAGCAATCTTTAAGTCATATCACAGATTGAGGTCTGGGCTTTGACTAGGCCATTCTAAGACATGTAAATGTTTCCCCTTAAACCACTCATGTGTTGTTTTAGCAGTATGCTTAGGGTCATTGTCCTGCTGGAAGGTGAACCTCCGTCCCAGTCGCAAATCTCTGGAAGACTGAAAAGGCTTCCCTCAAGAATGTCCCTGTGTTTAGTGCCATCCATCATTCCTTCAATTCTGACCAGTTTCCCAGTCCCTGCCGATGGGGGAAAACGATGGGGATGGTGTTCTCAGGGGTGATGAGAGGTGTTGGGTTTGCGCCAGACATAGCGTTTTCCTTGATGTTTAAAATGCTCAATGTTAGTCTCATCTGACCAGAGTACCTTCTTCCGTAGGTTTAGGGAGTCTCCCACATGCCGTTTGGCAAACACCAAATGTGTTTGCTTATTTTTTTCCTTAAGCAATGGCTTTTTTTTCTGGCCACTCTTCCGTAAAGCTCAGCTCTGTGGAGTGTACGGCTTAAAGTGGTCCTATGGACAGATGCTCCAATCTCCACTGTGGAGCTTTGCAGCTCCTTCAGGGTTATCTTTGGTCTCTTTGTTGCCTCTCTGATTAATGTCCTCCTTGCCTGGTCTGTGAGTTTTGGTGGGCGGTCCTCTCGACAAGTTTGTTGTGGTGCCATATTCTTAAAAAAAAATGTATAATGAATTTAATGGTGCTCCGTGGGATGTTCAAAGTTTCAGATATTGTTTTTTAACCAACCTTGATCTGTACTTCTCCACAACCTTGTCTCTGACCTGTTTCGAGAGCACCTTGGTCTTCATGGTGCTGCTTGCTTGGTGGTGCCCATTGCTTAGTGGTCTTACAGATACTGGGGCCTTTCAGAACAGGTGTGTATATATACTGAGATCATGTGACAGATCATGTGACACTTAGATTGCAGACAAGTGGACTATGTCTAATTATGTGACTTCTGATGGTAATTGGTTGCACCAGATTTTATTTAGGGGTTTCATAGCAAAGGGGGGTGAATACTTTTGCAAGGCACTGTAAGTATATTTAAAACCAAATAACTTTACTCATGTAGTATTTTACTGGGTGACATTTGCTTGAGTCATTTTCTATTAAGGTGTCTTTACTTTTACTCATTGACATTTGGGTACTTTTTCCGCCATTGAATCCAGGTGTGGAAGGATCTTAGAGACTTACCCAGAATGATTCACAGCTGTAATCGCTGCCAAAGGTGCTTCTACTGTCAGGCTGGTTTTAAGGATCGGGAGACAGGCGCAGGAATGCGTAATAGGGGTTTTTATAGACAGAAATTACAGTGTGCCATGTGAAGGCACGGGGAGAAAGACCAAACCAATACGTATACAAAACACAGGGTAGAAAGCCAAAGAAAAGAGTGATGAGTACCTCGAATAAATACACAATCGAACAATGATTATCACATGGGACGAGACCCGTAATCATCTGTGCAATACACCCGGGATGAAAGCCAAAACAACACAGCACAGGTACTCACACGACCAATGGACATTGTAACATTTATCAACAGGACAATGGTGAACAAAGGGCACACTTATACAGATACTAATCAAATGGAATAGGGGCCAGGTGTGCGTAATGACAGCTCCATAGGGATCAGTGACATCTACAAAGTATTGACTCAGGGGTGTGAATACTTATGTCAATGAGAGATTTCTGTATTTCATTTTCAATAAACATTCAAAAATGACTAAAAACATGCTTTCTCTTTGCCGTTATGGGGTATTGTGTGTAAATGGGTGAGGAAAAAAATATAATAAATCCATTTTGAAATTAGGCTGTGACAAAATAATGAGAATACTTTCTGAAGGCACTGTATATGTTAACAGACCATAAATGTCAGAATGTAGCTTTTCTTGGAAAGCTTTGAGTGGTACTATACAGCATTATACAACATCATCAGTATTTTTGAATTTATAACTTATCTAAGTCTTAATAGCCAGTGTATGGCTGTGGATTGACTGCATTGTTTGAATGGAATGTTTGCATATTGGTAGTTAATTTGAAAAAATGTAAGCAATAATTTCTCTAAAACTGTGTGGCTGCCTAGATAACAAACATACAGTGCCGATAAAGTCATTCTTAATGGGGCTTGCGAAGCAGGGGTCCCCACTTTAAATCTTCTACATACTTCTTATTATTTGGAACGCTAGACCTCTACCGTTTAAGCTAGAAACGAAGTTCAAACTTTTTAAAACGTGTCGACTGGTCTGTATTGACTTGCTTGTATACAACTTTTTGATATCTTTTATACTTTTAAGCTATTCAACTTTTTGTGCTTCTATTTGTCTTCCATCCACATTAATGGGAGTTCCTCAGCATTCTAAAGGTCCCATTGTGACAGCTTCCCTCGAAACATTATATTCTATTCACTGTTTGCCAACAACCTAGACAAAAAGTTAGGTGGTATGACATCTTTGACTACTTCCCTGCTATTCAAATCTGAAATCGTAACAAAATGATCTGGTACTGATCAAACGTTACAGCTGTTTTAGTAACTGCATTGACAACATTTTCTGGGAACTTTTAGAAACAACTGCCATTTTGACCACTCCCCCAACAAGTTAGACAAGTTCGAGCATATGAAATCTTTGTCTACTTGTCTGCTATTTAAATCTCAATATCAGAACAGAAATATCATCTACCAATCAAGTTACAGCTGTTTATCAGAGTTTAGGGTGTTGAAAAGTAACAGCTCTCATGTCTGTTACTATGTATACTCATTCACAGAACCGTCATTATTTTCTCTCGTTTCAACACCGACTGCACTTTTTGACGGGCCACAACAACCAGAAACAGCATGTTAGCAAAGCTTGAATGAATGAAGGAAAATGAGATGGCTACTTTTTGCATCTGACTAACGTTACACTGCATAATGCCAACAAGACAAGGGGAGTCCTATATAATAAAATTCTAGGTTCTATTCGTATGGTCCCTCTCCATTTCATTGTATTTGTTTCCTAGTGAATACACCCTAGTGATAAACGGGTTGCACTGAAAGGTCTATCACGCACTAGCTAGGGGGTATAGTACTGAGGTAGCTAAAGTATCAGTATCTTTTAGCTGGATGCTTCTCGTACCTTTGGTTAGCTAGCCATCTATCACACACCTTACCTTTACACATTCACTGTCGACAATGTAAAAGATGGAACACAACTTCACTTGCCCACACGCAAAAAAAATCCAAACTAACTTTAGGACTACCAGGCAGGCTACCCACAGAGAGACACACAGCTGATTATAACATTAGTTGACTGCCTGTATTTGGTTAGTGTAGCTAGCTAGTTGGTTAAGCAGCAACTACCAGCAGCCATCCAACGTTAGCTGATGAGATAGCTAGCTAATAAAACATATATTCCACAGTGTCCTCCACCGTTGGTTGATCAGTAAGACAAGTGTTACTAGCTAGTGTTAGTGTTAACTTAGTAGGTAGCTAGCTATAATAGCTAATGTTAGTTAGCTGTCTAGCAAGCTATATTCTCTTCCTCTCTGGCTAAATGTACGTTAGCTAGCTAGCTAATGTCTGAGTGTAATGCACATGATGTTCATAATTTTAGCTAGCTAGCTAGCTAGCTAGCCTGACCTGTGGGTTTAATTAGCTAGCTAGCTAATGAACTTTGAGTAACGTTAGCTTGCTTGTTGTTCATGTTGTCTGTAACTAGCTAACTAAATTGATTTGACCTGTAGGTTGAGTAACAGACTTGGCTGTCATTCTTTCTACTTTTCCCTTTCATATTTAGGTTAGTGTGGTTATCTTAAGCAGTGTCATCATCACAGTCTTTGTGTGTGTTTATGAACATTGACAACAGATTAGAACACAAGCAGAACACACAATTAATAGCATCATTGTTTTGATTGTGTGATAATATAAATGTTTTCTAATCTTTGGAAATGGACACATTTTTATACAACTCTTTCTCCGTAGCAGTTATCCATTCCAGACTGTTTGTTGGAGTAGTTAACGGCCGGCAAGGATTTTCTGTCCTTGCACATCTGCTGTAGGTCTATATCCTCAGTGAATAATCACAACATATCCCCTCACACTACACACTGTAGTAATTAACAGTAATGTAACCCAACAAGCAACACTCATACATACATACACACACACCTGGGTACCCAACCCTTAAATCTGAACATCTTTCGTGGCTTTCACCATTCGTAAGTCAGCTAAAATGTCATAAACATTGCCAGAAAGTAAATCAACAGGCTGTGATTGACAGTGATTGACATACACTTAATCCTATAGATTCTGTTAGAAATTGTAATATTCTCACTCAATCATATTCTATTCACAGTTTAGGGACACACACTCACACAGAGGTAAGCCACACAATATAGTGTTGGATGACATTTAGTAGCCGTTTTTACAGTTCAAAGGTAACCTGCACACAGCCGTGTAAATTTGTGGACTCTCATGGATTATTTGGCTTTTATCTAGCTCTAACCTATATGATTAAACTTAACAAGGGTTTAGTGGTGTTCTTGTGGTGAAACAAGTTGAATTATGGTTACTATTTTTCAAAACACTACATTGTTTATTTATTTAGTTTTTTCTTACAGCTTGGGAGAGCTTAACAGCACCTGCCTTTTGAGTTTCATTTTTCAAAGTCCCATCAGGTAGCCTGATCATCAAATGTGCTCATGTGGACACGATTATTAGGGAAATCATTCTTCTTGCAAAGCATTTAAATCAAACCCTTATATTAATCAGTTAACTCACAATAATTTGTGGTATTATCATTGATAACACACACATCATTGATTTGATAGTGTAATGATAATGTTTTACAATACTAGAAATAGTTAGGGCTGTTGCGGTGACCGGAGTAGTCTACTTGGCATGATTGAAAAACCAACCGGTGGTTTGCTATTCGAGTGCATACAGATGACATTTTTTCCCTGCCCCGTTCCTGTCCGTTTGATAATGGGCCATTATGAATCGAAACTAATTTTACATATTAGTGAAAACAATATTAAATTGAGAATAGTCTGATGGGTGAAAATAGGATCACTTGATGAGAGAACAGCTGTGCAGCCTGAGGCAAGGAACAGAGCGCAAGCTTTTTTGGCGACTTTCTCAAATCTTCAATCACCTATAGTCTCATCATGCAGCCCATATATATTTAGTTTTTTAAGACATTAAGGTTTGTATCGTTCACAACTAAAGTTGCCAAATATCTCTAAATCTAGTGTACAGTGCATTCGGAAAGTATTCAGACCCCATAACCTTTTCCACATTTTGTTACATTACAGCCTTATTCTAGAATGAATAAAATATTTTTTCCCCCTCATCGATCTACACACAATACCCCATAATGACAAAGCAAAAAACAGGTTTTTAGAAATTTTTGAAAATAAAGAAAACAACAAAAAACAACGATCACATTTATATACAGTTGTAGTCGTAAGTTTACGTACACTTAGGTTGGAGTCATTAAAACTCGTTTTTCAACCACTCCACAAATTTCTTGTTAACCAACTATAGTTTTGGCAAGTCGGTTAGGACATCTACTTTGTGCATGACACAAGTCATTTTTCCAACAATTGTTTGCAGACAGATTATTTCACTTCTAATTCAATGTGTCACAATTTCAGTCGGTCAGAAGTTTACATACACTAAGTTGACTGTGCCTTTAAACAGCTTGGAAAATTCCAGAAAATGATGTCATGGCTTTAGAAGATTCTGATAGGCTAATTTACATAATTTGAGTCAATTGGAGGTGTACCTGTGGATGTATTTCAAGGCCTACCATCAAACCCAGTGCCTCTTTGCTTGACATCATGGGAAAATCAAAAGAAATCAGCCAAGACCTCAGAATTTGTTTTTGTTGACCTCCACATGTCTGGTTCATCCTTGGGAGCAATTTCCAAACGCCTGAAGGTACCAAATTCATCTGTACAAACAATAGTAGGCAAGTATAAACACCATTGGACCACGCAGCCGTCATACCGCTCAGGAAGGAGACGTGTTCTGTCTCCTAGAGATGAACATACTTTGGTGCGAAAAGTGCAAATCAATCCCAGAACAACAGCAAAGGACCTTGTGAAGATGCTGGAGGAAACAGGTACAAAAGTATCTATATCCAAAGTAAAACAAGTCCTATATCGACACAACTTGAAAGGCCACTCAGCAAGGAAGAAGCCACTGCTCTAAAACTGGCATAAAAAAGCCAGACTACGGTTTGCAACTGCACATGGGGACAAAGATCGTACTTTTTGAAGAATTTTCCTCTGGTCTGATGAAACAAAAATAGAACTGCTTGGCCATAATGACCATTGTTATGTTTGTAGGAAAAAGGGGGAGGCTTGCAAGCCGAAGAACACCATCCCAACCGTGAAGGGTGGTAGCAACATGTTGTGGGGGTGCTTTTCTGCAAGAGGGACTGGTGCACTTCACAAAATAGATGGCATCATGAGGTGGGAATATTATGTGGATATATTGAAGCAACATCTCAACACATTAGTCAGGAAGTTAAAGCTTGGTCACAAATGGGTCTTCCAAATGGACAATGACCCCCAAGCATACTTCCAAAGTTGTGTCAAAATGGCTTAAAGACAACAAAGTCAAGGTGTTGGAGTGGCCATCACAAAGCCCTGACCTCACTCCCATAGAAAAGTTGTGGGCAGAACTGAAAAAGCATGTGCGAGCAAGGAGGCCTTCAAACCTGATTCAGTTATACCAGCTCTGTCAGGAGGAATGGGCCAAAATTCACCCAACTTATTGTGGGAGGCTTGTGGAGGGCTACCCGAAACGTTTGACCCAAGTTAAACAATGTAAAGGTAATGCTACGAAATACTAATTGAGTGTATGTAAACTTCTGACCCACTGGGAATGTGATGAAAGAAATAAAAGCTGAAATCATTCTCTACTATTTTTCTGACATTTCACATTCTTAAAATAAAGTGGTGATCCTAACTGACCTAAGACAGGGAATTGTTACTAGGATTAAATGTCAGGAATTGTGAAACTGAGTTTTTAAATGTATTTGGCTTAGGTGTATGTAAACTTCTGACTTCAACTGTAACTATTCAGACCGTTTACTCAGTACTTTGTTGAATCACCTTTGGCAGCGATTATAGCTTTGAGTCTTCTTGGGTATGATGCTACAAGCTTGTCACACCTGTATTTGGGGAGGTTCTCCCATTCTTATATGCAGAGTCTCTCAAGCTCTGTCAGGTTGGATGGGGATGGCTGCACAGCTATTTTCAGGTCACTCCAGAGATGTTAGATCGGGTTCATGTCTAGGCTCTGGCTGGGTCACTGAAGGACATTCAGAGACTTTCCCCATAGCCACTCTTGCGTTGTCTTAGCTGTGTGCTTAGGGTCGTTGTCCTGTTGGAAGGTGAACCTTGGCCCCAATCTGAGGTCCTGAGCGCTCTGGAGTAGGTTTTCATCAAGGATCTCTCTTTACTTTGCTCCGGTCATCTTTTCCTCAATCCTGACTAGTCTCCCAGTCCATGTCGCTGAAAAACATCCCCACAGTGTGATGCTATCACCACCATGTTTGCTCCAGACGTGACGCTTGATTTCCATCTTGGTTTCCAGATAATTTTGTTTCTCATGGTCAGAGTCCTTTAGGTGCCTTTTGGCAAACTCTAAGTGGGCTCTCATGTGCCTTTTAACTAAAGGACTCTCAGACCAGTATTCAACAAAATTATCTGGTCTGATGAAACCAAGATGGAAATCTTTGGCATGAATGCCAAGCGTCACGTCTGGAGCAAACCAAGCACCGCTCATCACCTGGCCAATACCATCCCTACGGTGGTATCACATGGTGGTGATAGCATCATGCTGTGGGGATGTTCCGTCTGGCCATTCTACCATAAAGGCCTGATTGGTGGAGTGCTGCAAAGATGGTTGTCCTTCTGGAAG